>NC_134702.1:29097728-29410228 GCF_043290135.1 Rhipicephalus microplus
AGCGGAGAAGCAGAGCATTAAATGATATTTTCTGTTGTCTTCATTCGCAGAAGGTTGCAAACTTCGCCAAGCTGAAAGCGTGGCTCAGTCGGCGCGTCAGTTGAGAAGACTTAGCAAAGTTCGTTATGTCTCGAAAGAAGTGATGAAGTCATAATGAAGTTGGTAACAGATAACTGATATTTACAAAAAAAAATAAGTATAGTCGCCTTTCCAACACCTCTCTGGACACCCTTGCATATTGTGAACAATTGATGCTGGATCACTCCCTTTGTATTGGGAATTGTTCTATAAACGACAGTGTGAATGAATGGACGTTTTGCGCAACCATTACTCCTAACTTTGCTACACGACATTCTTGCCATGTATTGCAGAACAGTTTTAACTCTCTCCCTTCTGGTTTTCCGAGAACAGGCATGCAGAGTTGCAAGCACTGTCAGAGAACAGACAACGCGACCCTTCAATCCACAAGGGCCCGTACACCGTCCTCCCGGCTACTACCCATGTTCTGCAACGACTGCCAACTTGGGTGCAAGCGTGAACACTTTGTACACGCTCGTCCTAAACCCTCGTATAACGTCTCCCATACCGATGAAATACCGCGCCACTTAAACATGCACCCATCGGTTTGGTGTTGGTGTATGGCCCTGAGATGCGTTAAGTGTGATCCGAAAGAGATAGTACGTGCAATTCCGGATACGTGCCGTTGAACGGAAGCAGGCGGTCTACTATTGAGCCGAACAGCCGGCGGTATAACACGCCACCTTTATTGCGGTTTAGTCAATTCTCCCCTGTTGACACGGGCTATCTCTCAAGAGTTCAGTTTAGATCCAGCTTCGAAGGCACGGATAGTGAAGAACGTGTGCCAAAACACGCCTAGTCCTATATATAGTACAGAGGACAGTACAAGCCGGATGAACACGGCGTTATCAGTGTGGTAGCTTGGGCTAGTTGGCATGGCATGACGATAGCTATGGCGCGAGAACAGAAGGACGACACAGAGACCTTCGTGTCCATCTTGTCTCTGTGTCGTCGTTCCGTTCTCGCGCTATAACTATCGTTATCACTCTAATTGAAATGCCATGCATATGTGTTTTGTGCACCCACCTACTTTCCGAATTCGTGTCTTCGTTTACGGTAAGGACTTTGGATTACCCTTGCAATCAAGCAAAGGAAGCCAGCGCCTGAAGTAAAAGTGCCTGTTCACGCCACATTCGTGTGACCAAAGAGGAAGTTTGCGCCCTTTTCCCGCCTTCAGTTCACACGCTATGCGCAGCCACAGCAGTGTTCAATTTTTCCGGTTCCGTCCGCGGGATCTATAAGTGGGGTCCGGCCGCAGAAGAGGGAGCGGCGCTTTCTCGTAACAAGTTCGCCCCGCCGTTGAAGGAGCTGTTTGCAATTAGAGAAAGGATTTGCGGTTTCCGCGGTTAAATTTTTCTCCGAACCAAACTTTTCACGGTCTTTTGGACACAGCCAAATAGGCGCCAGGGTGTCGGCGAAGAACGAGGAACGCTATGTTTGCTTTCGTATACAGCTCTTCAGAAACTCTCATTCACATTTATTTGGCAGAAATTAATTGATCGTTGAGCTATATGCTATTAAACTCGCCGTACAGACGACCATTGACACAGCTAAGCGGAGAGTGTACTTTTGTTTCAACTCTGGAGAAGCCGGCGAAGAATTGAAGACAACATGGCAGGCAGCACACAATCAAATAACACATAAAGAACGATGCAAAGTATGCCTTGATCTCCATCAATTTAACAGAGTGAAAGAAGAAAAAGCTGGACAGGTTGGTGACTCATGCAAAGACACGCACACACAAATGAAAAAAAAAAAAAAGAATCGGCGTATTCCTTCCTTCCCGCAGTGCGTCCATGCAATTTGCATGTTTACGCCGATTCTCTGAAATTAGCATATAAAACTGACTGGAGAAGTGATCAACCATTCGATCGATTGATATAGGTGTCTAATGACGATTTTTTTTTTCATTTTCTTGCACTTCATGAAACCTTGGTGACTCAATAAAGGTGAATTTTCTTAAAACCGTTATGTTTCTATCTTTCTCATTCCTTTGCAATGTAATCACTCACATGACAATAGTTATAGCGCGAGAACAGAACGACGACAAGTGGACAAGCAGGAGACGATTTTAGCGCTCGTCTTCTTTTCGTCCATTTGTCGTCGTTCTGTTCTCGCGCTATAACATCGTCATGTCATACTAACTAACCCAAACCGCCACTGACCCATAAAACGCAACAGTAAATAAAATTATTGGCATCACGGAAAGCCAGTATGGGATTGTCATGGTAACATACCCACCGGTACTTTTTTCTTGTGTCTTACTACCAAACAATACCATTTTAATAACTCCATCCAAGTGGTAATTCTTTCACTTTAAACGTGCTCGTTAATATATCACATGGTCCCCCTTTTCCCCCTTCTGTAGATTATGCGTGACATCTATCACGAACCCCATCACCCAAGCCCAATCGATGTCGAAATAGAAATATTTGGGATTCATTGCCAGAAATGCCATTTGAAGGTGGCATGCCCCTAAATTGAAAGATTTTTTTTAATGATGGCGAGTTCGAGATCTTTTTTAAAAGTTGACTCTCGTGAAATTCGTTTCTCGAACACTGTTGACAACGTGCAATGGCATGCGTCGTTACGACAGTATAACCAACGTATAGTGGCTACTTGGGCTCGTTGGTATTGCATTTTTGAAACAAATATATTTTCTTAGTGCGCAGGGAACGCTTTTCGGAAGGAAGATAGAGCCGAAAGCTACGACAGAGAGAGAGATAGGACAGAAATAACTAACCTTTCTTCGCGTAATTTGTCCCATAACGCGGAACGAAATGGGGAGGAGGTATACGTCAAACAAATATGGCAGAGGGCTAGATTAGGACATGTAAATTTACAAGTATCACTGACAAATCCATGTGTATTTTAAAGAATAGTGCTTGCCAAAGTCCTTAAGATAGTTATTTACGTATCTTATAATAATCTGCTGTATAGAGAAAACTTGTATGGATGCAAAAGGTATGCCTTGGTTATATAGGCACCTTTGTGCCCGCTTGTATTCTCCAACACCCGATGAGATGATTTCCTATTTTTTATTGCTTCATGTGACAACTAACCCATTTTACTGCATCAAAAAGTCCTGAATGATATAATCGATAGCGGCCTTCTCCGACAGAAGATACTAAATTATGCTGACGCTCCATGATTGTAAAAGAGAACTGATAATAAGGTCCGCCATTCTGTTGGATGTCCAAGTATCTTATCGTAAACTGAGACCTATAGGTGAAAACACGCATAACGTAAGTTGTTGCTCACTGTAGCAGCCACTTCACTACAATGTATAGAAGCATATAAGTCATGCGCAAAGAACAAAAGATGTAGTCGACGTGCTACATGTGAATGTTTAGCAGCCACCACTGCTTCATACCGCAATACCGTCTCCACCGCTTGTCAGCCTCGCGAGCTCGAACTTGTGCTGTTCAGCCATCTTATATAACCCATAACATGCTCCAGGTCATGACGTCATGGAGATATGTGCCTGCCACTTAGTGATGTGGGCCCGCAGTTTTCGGAAGTCACCCGCGTGATTGTGCAATTCCTGATCTTTTGTTTTTCGTTTACACGAGGCCGAATGTAATTGCGGCTACGATTTGCAGCGACCCGACAAGAAATCAGAGATGGCTTGCACGTGGCGTCCATGCATGCAGGCTCTGAATGTACTGGCACTCCATGATGGCGGTTTCGATGACAAACAAGCTGCGGTAAAACTGTTGGAGTGTGATAACGACGCGGCAAGAACGCTCATGTACGGCAATAACGAAAGCACCTGCACATGGTGTCTTGATAACATTGATGTTGCGTCGCAAACGTCGCGTTATCCCACGCTGGTGCTCCAACGTAGTGGTTTCAGCGGCGTCAATGCAAACACCTATAGCAAAGAGGTTTCTTTTTTTCTTATTCGGCCCTCACGCCAACGCAATAACGACGTCACGAATTCCCCATTCGCAGGCATTAAGCTTATCTATGGAGACAGCTTGAATTAAACTTGCACATGATAGTAGCAGAGCTATAGAGCTAGGTTATAGGCTAGTTGCCTAATGTAATTCAATTACGCTTCTTCATTTACGCAGCGGCGCGCATTAGAAACGGGTGGACCATTCACCTTGAAAAGGGTACGCGGAGTAGAGCGGCCGAATGTTCAGCGTCCCGGCCATCGCCGCGTTCAGCTCCAGGGCCAGCTCCAGCGTCGGCTTTGTGGGCGAGTCACGCTATGCAGAGTCGCGGAGGTCGTCCCCCGCAGCCAAAGTGTCCCACTCGGGCCGAGCTGCTCGAGTGACCACCACAACCAACGCCACAACCAGAAGCACGCAAACGGAACGGGCACAAACAGCGGGCAAGCACCTCCTCTTGCCCGGCAAAAGACCACGGCCGTTGTACGCCGCCTGGCGCAGATTCATTCAATGAACCGCATGCTTCTCCAGTGTGGTTCACGAACGAACGGAGTCAGTGAGGGATGCTGGTAGCCAGGAAAGGGAGGACGTAGGGGTCCACAACCAAAGCACCCTTCCCGTCTCTGTTCGGCAGTAGCGTGCTTGTCCCCTCTTCCGCCTGCGATGTGCGGGGCTCCAGGGGACCCGTTTCCGCGGAGGTGAGAGATGTGGGGGGGGGGCTGCGTCTCCCCCTCCCCACGCCCGCCGCTTGGTCGCGATTCGTCCCGGAACCGGCAACGGGACGTCCCAGGACCGGACCATGTGGGAGGAGCCACACATAGCCTAATGCGGGACTACTGACGCCGGACCCCTCCGGCGCCGACCTCCATCACTCGCCGCTCGCCTCCGTTGCTTTCCCTGTCCGGTGTGAACAGACACACAATCGCCACCCGCAACAGTTTTGCAAATGAGTGAGGGAGACCGCGCTCGAGGGGTGGGGGCTCCCGGAATACGCATGTAGGCTATGAGCTGAAGCTGCTTCGCATGAGCGAGGAGAGGAAGAAGGCGAAGCGCGTGGCGTTCAGGCGCTGAACACTGAGACAGATGCATCTCGCACGGCTACGCGATGCTTGGCTTGCACATTTGCTAGGGTGGCGTGCATATTCGAACGGAAGACCTTCGTCTGCGCTGCGAGCCTTGCCTTCACCCTTCCGACACGCTCGTAACACTGTAGGAATTACCAGTTGCGCTTTATGGAGACGTCTGTGTCAAGACGAAAGAAAGATCCGAAACTGATTTGGACAAGAGGAGCACAACGAAAGGGGAGCATGTGATTCGTTCTCGCGTCCGACGCGATGGAGCAGTGGTCATTGCCTGAAGGTCACGGGTTCGATCTCAGCCGCGCTTTTCACATTCCGATGGAAGCCTGTCTATTGCGCGACGTTAAAGAACAAAAGATCATCGAAATTTTCCGCAACCCTCCACTATGGCGTCTCTCATAATCGTATCGTGGCTTTGGAACGTAAAACTCCAGATTTGTTCATTCTCACAACTTTATCTTCACTTTTATTACACTTACTTAGTATGACCCTTTCTTTACTTACGCCGTATACATTATACCTGCAGGTACGTCGGCATATCTTGCTTCCCTACAGTGGAAACATCTTTTTATTCGAATTGATCATTTTCGGAAATCTATAAGGCGGCTTTCCTGCAAGGTTGTTTTCCAAGCAAAAGGAAGAAAAAAAATCATTGCATTTCAAGCTGCTTGAAGATAATTATGGGGCGAAGCTTTCGGAGGTGATTATTGTGATTAAAGTTGAGATAGTACTGAGACTGATTGTGGTTGTGATACTTATATATATATTTTTTTTTATTCAAAGAGATAGTGCTGAGGCCGATTGGGATATAGCGGTGATTCTTCTTTATAGGTGATATGAGGTTCCGGGTTACGTTTTGAATTCATGATCACAGCTTCATTAGCTATCGTCTCTGGTGTAGAATTTTCTTGTCGGTATTGTTGCCTTGCATCCGCTTCAAGTTGTCTCAACTGCGCGTCAGCTTGGCGTTTTTCCCGCTTAGCCTTTGCTTCCTTAGCCCTAGTCTGTGGTGTAGAGCTTTGTTGTCGCCGTCGCCGCTTTGCATCCGCTTCGTTCTCTTTTGTCTCCGCGGTAGCTTCCCGTCGATGGCGACGCTGATACTCAGCACGTTGCGCTTTGCTGCGTTCGTCTTCGTCTATATGAGAGAGAGAATGTGTGGTATGGAACGTGGTTATATATATATAGCGTTGACAGCAGCGCCATCGCATCTACAATAACCACAGCGCTCTCTGTTGCTTATAAGTTGAAGGTTACATGCAAAACGGTTACCACCAACGCCCTCTGTTGCTTATAAGTTGAAGGTTACATGGAAAATGGTTCGGCAACGTCAGACAGATGAAGACCTGTTACGGACGGACGGGAGACGGCGGACATCGATAGTAAGGTCTTAAGGAGCTTCGCCCCTAAAAAAAAAAAAAAACTCTCGTGCCCAGACTGTTTTTCTCGCTCGCCGTGCTTTTATCCCTCCTGTTCAAGTGACGGCAAGCGAGTGCGGCAAAACTACTTTTGCCCCCAACAATGACTGGGTGGTTGACCCACCTCGAACAAACCCTCAGATCGAATGGCGGGCGAGACACTTGTCATTCGTAAAGCAGAGAGTGGGGGGACGTCAAAAACGCGTCAAAAACACAATGAGTGAGAAAAAACAGTATGAGAACGGGACCTTTTGGTTGGAACACAACCTTGCGGGAAAGCCAGCTTGGAGATTCACGCAAATGATCAATTATCCGTCAATTTCTGCAAATGAAATATCAAGCCGCAGTGCGATAACAACGAGCTCTTACGTTTACCCCTGGGAAAGCAAGACATCTATACGTCTTGTGTGAGCGATAAAAGGAGGTATTGGCAAAAGCCGGAGCAGTTTGTTTAACGTGTGACGGGATTTATTGACGCTGGACCTCAGGGAAACTCGACAAACGTTCGACGTGAAACGTCCAGGAGCAGCGGGCGTCAAGCAGCCAAAATGAGGGCATGCTCGAGCTCTAGTCTGGCGCTGCTGGTGACGCTGGTGATGATGCTACTGCTGTAGCTGCTGCTGCTGCTGCTGCTGCTGCTGCTGCTGCTGCTGCTGCTGCTGCTGCTGCTGCTGCTGCTGCTGCTGCTGCTGATGATGATGATGATGATGATGATGATGATGATACAAACGCTATATGTAGCAGTGATGTTTCATATGAAACCTGTGTGATAGAAAGAGAGAGAGCGAGAAAGTATAGAATAGGAGAATGGCAGGGAGGTCAACCAGAATTTTAGCATGCGGTTCGCTACCCTGCAGTAAGAGAAAATAAAGAAGGAAAGGAAAGCAGATAGAAGAGCAGAAGTTCGAAAACAAATCAAGAATAAAAAATTCAATAAGCCCCTGAGACGCAAAAAAAAGTTCAATAAGGCCTTGACTGGTTTTCTGTCTGAAACCAGTTCGTGTCGACATCCGAGCACTGACTGTTCTTACAATTGGACCCGTCGTCAAAGTGGGCCAACGCAGGAGCTAGAGGCGGTCTATGCGCGATGTAGTGAAGGTAGCGACAAAAAACCGTTTTATTGCTGCCGCCGTGGACGCAAACAGCGCAAAACTGAGTAAAATTGTGAGAAATACTCGTATTGCATGGTATAAACGCCACATGCAAATACCCTTTATACACAATGTCATGGTCGGGTGATATGCCTTTCGGGTGGTGTGCATATGAAATAATCATGCTTGGTCATGTCGCAATACACCCTTCAGCAGCAAAGGAAATGCCCATATTCTCTTTGGGGGCTAATTATGAAGCTCTGTCTACGCGATTGTGTCAAATTCACAAAGGTTCACATCCTTTACCCGTCATCGTAAATTACGCACCATTGTTACTTTTTCTATATTTTCACGGCGCTCTTTGGCCAACCATCGTCTTCACGTCACTAAAACCCACGTCGTCGTCGTCGTCATCATCATCATCATCATCATCATCACCATCAAATTTTCAAAGCATAATTTCAAGGCACTCGACATGACATTCGACATGACATTGTTGATGTTTTTTTCTTTCTTCTGTGAGTTGAAGTAATTGCGATTAGCGTGTGATGAAACATTTAAGTATGCTGCCGTCATTCGTGCTCCATTTTGACATGACAAGAATGAAATAACAGGCTGCTCCAAATGGGAGCGCAATATGATTTTCGTTCCATTCATTTCGACAGATAAAAGAAGTGTAGTGACAAATACGGGCTCTAAGAACGACGAAGAAGACGTTTGTTGTGGCGGAGGCGCGTGCCAGCTGCTGCAGCAGCTGCTGAAACCGCTGGTTGCTGTCTCGGTGCTGTTAGGCCCAATAAACGGTTGCTCTACCCCGGCGTGCGTCCAGCAGTATTCGTACAGAAGTAATATATCTGACGTTGGTTCTGCAACGCCGCGCGTCGAATGACCCACCGAACACCGTATACACCAAAGTGATCGCGGCTACAGTCATACAGCACGCTGAGGTCAAGTCAAGTCTATAGAAAATGTTCAGTTCATTCAATGAGCAATACGTGTCCTGCTCCCTTTTGGCCACAAGCTCACACAACTAGCATAAGCAAGTGACGTGCACATACGATCGCCACCACCGCTGAAGGGGTCATATCTTGACTGAGTCATGATGTTTCTTTTAGTACAATTTTCAGCATACCATAATGCTGCAGTGTTGTCGGCAACGCGTTAGAAGTAACGCCTTCACTGGTAATGCGATAATTTTTTTGGTAACTTGGTAACGCACTAGTTACAATTTCGGAACTGTAACGGGCAACGTATACTTACGCTAACACTTTTCGGTGACGTTTGGCGTCGCTTACTCGTTACTTTCTCATCTTGTAGATGCGATTTTCCTGCAGGGCTTGCCCCGACGAATTCTTTCACCGCAGTGTCGGACTACAGTCGGTGATGTAACCGGGCGTTTGATTGCATCCCACTGCTGCCACTAGTTGATGTAGTTGGAGTCTGCCCATATATATAGGACCGGAGTCAGCCAAAGCCTCGGGGAGATGTCAAGGAGAGTAGCCGGAGCTGTTAACAATAACTTTTAATTACAATATATACATTTCATGGTAGCGTTATTACTTGATGAAGGAAGCATGATGGGAGGTTCTGGGAGCTTATTTGGATCGTCTAGGCGCTCGTGTTTTATGCCCTGGTCTTCCCAGTGTTCCCTACAGAGAAAACAAATGACCATTTGCACAAATCTCTAAGCAGGCTTTCCTGCAAGGTTGTTTTCAGACCAAAAGGTCTCGTTCCCAGACTGCTTTTCTCACTCACTGTGTTTTTGCCTTCCCCAGCTTCCTTCTTTACGAACGACAGGTGTCTCGCCCACCATGGGATTTGAGGGTTATAGTTCGATGTGGGACAACCATACATTCATAGTTAGGGGCAAAAGTCGTTTTGTTGCATTCGCGTGCCTTCACTGGCAGGCACTGCGCCGTGCTCCCTACCGTGCTGCAGAAATTAGGTGCCTTTTTCCTCTTCTAACCACAACCACCACCACCTTCAACTGAAATAGGAGTCGTAAAAGAACGGCGAGCGAGAAAGGCAATCTGGGCACGTGCGTTTTTTTTATTTTTTTCTTTTGGTTAGAAAAAAAACCTTGCAGGAAAGCCGCCTCGCAGATTTCCACAAATGGTCAATAGGAAGACAAAGGGCACGACATAATTTTCTATTGGCTTCCAGGCCACTGTGGCGTCGACGGCAATGAGCGTGCCGATGATTCTGCCAAGAATGCTCCTGCAAGTGTCGCACATGAATTCATTCCATTATAAAGAACCGATGCAACGTGATTGATTGATTTGTGGGGTTTAACGTCCCAAAACCACGATATGACTATGAGAGACGCCGTAGTGGAGGGCTCCGGAAATTTCGACCACCTGGGGTTCTTTAACGTGCACCCAAATCTGAGCACACGGGCCTACAACATTTCCGCCTCCATCGGAAATGCAGCCGCCGCAGCCGGGATTCGAACCCGCGACTTGCGGGTCAGCAGCCGAGTACCTTAGCCACTAGACCACCGCGGCGGGGAGACCGATACAACATCAAATATTCGCTCGCTAGCGCGTGATATAAAACACTTATAATGTGGACACGACCGGTTTTATGCATATCCGCCTATATACGCCGTTTGGATCCGTCACTTCAACTTCAAATTCTATCCGAACTATCCCAATCCGAAACAAATGTCCTCTTCCGCTTGTGCCTTGCTTGGAATGCCATTCACGAGCGATTTCGCTTACCGAATTGGAATGACTGACAGTGTATGTGGTCACTATGGCAGGGAGGAAACCATTGCCCACATCCTTTGCGACTGTCCTTAATATACCTCCTAAAGACAACAGATTCGGTAACGTTAGCACGGCTCGATGACCGGGCACTTTCGACATTCTACCTTCCACTCAGAAAGCGATGAAGGCGCTGCTGAACGTTCTGTGGTCAACCGGACTCGCAAAACGACTGTGACCATGGCCTCCGAGATTGCGGGCGTGTGGCCGCGCGCCCGCAATCTTAGAGGCCATGACACTGTGGCACTCCCGTGCTTGAATGTGTGTGTGTGTTTTCTTTCTTTTTTTCTAACTATTCATTTTTTTTCCTCCTTACCTTTCCATCCCATTTTCCTTTACCCAGTGCACAGTCTCAAACGGAAAATTTTCTTCGGGTTAACCTCCCTGCCTTTTACTCAACCTTATTCTCTCTCTCTCTTGTGGAATCCTGGCCCATTCAAGAGACAGCCGGTAACTTCAACTGCAGGATCTACAGCTACTGCCGATCGAAAGACTCAATGGAATTTCGCCCATCATAAAAAATTGCGGTGACCCCACGAGTGGGACGCGAAACGACGATATTAGTGTTGTAGCACATGTAGCACATGTAGCAAAAAAAATAATAATACCTTGATTGGCGTCCCTCTGTTTCAGCTAAAGCCCATTGATACCGCTATCAAACGAACACTATAGGGCTAACCACAGTTACAGGTCACAAGCTACATGGCAGACGTAACCACGGTTAGTCTTCTAACCGTGGTCATCTCAAACAGATCATTCCACGGGAGATTGACACGGATTCCAGGAGAAATATTTTAGATTTGATCGAATACTTTATATTTTATGCACATACGATCCAGTAATCCAAAAAGAAATTTAGTAACCTTCCTGCCTTTTCTATAGTTGTTCTTCCTCCTCCTTCTTCTTCTTAAGCACATACGTTTCGAGGCAAAAATATCGAATATATTCCACACGAAAGGACTAAATTCATTGTTCGTCGTTCTCGAAAGATCATGTCGGTGTAGGTCCAATATTACCCAATATTACCGTTACAAGGGAGACATTTCGCTTGCGAAATACAATGCGTAACAAAGAGTGACCTGGCATTGTCTGAAAATTGTAGAGCGATGGAAAGTACCACTAAAAATGTCTAAATATGCAACATTTTATGATAACTGCTCCACCTAATAGTTGCTAGAAAGTGGATAAGGTATATAAACTTTGTTTTGAAAACACAGTTTACCTATTTATCTCTCTAATGGCAGCTATATTTCTGGTTATTGAACTCGTGAACGAGCGAGGTTGATCTTGAACAGAAGGTGAAATGCAGGAGAAATTAGCAGGGAAGCGTGGATTGTAGTCGTAAATGCACGTTTTACTCGCTCTTATACCATTTGGTTTTGCTGGTCGAGCTCGAGATTCTTGGCGGCATGTGGTGCTGCTTAATATTCACAGTAATTGGGCTACACGCAATTCATGAAAAAACTATGCTTTTATTTTGACCTCGCTGAAGGAGATTATACATTAAATACAATCAAAGTGACTTACGAGCGTTAAAAAAAAAAAACATTAACGCACGAGGGGACGTGAAGTGCAACTCACTCCTCGGGAGTTAGCAGCTCATCGTTTATTGGCGCTGTCACTCTCGGTGCGTTGACAACCTCCTTGATTGATTGATTGACATGCGGGGTTTAACGTTCCAAAACCACAATATGATTATGAGAGATATTGGAGGGCTCCACCTGAAATTTCAACCATGGCAGTGGACTTCTTTAACGTGTACCCAAATCTGAGCGCCCGGGCCTACAACATTTCCGCCTCCATCGGAAATGCAGCCAGCGCAGCCGGGATTCGATCCCGCGCCCTGCGGGTCAGCAGCCGAGTACCTTAGCCACTAGACCACCGCGGCGGGGCGTTGACAAACTTCTACGCCCAGTAAAAAATCCTATAGTTGTCATGATAGCTTCTTTCAACATCACTGCTGAAAGCATAAAAGAATTGCCTCTGCCGAACGACTTCGACAATTCACCAACGCTGCGTCGCTCACTTCACGTTTATATGGGCGCGGAGAACATTTTGCTCTGAAACACATTATTATTATTATTATTATTATTATTATTATTATTATTATTATTATTATTATTATTATTATTATTATTATTATTATTATTATTATTATTATTATTATTATTATTATTATTATTATTATTAGTACACTAAAGTAACGATTGCTTACCTATAGGTAAGCAGACGTTACTTTAGCCACAGAACGCACAATATAATGTGCGTTCTGTGGCTTTCGAAGTTTCGATACATGTCGATTATATGCTGTGTTCTTGCGGAAGAGGATATTTTGTGGTTCTTTTGGGACTTCCGATCAATAACAAAGGTAAATAACATTATCTAACGGCTAAGAAACCCACAGCAGAGAGCTTTACACATATTTTTTTTTTTCTCTCTACAATAAAAGTTCTCTTCACCTCCTCATAGAAACGACAATGCGGCGCTTACATCATGTACAAAAACAAGAATACATTGTTGAACGCCCAGTTGGCATTCGGTGATTCGTAAAGAAGTCACCCAACTTTCAATCGCGCCAATCAGGACAATGCATTGTTTAGTGACAGAATGCTCAGTTGGCATTCGGTGATTCATAAAGACGCCACCCAACTTTCAATCGCGCCAATCGTGATTCGTGCAGATTGCATTGGAATTCGCAGTCAATTGCATTGGAATTCGCAGTTTACTATACCACGGCCGTGCCCATGCAGGGTGAATTACGGCGTACGTAAAGGAGTATAAAAGATTCAGACGACTTTGTTTATGTCGTAGTCGAGATGCTGATGTTCATGCAGGATTCTGTTGTCGTTGCTTGGTGTCTGACGCGCTGTGTGACGATCGAGATATATGGTCTTTTCCTCACTATATACGTGAGGTGGTGCTTGAGGACATCATTGGGTGTAGCATTGCCCGGTCCAATGTTGGATACATATTGCCAAGGACCACAGCATATGCTCTCATGCAGGCAACGTAAAGACAAAGAACGCAGAGTGCATCTTAATCACTGCAGCCTTCACTGGGCCATCACTACAGCCGTCCCTGCAGCCATCACTGAAGCCTTCAGTTGTTTAAGGCTTCGTCGCTTTACAGCCTTCCCGTAGGAAGGCTGTAAACGAAGTTTCAACAGTGATAGAACGCTCGGACGTTTACATGCATTTAAGCAATGTGTATACTATATATGTGCATACTATATAACTTTGTTCTATATAACGACTCGCTGCAATCACACATGTGCGGCTGGCGGGGACAGGTCCCAACGACCAGCAACGATTCTTCACCTGATTTCAAGCATGGCGCGGCACGCAATTAGAACTTCACTCACAATAACGTGTGACGTTAAGTGTCATAGAGTTCGTATAGACGCTTCCGTGGGTTAATAGCGTTTGCGCACAACAAGCTGATAGTCGTCGGGACCTGCACAACGCGTTTGCACCCGCTGCATGCGGCAGGCAGCCATACATGTATACGCGATGCGGCCGGTTATTCTTCGCGCCTATGGCAGCCAGGAAGAGACCACACACCGGTGGGGGTCAAACATTCCGCGGGACGCCGCAGTTTGCAATAGACGCGCGTTTGTGTATACTATATGCCGTGTACGTTCGTGCACAACCGCTTTCGCCGACTGACAGACGCGCGCGTCATTTTTCAGAAGCGATCGCGCCAGCTCGCATGGGGTCGGCCGCCAACGCCACCTAGACTAGTCTAGGTGGCGTTGGCTCCGCGCCGCGTGCTTTCTTGTTTCCTTCTCGCACTGCATGAGCGAACAGGCTGTCGTTATTAATGGTTCGCTCGCAACGATGCCGTTGCTGCAGCCTTCCCATCCTCCTCGCTTCTTCTTGCGTGGTGTTTCTCGCGCGCGTGTCTCTTTCGTACACTGCATGAACGGCTGCCTATATATATCCCCCGGGTGAAGTCGAGTGCGAAAGGCGTAGCGACAATGCATGAAAAGCACATAAGCCTCGCTGGGATTTAAGCCCAGTTATAGCAGATCCGAGTGCCTGTTTCGCCGATGCCGCGGTGTGACTCGAGAAAGTAATGGACGTTCGGATCAACGGTGTCCAGTTCGATTTCTCAAATGGCTGTGCGGTGGTTAATGCAGGAGCGTCGTGGTTCGAATAGTGAGCGCTTCGAAGGCGCTAACATCCATCCATCCCCAGCATGACTTTTTTTTTCTTTAGCTCATTTCGTTTGCCATTATTATCATCATCAAGCAGAGTATAAGGGTATATGTGCAATGTCACTTTAATCACTGAATAATATACGTATAATTTTGCTAGGCCTGCCTTCCGATTATGTAGTTATTTTCGTCTGTGGTTTCTACTGTTGTATCATTTGCTGCGAGAGTTATCGCTTGCTCTATAGCACTGAGTCACGTCCATGTTGCGGTGAATGCGTTCATATATTCTCTCTGCAATTCACTGCCGGAAAGGTTACTTTTTTTTTTTTTTTTTTTGCAGACGAGCACGGTTTGATGAAGTTCACAGCAACCAAACGCAGTTTTCCTATCAAGGAATGACAGAAACGTATGACGGGCTCAGTCGCGGCCCCGGCGCAATGTTGAGATGCCCCGTTCAACCATGCAGAGCTCACAAACGGTTTGCAGCCTGTAGACGAGCAGCTTAGATAGCAGTGTAAAGCCCGGTTTTTCGCCTCTCTTTCGACCAAGGCTTTAAGGGGAGTGAGCTCGGCCCATAAAGTTTGTTTGTGCATGCGTATATATGTATTTGTGACATGCGCATATATTGCCGATCACCAACCGAACGGGGCCGCCCCTTTCAGGGGGTATTAAAGAGAAAGCATTGAGTGTTCCGATGTTCAGCATATATTTGTAGAAACCTTCGTTGGCTATAGGTGAGAGATTTCCGCGAGTAACAAAAATAACTGCCGCCGTGATTATTTGAAAGCACGGATGCAACAAGCGTAGTCAGCTTCGACTCGCAGTTAGTATCAAGGTCAGCTTCACGTTGCTCTGCGCTCTTGTACACGCCATGTGCGCAAACACCCAAGAGATCGAATTCGTTACCCGATTCGCCTGCTCATCACTCGTCAACTTCAGCATCAAAACAGCAGCCGTGACAATCAGCCATAGCAGCGTCGCAGCAAGTGTATAATGGCAATCGCCCACTTCAGCGTCGCAGCAGCTGCCGTGACAGTTGTACACTGAATTCAGCGTTGCAGCAGCATGAAGCAGTGCTGATCGCCCAGTGCAGCGTCACAGCAGCAGCAGCGAGTAGCAGCAGCACCAGTAACAGCTACACTCCAAAAAGAAGGTTAATCAGTCAATCTCGACAGCCGCTACTTGACGAATGATGTTTGCTCATATATACGGCACCGCGCCCTGGTCTCATCCGGCGCATCCGCAGAGGCGCGCGAGCCCTGTCGGGGTTCTGTTGCACGCCGGCGGAAACGGCCGCAACAACCATTTACACCTGATGCGACGCGCTTTCTGCGGGCTCACGCCCCGCCACGCCCACCCACATGCGCGCGCGCCCTCTCGCGCCTCGCTTTGAAGACGCCCACGAACTCTCGTAATGGTATAAATGCGCGCCCGCGACTTCTCTGCGCGGCGAGTAGCGCACACTATATACGCTAGCGCGCGGTGTGCGCCGCTTGCGCCGAGGTCATTTTTCAATCGCGAGTCTCTCGCGACTTCGTTTACTCTTTTGCCGAGAGGTCGCGCCACACGTACCGACCCGTCCTGGCTAAGGAAAAAAAAAAAAAAAAAAATGTCTCGCGGGGTGGTTTCCTTTACTGATTGAGAACGATTTTCGTTGCTCATATTTGCCGCCGCTGTGTCTTCGGGGCACTCCGCCAATAACGGGTCCCAGCGGGAATTCCACATCCCGTGAGTGGCGAAATGAGTGATGACCGGTAGGTAAGCTGCGAGGAACGGCCAGCACGGGTGCCGCGACGTTGTTTAGCTGAAGTACTTACGCCTACGTGGAGCGCCGACGTTCGGGGGGGTTAGCTTGATACGGCCCAGAATTGGAGCAGGCTGACGGCAGGGCTGGACAGTTTCGTTGACACCTGGAGACCTCGACGCCTTACAGACAGAACGAGCACGACAAACCCAAGAAATGCGGCGGAATTCTCGAAGTAATGCCACGTGCGCAAACTCGAGTGTTTAATCAATCAAAGCCGTGTCGAACGTCCGCGTTAATTAGTGGAGCAGAAATGGGGTCAAGTAGCCGACTTTATAGGCAACATTATCCGAGAGTTACCCACTGGCCGCCATCACAGTTCGCGCTGGTACTGTCCCAGAAAGTACTGGTATAGGCGTCACACAACTGACTCTGGACACACGTGTACATCTTATCTTTGATACCGTGTACATTGAATTTTATACGATATGTTTGTCATGTGCGTTGCAATGCATCGCTTGAAGTCCTTTTCAAAGATTTACAACAAGATGGATTTTTGTTCCTAACCGAAAGAAATATCTGGTTCTCGAGTGCTCACTCTACTCAACTATGCTATATGCCCTCCCTCCTCCTCAACCTCACATCATCTCTCCTCACCGTCACTCTTCTTTCCCACACCTTGCTAGCTTGTATACTATGCTGTCCGTGCTTACGTTGTGCAAATGCAACCTTTTACTTTCTTCGATCTGTTCTCTCTCTAGCTCTTTTAATCCCTCCTAATCCCGTTTCCTCGTGAGTTTCTGCTGAGGTGTCGCACTTTGCTGCAGACAGTTTGCGGGGCTCACTTTTCTCTTCTTTTCCACTCTAAAGAACCACTTCCCTTCTTTTACCCTCTCCTCTCCGTCTTTTCTCCACTTTTCACTTTTCCCCCTCCCATGACTCCTAAGCCTCGATTCTCTCTTCCACTCCTTATTCTTTCCTTTCTTCTCTCCTCCTTTCCTCTCTACTAACCCTTGCATCACTTCTCCCCTCCCCCTACTCTCCTCGCTTTCCCACCCCTTTGCTATACTATAATGTGCTTTACACGGGCGTAGCCAGAGATTTTTTTCGGAGGAGGGGCGGGTTCAACCATACCTTTACGTAAGTTCGTGCGTTTGTATGTGTGCGTGTGTATATACTCAAGCAAAACTTATAAACTTCGGGGGGGGGGGGGGGGGGGGCTTGAACCCTCTTCTCCCGAATCCTCCTTGGCTACGTCCATGTTGCTTTACTAGATATTCGCTCTCTTCCGCCTGTCCCCACTTTTCCAACCGCTGTATTGCAACCACATTTCCAACGTTGTATTAGTCGGGGTTTTCTCCTCTCTCAACTTTGATCTCCCCAGCTTCTCCAGTTTTGCCCTGTCGGCAAACGGTGCTACTCTAAGTTTAAAAAGCTCCGAAGTGAAAATGTATATATCATGCCAATATACCCGAACAATCAAAAACGGACACCGACCACCGAGGTTACAAAACAAGACTTCAAAATAGTTGGTACATTGTTTTTATTATTATTTCGAAAGCCTGCCCTGGGGCATAGTTATTGCGGTGTCAGAAATACACATGCCAATTCGCTTCGTGTATAAAGTCTAATAATGATTGGTAGTACGGTCCACGGCTCCAGTGGTCGAGGTCGGATGGTCAGCCAGGCCTGAGACCCGTTTCAGGTGGCGAAGAAGGGCTTATTTGCGGGCCTGTGCCAGTCCATCACAAATGTGCTGCAGACACATCGCGGAATGTGTGGCGGAATGGGCGCGGTCTTGTTGCGTTTTAACACAGGTGGGTTAAGCGCAACCCATCTGTGACCGAGCGGAAATCACATGCTGATTTGTTTTGTGTTACGCCTCATGTTCAAGCTACTTTTGTACCCACCTCTGCAATATCTCGTGAGGAGACGGCAGTATATAAAGATAAATAAATAAATAACCAAATAGATATATAAATAAATTAGTAAATAAATAAATAATTTCGACATGAAGCCTCCACAACCACTCGAAAAAGAAAACAACACTAAAACGTAGAAATAGGAACAATTTAGCGGCTAAACGCAGAGATAGTGACACAGGTGACAGTGGCACGTGGTCACCTTTGTTCTATACGGTATCTGCTTTCTGCCTCTCAGCTTTTCCTATTTCAGCGCTTGAATGACTTTCTTCGAGTAAAAGTAAATATGTTTCCGCTTCCGCATGAGAGCCCTGTTCACAGTGAAGACGGATTTCCGCGTTAATTTTCACTGGGAACAAAGATCATATCGATATTAATTAACTGTTGTGGTTGGTGGGTGGATTAGTGCAAAAATGTATTTGTGTCCGGCAAGACGCAGTGTCCGTTTTTAATTGCCCTCCCGACTATAGGACAATTTCTGTCGAACTTTGGCCCTCATAGCAGCGAAGTATCACGTATTAGAGTGATTTATATTACTCCAGAATTGTCATAAGCCCGACTTGACCTGACATATCACGTTATCAAGGGCGTTTAGTCGCATTTAACGGTAGGGGGGATGAACAACAAGAGAGAAGGCAGGGATGTTAACCAGGCACATGCCCGGTTTGCTACCCTACGCTGGGGGAATGGGAACAGGGCATAAAGATGAGAGAGGGAGAGAGAGAGAGAGAGAGAAAGAGAGAGAGAGAGAGAGAGAGAGAGAGAGAGAGAGAGAGAGAGAGAGAGAGAGAGAGAGAGAGAGAGAGAGAGAGAGAGAGAAAAGAGGATTATCAGTCAATCGGCTGGCACGTATGCAGCGGTGGCACTACACAAACGTAACACAATTTAACGGCAGGTGGTGAAGTATAGCTATAGGCAGCGTGCAATGTATACATGCACCCGGTCGGGCGCCGCGACATCTTACTGTTGACGGCCGCCGGTATCCGATGATAGAACAGGAAATTATGACCACAGTTTAAATGTTCCCAACATTCATTCATAAGATTACATCGTCATTAGTACTATGTAAACGCATAATCGATTGTCACAGACTCGCAGTTAGGTCACGCTACAGATGATGAATTGGCTAGCGCCAACACAAGGACACTTGCGTCGAAGTGAAAATGTTTTTGTACCTTAGTGATTATGCAACGTGTACACGTTAGGTACTATACTTTATAAAGTGTACGATATATACGTACGCGTGTACAAGACCACGATTACACTCCGCTTTCGGGCTGTTACAGCGTCGGTCGTCCATGTTAAGCTGTGATTTATTGACATTATTTGTGTGCGGCGAAGGTATACACAACGCTGACGTACACAGCGCGCACATCTTTACCCCCGCCCTCCCTTTTTTTCTTTTATTTGTATTTAATAGAAATGGCTTTGACGTGATGCGAGAACTTCTAGACAGCAGTCCTTTTAATAGGAACGAATACGAGTAGCTTAGCAGTAGGGTGTTGTTTCAAAGACGTCAGGTGTGGGGCCTTATGACGTATAAGACTCAGGACGCAAAGTCTTTCAGCGTTAAGATGTCCATAATTGCCGGAATTTTCGCTTTGCTCGTGATCTTCCGAATGTGCCCTGTTGTTTATTTAATAAGGGAGAAAGGAAACGTGCTAGCTTTACAACGGCGCTTCCTTTCATCTCCCTTTTCTCAAAAAAATGAGTCAGTGATTCTTCACGTACTCCAGATTCCCAAGGATCGCGCAAGCACTTCCCACTCCATCCATCACACGGCGTGTGTTATCTGGCTTGCACTGCACGGCATTTTTGCTCGAGCTGTCCTGCGTCCGCGCCCGAAAAAAAAGGCCCGCCACATCAAGCCGAGTGGACAGACAGAAGCCAAACCGAGCTGGCAGCAATTGCACGTCGGCGGAGGTCGACCACACCTGGGAAGCCCGCCTCGGGTGGGCCCTCACAGTCCGCCGCCGCCGCTCGACGGCTGTCTTCATGCGCGGAGCAGGGGGAACGCCGCCCCATTAATCTTTCGTCTAACACCCATCCCGCCGAGAAGTTCGAGCCGATAGTTCGGTGCAGTGCAATGGAGTGGCGTACTGCCCGCAATCGAAGTGTAGCGAAGAGAAATCCCAAGCCTTGCAATACGTGGACGATGCGAGAGAGATCGGTCATCTAGATGGGTGCTGCCGAACTTTGCTCTTTTAATGTTTATGTGCTGAAGACCCATTGAATTGTTAGAGGGACACTGAATTAAGACCAGATGATCTATGAAATTTAGACAATGCATTCGTAATTGACCGCAAGTGTCCTTTAGAGGAAGCTGTGGCTTGGGGAATCGTCGCGAACGAACGAACGAATGAACGAACGAACGAATGAACGAACGAACAAATGAATCGAATTATCGCGTTTTTACATGCGTGGTTACTCAGAGGGAAGACGAAAGGAAGGGAGAGGGTACTGTCGGGTTTGCGAAGAATTAGCTGTTTATATGGTCTTGCTTTCTTTCAGAAAACGTCGATGATCCAAGTTATGTCTCACTGCACACCTGTATCATACATTTTCAGTGAGACATAAGACGAGACCGGTTACATGAATAGCTCATTCCATTGATCTACTTGCACCAGGGCCGTTACAGAAAGTGTAGAACTACAGAAACACAAGAGACAGAAACGGCAGTGGGAGTCGTAGGCTTCACACGTGCGTGCACGACGCATCGACAAGAATTTGCTTGAATAAGCAGAAGGCACTGTGGCAATGGGTACGCTCTTCTCACAGAGAGTTGACCTCTGTGAAATCTCTACAGCGGTGAGAATGTAGGCGCATCAAAGGCACGAGAACGTCACGGAGAGTAGGGGACAGGAGCGTGCTGAGTGGGATCAGCTCTGTCTGTCTGTTGGTAGGGCAGAGATTGGGTGTCGTGGAAAGTTCTGGCTAGGTTGGTAAAGGAGGAGGATAACTGAACGCATTTTCTCATGAAGCGGGCACTTATAGCATAACTTGAGGTAATTTTTACGTGCGAGACATACGCAGGAAAAAAAAATGTTTCCACGTGCTTTGCTGCAGATGCCGTCGAAAGACGATAGAATTCTGCCAGCCGTACTTCATGGATCCTGACCTCATCCGCGGCAACTTATGTTTAGCCTTGTTTCAAACAGCCGCTCTTCTATGTTGAATCGGCCGCATCTGGCTGGCATTGATAAATATAGAGGAGGCGCTGCGTGAGATGTGGACGCCATTTGACAGCGGTGTCCAGAAACATAAGCTTGTGCAGAACCCGGGGCCACTGCCGCCGGTGGCAACACCACATCATCAACAAATTTTTTTTTTTTCGTGCATAGCTTCAAACTTTTCAGCGCAGCTTAAGAAACACTATAGCTCTTTAGAATTACGTGTCTACGTATTTGCTAGTAAAGGAATACAGTAAAGGAACACACTTACGTGTTTATGTTGCGCCTCAGATATAGGCAATGTGGGCTTTTTGATCGACAATGTTCAGAAGTATGAAAGCAGCCACCAGTTCAAGATGGCTGGGTGTTCAGAAAGTGCATAAGACAAAATTTGAAGACACGCGTTCCTTTCTGTTTTCTTTGCAATTTGGGAAGCGTGTGCCTTTGAGCGTATTTTCAACTTTCGAGCTTTTCTTAAACAGCATTTTTTGTGGCTCAAAACAAGTTTTTCTGAAAACAAGTAATGAGTGAAAACGCACCTTAGCGCTAGCCCCTCGTTTGCGCTCTGTGCTTGTGCGTCTCCTGTATGTAGTAGCCACCTCTCGTTTTAGTCCTTGAAATGTCCGCTGGATGGCGGTACTTGTATATGATGAATCTGTAGTGCTCCGCTAGATTTGGCGAGCTGGCCGCGCCGAAAAAGAAGCGAGCCGCGCGGTTCATGTGGCGCGAGCCACGAGGAATTACAGAGCGGCCTAGCTCCTGACCTGGCTGGACTAAGGTCCCTAGATGAAACTAGGGACCTTAGGCTGGACGCTGCAGTGGCGACTCCACCTACGCCTGCGTCTCGAATAAAAGCTGTGACCTCGGCGAGGGCTTGCCGCCGTCGTCTCATTTCTCGTTCCTCTACAAATCTATGATGAAAAGATGCGAGATGGTGGTACTAGGAGTGTTCACTAGATGGACGGATAGACAGATGGGCGCACGGACGGATAGACGGATGGACGGACAGACAGACAGACAGACAGACAGACAGACAGACAGACAGACAGACAGACAGACAGACAGACAGACAGACAGACAGACAGACAGACAGACAGACAGACAGACAGACAGACAGACAGACAGACAGACAGACAGACGCGGCCAGTGGGGGATTTACCGTTTGCCAATAAAACCCTCCGAAGCTTCGCCCTATCATCATCATTCACTCCGTGGATATGTTGAGATTTTTTTCTAAAAAAGAACTTCATGTACGGAAATAAGTATGTTTTTCTAGAGCCAGCTGTGCATATAAAATTGTTAGGTAACTTTTGAGGCAGTCCGAAGACACGGTACACCTTTATAATCCCACTTTCGTTTTCGGAGCGCATCGGTCCGAAAACTTTGAGCTCCTAGCTTTATTACACCTTGTGTTTGTTGTTCTTGTCGATAGCTTAGATTATGGGGGTAAAAATGGTCTTCAGCAAGTGTAAACTTTGCGGCAACCTATGCGATTATCTTGTAAATGTGAATAAATGCCTGTCACGTACCGAGGCGCCGAACGCTGAATCAGCAAGCACTCGTCGGCCAACCGTCTGCGTCTGCCTCGTGTCTGCGTCTGTGTCGTGGCGCTGCAGTGTAAACGTGCCCGGACGGGGAAAAAAAAAGCCTAGTACGCGAGGACGCGCTCTCCCGTATCTGCGCAAACCATAATTAAGGTAGTATCTCGGGTAAACAACCACACAAGTAGGAGCTGCATCCGCACGTTGTAGGGGAAACTCCTAGCTGTCCTATGAAGAAAGCGTAACGTTGCGTATTAGGAAATAGCACCCTCCCACTCACACTGTTAAGCTCGCGAGCGCATAGGTGATTATAAATTAACATGCATGCATGACTGATAGTTGGGCTAGTTGGCGATGCATTATGGGCGGAATCAGCGCACAAGCTCACGGGACGAAGATAATTAGGGGACACAAACAAGCGCATGTTGTCCCTTCTCTTCGTCCCGTGAGTTCGTACGCTGTTTCCGCCCATAATTACTTGATCATGCCGGGATTTGCACTACAGACTCCCGTATAATCGAAATAGCTCGCCCAGCAGCACAATAGCAGTGCGCCATCGACGATGCGACCCACAGTAATGACTAACCATGGCATCGACGCATAAACAGCGGACTTCACAGACGGTGTCATTGGGATAGCGTAGCCAGGGGTGGAGGTTTCATAGCGTCTGAAAATTTTTGATTTTTGCAAGTACTCAGCAAACCTAACTCATCTCAGTGGTCTGATGGTTCAACTTGAAGTGTTTGACTCAGCTTTCTTCCTCGATGGTCCAGCCGCAGCGGAGGGTGTGCACGTCGTGGTTAGGCTTCAATGCTAACGATCCTCGCTCCACCCCTTTTCTAGAAAACAAACGGAAGTGGTACGTTTTCTCCTGTACCATACACTCTCAATTTGAAAAATTACGATATAAGTGAAGAGTATGAGTGAAAGAGTCTGATTTCAAAGGTTACTAGGTGTCACTCTCCGCCTTTTGAATTTACACGTCGTGTGCATTGGCTTTTCTGGGATGTTGGGAATATTATCTGTGGTTGTTTCATTAAGCTGGTTACTAGTCACACCGTATGCCTGTCGTCTTTTTCTTCTAGTGTACACGCCCAAGAAGGTGGACTACTTCGTTTCTCTCTGTAAACCTTGTATACAAGGTTTTCCTCGGTAGCATACGTTGACAGTGCCACATCATCAAAGAGTGCCAATGAACAAAGTCAAGTGAGCTTCTTTGGGCTGTTTATTCCAAGCTCTAGATATCGCATAATATTGATTTCAGTGCGCTTAACTGTCGGCTAGAGGAAAGGTGGGCCCGGGGTCGCTTCAGTTATTGAACACACCTGACTCCACGTCACGCTAAGTGACCCTCTCACTAGAGGTGATAGCCTGAGAACTCGGTGTTCAGAACACTTGGAAAGAAAAGGTACATCCGCCTCAGTCGGCTCGAAGGCAAAGACCATCGTCTCTTCTTCTAAGTCGACATGTTGGACTTCCTGCGCCCCGCTTTGAAAGCTGTTTGCAACCGAAGTGGTTTCGCAATGCCTCCAAGATTGGACACATTGTAAGCCTTTTGTACTTTGCCTTGCTTTGCGCGTGATGTTCTACAAGCGACACACTGCCGTTCCCAACAAATGGGCGTACCGCCACTCCTGGAGTCGCAATCACCGGCTTCCGGTCACTCCCCCGGGCGGCCGCAGCGAAAAAGATATTGGGTTCGGTTTCCCATCAAGAGGGACGCAGCGCCAACAAGCGCCATTTTGGAAAAATAAAGCAGTTCGTACCTATATCAGCCGAGCAGTGTATTTCTTGCATCGGAACACCACGAAAACCCCGCAACGTAACACTGGCCACGAGGCAGGGATTGTGAAGCGAGCGCAGCTTCGAGTTTATGTGTAATATAGCTACAGGAGGAATGTACAGCGCCATCGAGCCCTTTTCGGGAAGTCCCGGGCGTCATGGATCCAGCGCGTCAACTTCTACTTTGTGGCGAACGACGTCAGCAATGAAGAAAAGAAACGAGCCCTCCTGATCACGCATGCCTGTCGTGCTCTGCATGCCTTTCAGGGCACTACGGATCAACTCGCGCGAGAACTTTGTGACCGCTACATCTGCCGCACAATTGATCCCGCGGGCCCAGCATATACGTATTCCGGCGCCCCTAACAACGACCTCGACGTCCCATACACGCTTTCCGATTTGCACTCACGAAAATGCGATGGGGCACGGCCCCTGGACGCGACGGAATCACAGTATCGCTCCTGGCAAATCTTCCCGACCAAGCACACCTCTCGCTACTCCACCTTATAAATTCGGTATGGGACGGCTCTCCGCTGCCAACGGAATGGACCACATCGGTCGTGACATTCATACCCAAATCGGCAAAGTCCGTTAGTATCGAGGCACTGAGACCCATCTCACTTACGTCCTGCGCAGGCAAACTCATAGAAACCATGGTTCGCGAACGCTTTTCCGCCTACTTGGAGGCCAGGAGGACCTTTGCCGACACGATGTTTGGCTTTCGCCCGCATCTGTCGGCGCAGGATGTCCTGCTCCAGCTTCAACACGATATCATAGAGCCGACTACTACGCGCCATAACGATAAAGCCGTGCTCGCTCTCGATCTCCGCGGGGTGCTCGACAACGTCAAACACAGCACTATACTCACTAACCTGTCTACCACAAACTGCGGGCAGAAGACTTTCAACTACATTCGCGCCTTTCTATCACATCGCACCGCCTTCATTCGCCTTAATTCTACCGAACACGGCCCGTACTTATTAGGCACGCGGGGTACACATCAAGGGGCAGTCCTGTCTCCTCTGCTTTTTAACCTGGCGATTATGAACCTCCCCTCTCTTCTAAGCGAGGTCGAGGGAATACAACACGCACTATATGCGGACGATATCACAATCTGGACCAACACCGGCTCCTTAGCGCAAATCGAAGAACGCCTGCAAAAGGCTGCCCTTCTGGTGGATACCTACGCTGGTTCATGCGGCCTGGAGTGCTCTCCAGCTAAATCGGCTCTTCTTTCAGTCTCTCCGCTACCGCCGCCTAAAATTTTTCTTCCGTCCGGGCCCGTCCCGTCAGTGCAAAATATTCGGGTTCTTGGCTTTCACCTCACATCGTCCTTGGATCCAAAGGGCACAATAGCAGGTCTCAGATACACCAGCGAGCAGGTGAGCCGCATGATACGGCGAGTGTCTACCAAGCGCGGCGGCCTCCGCGGGTCTCAGTCCCTACGATTGGCCCACGCGTTTGTGACCAGTCGCGTCCTCTACGCCTTGCCTTACCTTCGCCTGCGTCGTCGACACGAGCACCAGCTGGACGTCCTTCTTCGTTCAGTATACAAACGCGCTCTGGACCTACATATTGCAACTTCCAACAGCCGATTCGCGGCTCTGGGGGTACACAACACCTTTGCAGAGATGCGCGAAGCTCATCGCGTTAACCAAATCAATCGACTGTCGCAGACGCCTTCAGGGCGCCGTCTTCTACACAGACTCGGCCTTGACCCGATATCTGACCAAGACCCTCTGCAGCCGGTACCAGAGCTCTGGCGTCAAAAGCTATGGGTGGAACCTCTACCCCGTAATATGAACCCCGACCTCCATCCTGGCCGTAGACTAGCACGCGCCGCGGCCCTTCATACGCGATACTCCGATCGTCCTGGTGTTTTCTACGTGGACGTCTCGGGTCCCTCCCCCTCGGGTCACTTCACGGCTGCCGTGATTACAGAGGGCAAACACGTCGATGGCCTCTCCTTTCGAGCAGACACAGTAACGCACGCTGAAGAGGTTGCCATAGCTTTGGTCGCCTCTCACCCTGCCTCACGCACCATCCTGACGGACTCGCGCTCGGCCTGTTCTCAGTACCTTCAGGGTTCCATTGCCCCGCTGGCGGCTACCCTACTACAGGCAGCCTCTTGGCGCTTTAACCCTCATCCCATTCGTATAGTCTGGACCCCAAGCCACTCGGGCCTGCCCGGCAACGAGGCGGCAAATGCCGCTGCCCGCGCTTCTCCTGTCCCGGCCGTTGCCCCTCCATGTCCCGAGACGGAATCTGGCAATACCAACCTGACGCGCTTTCGCGAAATTTTGGCTTATTACCGGGCTTCGCGCCGCCTCTACCGGGACCCCGCACGCGGTTTGGAGAAAGCGGACGAACGACTGCTACACCGCCTGCAGACTAACACCTTTATCAGTCCGGCGGTTGCCAGGCACTTTTTGCCGGAAATCAATGGCACCTGCTCGACCTGTCATGTCCTCGCCGACACATATCACGTCGTAGCATCGTGCGCAGTTAATCCCGTCCCTTTCTCATCCCCTTTTCCTATCCCAACTAGAGAGGCTTGGGAGGAGCACCTGCTCGGCTGCTCTACCTTGGCTGCGCAACGCTCCTTGGTGGAGCGCGCACGGGCAGCTTCCAGCTCCACTGGCGTCCCGGAATAGGGTCTGGCCACTCTAGCACGCCGATGGGCCACGTCGGCACTCCCTAGTAGACTTTTTCTGAAATAAATGTTTTTTACCACCACTACCACCTCATCACGCTATGCGGCGCGGAAACATTCGAAACTGCGCGCGCGCTGGTCGCGCTGAAAACTCCAGTAGAGGTCAGCTTCAGCGAATAGGTGACACTTCTCCAGCGGCATTTCGACCCAAGACCATCGGAGCTGTACGGCCAGTACGTCTTCCAGTGACGAGACCAAAACACCGGTGAGCCATTAGCAGCTATGTCGCAGCTCTCAAGAGTTTGACAGTGGACTGCAACTTTGGTGTGCCAGTGGTTACGTCTGCAACATCGACGTCAGGGGGAAGCCAAGAGCCCGTTTCACAGTGGAACCCAACAATGCTGCCACAATACATCATGCTGCGAGACAGATTCGTTTGTGGCATCCGCGACGAACATCTCCAACAGTTCCTCTTTGCCGAAAAGGAGCTCAATTTCCAACGTTCTTTGGATATGTATAGCCTTATCAGTGGAGAGTGCATCAAGGCAGCAGCGGGAAATCAGAGCTGCAATGAACTCAGGAGAGGTCCACAAAGCCACTCCTAACAAGAAAGAAGACGAGAAACGGTCTTCCCAACGCCGTTGCTACCGGTGTGACGGCAGGCACGACCCTTCAACATGCAAGTTCAAAACTGGAGAGTGCCGTTTTTGCTCGAATGTGGGCCATATCGGAGATGCCTTCATTGCACGCAAGAAAGAAAAGAAAGCACGCGCCAACACCAGGGAACAGACGCACAGTGTCAACCCACTTTCTGCGTATCATGAGACTGGATGCAGTGATCAGACTTACGAGCTCCATGCACTAAGTGGGCATACACACTGCCCCAAGTTCCTCGTAGACGTAGAATTGGAGCGGAAATCCCTTCAATTCTAAGTGAGCATGAGTGCCACTCGCTCCCTGATAAGTGGGGAGACATGCCACGAAGCATAACCATGAAACGCCCCCCAGCTTTCACGGGAGCCACTCGACTTGCGCACTTGGTCGGGAGAACAACTGCTTGTCCTGGGAACCGCCCACTCTCGGGTCAAGTTCAAAGCAGACGACTGCGTGGTATACTGTTACTGGTAATGAAAGGAGCTGGATGCAACCTCTTAGTATGAGACTGGCTTGCTCCTCTCCATATCCAGGTTCACGGAATCAACCAGGTGCAACATTCAACCAATGAGATCAAGGAAGTCATCTTGCGGCACCACGACGTGTTCAGAGAGGATATCGATGGCTACACAGGCACATCTGGAATTCGAAAAAGACGCCAGCCCCAGATTTTTCAAGGCTCGTCCTGTGT
Source organism: Rhipicephalus microplus (assembly GCF_043290135.1). NCBI lineage: Eukaryota > Metazoa > Arthropoda > Arachnida > Ixodida > Ixodidae > Rhipicephalus > Rhipicephalus microplus. The sequence continues at coordinate 29,126,366 of NC_134702.1, forward strand.
TTCTTGGACTGCAGGGACCTATGGAAAATGAACTTGACCGTCTGCAACATCAGGGCATCCTCTCACCGATACAGCATTCGAACTGAGTGACACCACCGGTTCTCGTTCTGAAAAATGATGGAACATTGCGTGTGTGTGATGACTACAGAAGCACTGTTAACGCAGCGGCGAAGAAAGCCTCATACCCTCTTCCAACTAGAGCAAATGTGTTCGCGAACTTTCGCGGTGGAACTCTTTTTTTTTCGACGTTGGATTTGTACCAAGCCTATACCAGCAGCTGCAAGTCGACGAAAAAACAGCAACGCTCCTCATGGTGAACACAACCAAAGGACTGTTTAAAGTGAATCGGCTTCTGTTCGGATGGATAGATGGATGGATCGATATGACTGTACCCTTTAGATCAGGTGGCGGCTAACGTCACCTACCCGTAATACATAGTGAACCAAAACTGGATTTATCTTTTTCTTTTAAGTATAAGTTAAGGACTGGTACTTTGCAGTGAAGGATTTAATTTTCACTCGTGCTTTGATTGTAGCCACCAATAAAACTCCTTATAGTTATTTCTACCCGCTTAAAGTCTATTTTGCCCTCCCTGTCCCTAAACCCCAGTGCTTAGAAAAACTCTGCGCCATCATCCTGAACTATAGGGCGAAGCCCTTTACAGAACAATATCAAGTGCTCGGCAGTTTCCTCCTCCTCTCCACACGCACTGCATATCGTGTCTACCCCTTCGTATTTGGCCCGATAAGTCTTGGTTTGCAGTACTCCCATCCTGGCCTCAAACCGTATACATCCCCGAGTATTATCATAGATCCTTTCCTTGGCAATTTCCGGCTTAAAAGTACGATAGATCTCTAGTGCCGGCTTCTTAATCATGCCAATTCTCCACATGTCGGTCTCCGTTTCCTTCACCTTTTTCTTAACCGATAGTTCTTTTTGGTTTGGCCCCCTGCTGTTTTCTAAGTATTTACGCGTCAATTTTCTGGTTCGCTTCCTCCATTTTGTGTCGGCATTCCTCATGTACAAGTAGCTGAAAATCTTCCTAGCCCAATGCTCATCCCCCATTTCTCTCAATCGCTTCTCAAATTTTATCTTGCTGCTAGCTTTCCTGCCCTCGAATGATGTCCATCCCATGTCGCCTTGTACTCCCTGATTTGGTGTATTCCCGTGAGCTCCTAAAGCAAGTCTACCTAGTCCCAGTTGCTTAATTTCTAATCTTGCTTGAACTTCTGATCGCATGCACAGGACCGCATTACCGAACGTCAGACCAGGAACCATGACCTGTTTCCAAATTCCTCTCACAATATCATACCTATTGTAATTCAACAGTGCCCTATTTTTCATCACCGCTGCATTCCTGTTACCTTTAGTCATTACGTATATTTCGTGTTCCCTTAGGTACTCGGTCCCATTGCTTATCCATATGACCAGATGTTTGTATTTATCTGTCATCTCTAGCGTGACCTCCTGTATCCTAAGTTCACTACCTTCATTATCATTTATCCACCGCACTTGCCATCTTCCAACGAATGATGGAGGTTAAACTGGCCGACATTTCGGGCATGAGTGTCTGCCTTGATGATATCATTATCAGCGGTAAAGATGCTTGTGAGCACGAAGAACGTCTGAAGCAGGTTTTAACGAGGCTAAGTGAGAGAGGCCTACGCCTAAGGAAAGACAAGTGCGACTTTGGCATCCCTTCAGTTCAGTTCTTGGGACGCCGAATAGATGCCAACGGGGTGCACGCCCCCGAGAGCAATATTGACGACATACTTCGGGCACCCAAACCAACTGACAAAACATCTCTTCGAGCATTTCTTGGGCTAATCTCGTTCTATGACCGCTTCCTTAAGGACAGGGCACATGTCGCAGCGAAGCTGTACAAACTGCTATAGAGAAAAATGCGCACTGGAAGTGGGAAGCGGAGCATGAAACCGCCTTTGAAGAGCTCAAACACATGGTCCGCACTTACTTTCACAGTGCTTGTGCATCACGATGAAACCAAACCCCTTCTCTTGTCTGTATACGCGTCATTATACGGTATCGGGGCAGTGCTGGCTCAGAAGACGCTCTTGGTCGAGAGGCACCCATAGCATTCGCTTCGCGGACAATGGGGAGCGAGGAAAAGAACTGTTCTCAGCTTGACAAAGAAGGATTGGCCATTGTATATGGTGCCAGCCATTTCCATAAGTACATCACTGGCCTGTAAGTAACCGTATAATAACAGACCATCAACCACTTATTGGTATCATGAGCGAAAAAAAACAAGTGCCGTCGGTACTGTCGCCCAGAATGACTCGCTAGTGTCTAGAGCTAGCCACCTATGATTACAAACTGGTGTACAGACTGCAGGCCAAAGGCACCAAAATGCTGACGCTCTCAGCAGACTTCCGCTACCAGCGCGCGTTGATTAGCCTTATCCGCTAGGAGTCGTGCTCATGTTGGTTTCCACGCCAAGCGTTAAGCTAGCGCCAAGAAAGCTGGGTGAAATGACCCAACAAGACCCAGTATTGTCTCGTGTGAAAGAAGCGGTCAGAAGTGATAAACTGCGCAAGCTAGCCAATGAGGAGTTTGCAGCATACAGGAATCTCGAAGCCGAACTCTCCATTCAGGAGTGCTGCCTAATTAGGGGCTGTAGATGTGGTGATTCCTCTCAAAGCGAGGAAGTGTGTATTGGGCCTGGCTTACGAGAACCACAGAGGAATTGTTGCAATGAAAGCCTGCGCTAGAAGTTACTTTTGGTGGCAAGGTGTTGACAGTGACATTGAAAAGTGGCAAGAAACTGTGTAACATGTCGCCAGCACCAAAAACCAACAGGCAAAGCACCCACGCATCAGTGGGAGCGCGCAACGTACGTCACCTTGGCACACCATTTATGCGGACTTTGCTGGCCCTGTGGAAGGGAAGATGTTGCTAGTGGTGGTCGATGCGTTCACCAAGTGGCTGAAAGTGCACTGCATGCGCAACATTCAAAGTGCCACATCGATCAAGGAAATGCGAAACCTTTTCGCAACGTTTGGGCTCCCAAAAAGCTCGTCATGGACGATGCCCGTCTTTTGTTTCCTCAGTATTTCAGAAATTCTTGAAAAAGATCGGGGTAACACATGTCACTAGCGCCCCATGCCATCCCTCCATTAACGGCCAAGCAGAGAGGATGGTGTTCGAAACAAAACAGGCGTTATTCAAAAACCAAACAGGAACATTCGCATGCTGGCTGGCACGGTTCCTGCTTAAGCAATACAGCACTGTGTCAACGGCGACGGGAAAAACACCAGCCATTCTAATGTTCGGGCGCGAAATAGTCACTGCGCTCACACAACTCTAGCCCCAGCCGTCTCAGGAAGCACCCTCGAACACCAGAGAGTATAGCTCCCCGAGGTAAATTTCTGTGGGACAAGCCATATTCATCCGAAGTTTTGGAGGCAGCCCTGCATGGATGGAAGAAAGTGTAATGGAGAGGTTCGGGCCCAGGTCTTGGGTGATTAAACGTGGAACGGGGACGTTTCGAAGGCGCCTAGACCACATAAAAACCGCTGTCGACCAAAGTCAGGCAGAGGACCACATGCCAAGCGCGCATGGAGAGCAAGGCGCAACAACTCGGCAAGTCACTGTTCCGGCTCCGTACATGCTGGAGCCACCAGCAGACTCTCCTCTGGATCTAACAGCAGACTCCCCTGTGTTATCAAGCTTCAGCCTAACAGAACAGCCAGGGACACCAGAACCAGTGACCCAGATGGACACAACGGCATCACATCCGCAGCGACATCGCCAACTGCCAGATCGCTTTGGTGACTTCATCTAAGAGGGAAGGGATGTGATGTTCTACAAGTGACGCACTGCCGTTTCCGGCAAATGGGCGTACCACCACTCCAGGAGTCGCAATCACTGGCTCCCGGTCACTCCGCCGGGTGGTCGGAGCGAAAGGGATATTGGGTAACGGTTTCCCTTCAAGTGGGACGCAGCGCGCGGATCGCGCATTCCGCGAATCGCGCCGTTTTGCAAAAACAAAGCAGTTCATACCCAGCAGCCGAGCAGTGTGGTTCTTCCATCGGAACACCACGAAAACCCCGCAACGTAACATGCACAACCGGCGGGATTGGCGCACCTTTGACCAAAAAACGTCATGCGATAAAACCGTCATGTGACTTCACAATGACGTCACACGATTTGTCAGTATATGACGTCATTATAACATCACATGGCGACGTCATCGCGTGGCAATGGTGTTTTGCATTGCTCTTGTTGACGCCACCGACGGCGGACAGAGACACGGGACGCCGCTCAACACCGTAAAGTATGCTTTGCGCAATAACGTAATGCAATGCGGTGAAGAACAAATATTGCACTGCGGTGAACCACAATTGTTTTCTGTACTTCAACTTGTTTTGCACTGCCTCCGGGATCGGCCCACCTTTGACGAAGAAAACGCCATTTGTCAAAACTGCCTTTTGACGTCATAATGACGTCACATAATTTGTCAAATTATGGCGTCATGATAGCGCCTCATGGTGATGTCATATCGTGGTGATGGTTTTTTGCATCGCTGGTGTTGACGCCACCGACGGGGGACAGCGACACGAGACGCCACTTAATACCGTAAAGTATGTATCGCACGATAAAGTAAAGCTATGTGGGGAAACACAAGTACTACATTGCGGTGAAGCATTATTGTTATGCAGTTAAGCATACTAGGAATAGAAAGAGGCACAGTGGAGCAGCCAGAGGTATGGCTTGGAGAGGGTGGCCTCTTATCCTCTCCCCCTTTAATTCCTTACACTGCATAGGATTGTATATTTTGCGCGTGTGTGTGTGCATGCATAAAATCTCGGACATACAAACCACACACACAAGCATACATGAAGGCCCGCCTCCAGTTAAGGCATGCGCAGGGTTCTTCAGGGGGGGGGGGGGGGGAGTTACATTCATCTAGGAAAAGCGCCCCTTGACCTCCCCTGCGCACACTTATGCTTGTCACAGGCGAACAGGTTATGTTCGTGGTAAAGAAAATGACACTCGTTATAAAGGAAAACATAACACATGACCCAACAAACAACTAAGTTTGGTGCAGCTACGTAGGATGCACATATCTCTCCAAAATATAAAAGAATCAAATAGCAACCCTGTGTTTATTTTCGAGCCACTTCAGTCTATGTACGGGGCGGACTTCGCGCTCCTCTCTTCTCGTAGCTAGGGGTGGGGGGGTGGGGGGAGAGGCTACTCTCGTGCATCCCCCTCTGCTCACGCCTATGCTTTCTTCAAGGACGAAAAGGTGACATTCCAGACAAGTGACACTCGTTATGAAGGAAAACAAAACGCAGAGTGACCAAATCAAACAACGAAGTTTAATGCAGCCATAAAGGACGCCAGGTTATCAATGTGCGCCAATGCTTTCAGAAGAGGAAAGATTATATTCGCGATAAGAAAAGCGACACTGTTTTTAAAGGAAAACAAAACACGGAGTGACTGAAACAAACGACAAGGTCTCGAGCATATCTCTTCGAAACATCCAAAGGGTACCCAAGAGCACCGCTGTGTTTATTTGCGAGCCACGTCATGAACAGGGCATCGAAAGGGGCGTCTCATTTTATCATCGCTGAGACAGCCGAATGATTTAGCAAAATCTTCAACATACATCAGTGGCACGTTAGTCTCGAGCATCGCATCTCGCGACTGCTCTCCTTTACATCGCTGGTGGCTGCTGATGATGTAAAAAAACTGCGCTTCAGACAGCTTCCAGAGGCTCCAGGCAGGCTTCATTACGTGCCATTCAGTCGAGTTCAACGCCTTGTGAACAGTGGACAGTCCGAGCGCTGCAATAATCACCTCACGAGAGTCAATATTGTCCAAGGGAAAGTCCTTAAAGTAGTTTTCGGCGAAGCACTCGTATAGCCTTCCGATATTAGCAGCGGTCTTGGATTTCCACTTGATCAAGTTCAGCGTGATTCCCCAAAAGCTTTCAGCCAGGAGCCAGCCGAGAAGAGCCATGTTCGGGAGGCGCGATTTACTCGGAGGACCGGAGCGGATGTAACTGTACGACGCGGGTGATAGTAGGATGTAGCGGTCTTCCACAATTGACACGTCCCGATGACGGAGCGTCTTCGTCGCACTCAAGGCTGAGAGCCGGTTGGCGGCGACCTTAACTTCAAAAGCGTAAGCTCTCAGAAGGTTCTCGCCGAAGTCTAGCGTGGCCTCTGGGACCTGGACGGGAGTTTTGCTTATAGCCGAGGGTGTCAGTAATTCTACTTTCTTGAAAAACTTCTCCAACCTGTCCAGGTCTTCGGTGTCGAAGACGGCACTCTCTTTAAAGTGTTCGCGAGCGGCGTCCGTTATGGTGGCGAATATGTGTCTCGCTTGCGAATCATTCTCCTCGCTGGTCAGGAATTCCGCTTCGAACAAGTCCCAGATATGCCACATTGATATCATGCTTTCTGAGCAGGTTTGAAATAGGGGAGGCAAAAATTCACCTTCAGGCACGTCCAACCCATCGACAGCACTTAAGAGCGCGTGCCATAGAAGATATGCTCCCTTCAAGCTTGGACTCTTGTTTCCGTTGAACATGTAGTACAGATGGCGAATTTCCCGGATACCATAAACTTCTATAATCCGCACGTCTTTTAAAGAGAAACCAAGGGCATTCATTGCAGCTCCGATGTCTCTGATGTTCCAAACTTCTTGACTAAATTCACTGCTGCTATTGGCTGTGACTTGGTACTGTGCCTCCCATCTATGCTCCCCCAGAAAAAAATTGCACAGCGCTGTCACCAGTTTAACCATATCGTTTAGTGTCACAGTCACGTTCGTAGTTCCTCGCATGGCTTCAACTGCAGCAGTCAGAGTGACGCGATAACGGCCACGAACACCGCAAACGTCAGCAGTGAACTGTAGGCTCACTGTGTTATTGTCGATGTGAATGTTTATGACTGATGACAAAAAGTACCTCATCGACACGGTAGCACAGAATATCATGGCTTCTCGAGCGCTGGCTTTCCCCAGGAGGTCTCTCGCGTCTCGCAGAAAAGCATTAGCCAGGGACGAGACGAAGTCGTCGTAGTGCGCGATAGCCCGTACGCACGTTCTGAAGTAGGTGATAAGAAAACGTCCCACCGGGCCCATTGGCACGTCCGCACTCATCGCACCGGTTATTACGGCGTGCAAAGGCCGATAGCGCTCGATGGTGTACCTCGAGAGTGCGCCTTCAGTTACTTCCGGGCAGGCGTAGGCGAAAAAATTCTTGCATGGTAAAGCGGTCGTATTGACGTATCTGGCTAACCATTCCACCTCATCTGGGCAGCAGAACGGTGTGATTGCTATGGAGGTAGGCCCAGCACTGCCCCTATGTCTCCTGAATAAGTAGACACCGACGAACACGATCACCACCCCGAACACCAGGAATGCCGCTACGCCGCAGACTATCAGGGCTGTGCGGCGATTGTTGCACCTGATGGAGGTAGGAATGGCAAACCTGGGAGGAGCTCTGAGATCTGCGCTTCCCGGTTGTGGCGAGACCATCAGTTGACGATCGTCAGTGTGCGCCATGATTCACTTCTTCTTCCTCTTCAGATCATGCGGACATTCACCATGAACGTGCAGCAGCAGAGATGGCGATGTTGACCTATGTTTCTATTGAGAAATTTCCCGAAGAAGGCTGTACTATGGCTGCTGTACCTTCCAAATCATAGTCCTGTGGATGTGGTGAAGAAAGGAGCAACTAAAATGTGAAATGAAAGACTTGGCTATTTATTAGGCGATCTTGGCGAACCTTTTGAGCATGGTCAGAAAAACACCAGGCCTGCACGGAAGGTGCAGCACAGTCATAGCGAAAGCTAGAAGAGCGACCTTTCAGGGCATTTCCAAAACACTCATAGGGTAACTACTGCAAGCACACTTGCTTGATGCCCACTGGGGCATTAATAATAAACTTTTGGGTAGCAGGCCGGCATTCGCTATGCTATTTTGCGTCATTCATCTGGGAAGCATGGTATCCCCTAAACACTTGCAAGGAATTTCGTGCCAATTGTTCATGCAGTGGCTGGCGACGACGAGGAATTATGGCTGAAGTGGGTATGCGCCACAGTTTGTAGGGGAACAAGAACAAACTTTTGTAATGGGTTGGATCATTGGACGGCTCACTCGTTACGCTATTCGCATTGTGCGACCACTGGTTGTTCTTTCGCTGTTTTAAAACGCTTTATAAGTTACATTAACGCGATTTCTTTCCCGACAAGCCTGCCTAAGGCAAGTTTGCCAACAAGTCACAAGCACCGGCGTAGCTCAGTGGTAGAATACTGGGCTGGCACCCAGCAGACCCGTTCCCGGGTTTCTAGCCCTGTGTCTTTGCTGCTAGGTTTTAAAGCAATTCTTAGCGAACTTCGGTGACTTTGAATCTATCTATCTATCTATCTATCTATCTATCTATCTATCTATCTATCTATCTATCTATCTATCTATCTATCTATCTATCTATCTATCTATCTATCTATCTATCTATCTATCTATCTATCTATCTATCTATCTATCTATCTATCTATCTATCTATCTATCTATCTATCTATCTATCTATCTATCTATCTATCTATCTATCTATCTATCTATCTATCTATCTATCTATCTAGCCACCTACGACTTTTAGCTCTCCTGGCCGTTCCGATAATGATATCGACACCAAACTTGGTATGGCATAACGTGACCGTATGGAGAACATATCTGACTAGTCATTACATGAAAATCATGACATGTATGTCATGAATGTCATGATTTACATTTCATGGTCCCGCAGCTCTTGCGGTGGTATAATTCACATGACATGTTGCAAAACTGGTATGGTATAACATGATTGCATGGCCAATACAAGCGACAGACCCTAACATAAAAATCATGACATGCGTGTCATGTAAAAACCTGACTACATGCTATGTTCATGATGCGCTCGAGGCCGTTTCGCTAGCGTCACATATACCAAATTTGGTATTACGGTCCATGAATGGATGACGAAGATATGTGACTGGTGCAAACATGATTACCATGAGATGCGTGTCATGTAACAACATGACTACATGCCACGCCCATGATGCGCTGGCGGCCGTTTCGCTATAGCATTGCTTATACCAAATTTGGTACTATGGGACGTGAATGGATGACGGAGGCGTGATACTGGTGCAAACATAATAAACATGATATGCGTGTTATGTAACAACATGACTACATGCTACGCTCATGATGCGCTCGTAGCCGTTTCGCCAGCTTCACATTTGCCAAATTGGGTATTAAGTGACGTCAATGGATGACGAAGGTATGTGACTGGTGCAAACATGATAATCACAAGATGCGTGTCATGTGAGAACATGACTACATGCCACAGGCGCCAATACATTGCGACGTGACGTGGTGCTCGTGCTCGCCGGCGTTTATTTCGTCGCGTCACGCCGGCGTTGCCACGCCAGGCGCCGGTCCTGGCAAATACTCGCAGGCACGCACCGTGCTGCGTGGCTTTGACGCATGCGCGTTTCAGCGCGTCCAGCGTCCCTCCGTCACGAAAAGAGAGAAACGCACTGTTGTCTGGTGATCGGCGCGAATTTCGCGCCGGTTTGCCGTCGGGCCGCGCCGACGGACGCTGGTCGATCGCGCCTGGCGTCCGACTATAGAGTGCTCGCGTTTCGCTAACGTAGCGCCACTGTGCCCAGCGGGCGCGCGCGTCAACGCTACATTGGAGCATAGCCTCCTCTATAACTTTGTGCCCGAGCGGTCGGTCCCTCAGCGCCGTCCCCCGAGCTATTATGGGATGCGAGCGCTCCTGGCGGAGCGCCGAGGCGCAAAACGAGAGAATGGATGGCAGCTATGGAGAAAAAACCGGCTTTGAGTAACTACCGAAAGGGCAAAAATGAAATAAGGAGGGAGGCATTTTACGATAATTCAAGGGGAAGCGCTTTACTGTTTGAAGCGAGATCGGGTTGCCTTAGAACGCGTAGTTATAAAGCAAGATTCAGTAAAGAAGAAGAACAATGCACATGCTGCGGGAAAGATAAGGAAACGGCGGAGCATGTTCTGATTGAATGTGGAGATATCCACCCAGGTGTACTCCTGTATCCGTCAACTGAGCTCGTAATGGTTCTAAATTCTCTAAAGAATTACGCGGAAGTTTTCCTCGCAAGAGCGAGAAAGATGAATCAGCCACTGAAGGCTGCCGTTGACAACGCCGCGCAAATACTACAGAAACGTGACAAACTCAAGTGCTCGACCCCGGGACATCATAAAAAACTTTTGGAGGTTGTGCTCGTGAAGTTTCTCCGCCCACTTTTTCTGAACTTCGCGACGAGTGTGACTGACAAACACGACTTGGCAAAAGATTTTCATGTCAAACCATTGTCTCGAAAAGTGCTCAAGCTTTGAGCGCGAAATCAAATAACAAAGCTCACATTGCATTCTGCATACAGTGCTTGTGTTAAAAATTTGGTGTGTGCGCACTTCTTAACGTATACGCATAATCCAATGCAATGTAGACGGTTTCTAGACCGTCATAAACGCAAGCGTGCATAGGCCGCGTCGTCTGCTGTTATTATGGGATCGGTGCGGCATCTGGCGGCGAGCGCCAAAACTATAAGGGACGGATGGCGCGTATGTATTTAGCGCTAATGCGCGGGCACAAAAAAATATAGGAGGCTATGATTGGAGTATATTGGGCCCTTCATGATGCGCTCGCGGCCGGTTTGCTAGCTCCACATATGCCGAATTTGGTGTTAAGTGACGTCAATGGATGACGAAATATACGACTGTTGCAAACATGATAATCCTGGCACGCGTGTCACGTAATAACATGACAACATACAACGTGAATAGCACGCTTGCGGCCGTTTCGCTAGCTCGACATATACTAAATTAGGTATCACGTGACGTGAATAGATGGCGAAGGTAAACGACAAATCCAAACATGATATTCATGACATGTAAGGCGTCATTTACCTCCACCTCGTAACGTTGTGCTGATCCTAAAGTGACGTATCAACCTTTCTCATTCGTGTTTCGCATATCATCGATTCCCACTGTACATGGGATCTGCCATTTTATAGGCGAAGCTCCTTATAGCGGCACCCGTTCGTCCCTCGTAACCGTTGTAGTGTGTAAAAAGTATTACATTTTGACCTCCAAGGTGGTGCCAGTGAGAGATTTCTTCTGTGCGTTGTTGAACAATAAAAAATAGTGCTCAATGTACATGTCAATGGGGAATGAGAGACAGGAGCTTTCAGCTTTTAGTGAACGCGCACGCTGCGATCCCCATTAGCAGCCATTGGCATGTACATTGAGCACTATTAACAAGAAAGGGTTGCTACGTTATACTCGCTGGGTGTAACCTCCTTAGTTTTAGAAACGTTTAGCGAGCGTTGAGCCGCAGTGCCATGAATACAATGAACGACTATATACCATGAACTTGAGGTGGTTAAAGGTGGGAAGTAGACCCGGAGCGCAAGCCGTAAGAAAGTGTACGTGTGCCACCTCTCGTTTAGTTCTTGAAATGTCCGCTGGATGGCGGTGCTTTTATATGGGGAATTCGTACTGCAAAGTACGAATCCTCAAACTCACTTTTTAAGGAAAAATAAATAAATATAGTTTTGGGTTCATTAAGTATTACGGCTTGGTGGCGCTAGCCACCGCCCGATCTTAAAGCCAACATCTAGGGGCTTTACCCGATCTAATGGGTACAGCCATATCCATCCATCCATCCATCCATCCAATATATGATGAAAAGATGCGAGATGGGGGCACTTGGAGTGTTGAATAGATGGGCGAATGGGCACACAGAATGATACATGGATGGACGCATGAATGGACGCAGGGGCAGATGCATGAACGAACGCAGGGACGGACGCAGGGACGGACGCACGAACAGACGCACGCACGGACGGGCGGGTGGACGCATGGACAGTCACACAGACGGACGCATGGATGGACGGAAGCAAGAACGAATGGACGGACGAATGCTTCGCCCCACTCTCCATCATTCACCCCGTGGATATGCTGCCAATTTTGTTTTTCTTCCAATTTCGCGCGATGCGGTTACGGACACCGGCGGACAACTGCGCGTGATGCAGTTGTCATCTCATAACAGCTTTCGCTGTAAATCGCTGCCGCTCGGTAGCCGAGAACACGCGAGCCAAACATTACAGCTTGGCCCGCGGCCTGAAATTTACAATTAATTCTAAGAGCCAGCTAAAAATACCCCTTTTTTTTTTTCTCGCTCGACATATGATGGTATAGACGCAGAAAAACTTGCGTCATAGGCCCAGGGGCGCTATGCAGGATCGCCCGAGCTTGGCGAAAACTCGAGATCTTTCCGAGCTCTGGCGACACGCCCTTTTGAATGAGCCAACAGTGCAAAAAAGTCATACCTAGCCCTCAGCGCGCTGTGTTTAATTGATTGCGATGGAAGCAAGCATCGTGTCACGGGCGTTTGATAAGGTTGGGCGGGGGTTTTGAAACCAGAGGCATTTTTTTTCATTTGTTTGTCGTTCCACTGAGTGCAGACTGCAGAAGTGCACCCACGCAACAAAAGTGCTAGAAGCTTTTCCTGATATTGCTTCTAAAGGCACGAGCTGTTGAAATTTTGAAGCTTTTAAAGCCTGCACTATGTCTACATGTGCTTTAGAATAATCAGCACTGTAGCCTCTGACGGTAACCATGCAGTCAAGACAATTGATATGGTGTGTTGTCGAAGACTCCATCAACTAAACAGTATATGTTGAATTGTAGAATATCCTTACTAATAAGTTACCTTTATGGTGAATGTTTTCAGTTGTGAGCTACTTGTTGGACGTGCTCGTACATCGGATCTTCAAAGCTTGCATAGCACTCTGGTAGCAATAACTATATTTTAAAAATCCAACATGCAAAAATCGTTCTGAAAAAGCAGAGTGAAAGTTTCTTATTATCTATCCAACCGAGCATTTCAGTTTATCGATGCTACACACACCTTACCTTGCATTTGGTTGAGGTATACAAAGGGAGGGAGAGAACAACAACTCACAGAGAGCCAACATTTTTCAGTTTCTCTACTGAGTCTTTTCAACATTGCTGGACAGCCACAGACTTTATTTTCGAATGAAAGTTGTAGCACTGGTCATATGGACACCAGTGTCCACCAAATACAGTGCAACTCTGTAGCTTCACACTACTACTGTGTCTTCTATTTATCTAAAAGCCAGCATAGGTAGACAATTACTCATTTCTACTTTTAGGGGAGACTGCAACTGCACTCAAAGGCTATCTTGGCATGACGTGCACCACCTTCCCCTCTGAAAACTTCAGTGCGGTATCCACAAATGAGCAGCTATACCAACAACCGGCCATCATAAGAAAGTTTATATTTATGAGATGTGGTAACATGAATGAAAGAGGGAGGGGCGATTGATCAAGGGCTCTTTTCTTTTGTCAGACACAAACTAATGAGACTAATAGACAATAAAACTAAAGCACAGGGGACTTGTATGTTTAAATTGTATTGTTGTAACTGCCATATAAATGGAACAGAATAAAAGCGGATGAAAAATCAACATTCCGCAGATAGGGACCGTACCTGCGACCTTTGGATAGTGCATCCGATGCCCCACCAATTCATTATGCAGAGGTTTTAGGTTTAGTTACTACATGCAGCAATTCCACTCACTTTAATTCCTTTCCATTTGTGTCATGATTATCATACTACACTTAAAACAAATTAAGTTTCCTGTACCTTTCTTAGCTTCATTGTTGGTTTCATTAGGATGTGGTAACATTGCACATTTATGTGCACACGTTGACACAAGAAATCGTGACACACCTTACTCGGAAAACGCATATGTCATTTATTTCGTCAGAAGTAAGGAGATAAACCAACTCTAATCATGGCAAGACCTGCCAGCACCAACGAAACAGAAGGGTTTGGGCAATTGACAACCTTGTGGCGATAGTGGCTCGGGTCACACCTTGACCAGCATGGGAGGCACCAGTTTTTCTGCAGCTTGCTTGTTCTCCAGCTTTTCGACAATGGCCAAAGCAAACTCGAAGGCCGTGCCTGGGCCGCGGCTTGTGATCAGCTGACCGTCAACAACAACCCTATCTTCGCTGTACTTGTAGTCGCCTGCAAGACCAATTACAGAATGTAGCTGAAACGTGTGGTTGGAAAACCAAGAAGGGAAATAAGAGTACTGCATGAAATCTTTCCAAGTCACATGGGACAGAGTTTCTTGATACCCACCCTTACATATGTCTTCTTTCTTGGAGGGATGTGACGTGACTAGCTTTCCAAGACCAATGCCATGGCTCTTCAGGGCAATAGGAGCTATGTGGAGATGAAAAAAAAAACACACACACAAATGTCAGGACACAATGGCACAGACTATCTGCTTTGCTGCTCTGGCACTCCACTGCCGAAATAAATGCGTGGTCTGCATTTTAGTTTGTATGCTTAAGTTAGAATCAAGTCTTGCAGGCTTGCTAACTTGCAATATTTTGTGAATTGCTCATACCAGTGTCACACCGTCACTTTCGATCGCGATTGGGCCTGATCCTGATATATTTTGTTCATGGTGATAGGTTCTTTCATGGAAGTGAATTAGCTGAATTTCTACGGTCCTTCCCATGAAGATAGTAACAGTAAGCAAGTTAACCACAGCTTGTAAATTGACCCCTCTATTACCTGCACATATTGCAGCAACAAGTCGTCCACATTTTTCCTGCTCCTTCAGCAACTTGCCGACAGCTGGACTCTGCAATGACACAGCAATAAAAGGGGGCACAAATGAGGTGTTGATTACGTCTAAGCAAACGAGTCAAATTCTGCAGTTTTACGTGCTAAAACTACTAAATGAAGTGTCTCTGTGTAGCATTAACCGGACACTAAAGTGGAACAATGAGTTAGAACTGATACATTGTACTCTGACAGCTCATCTATACTGTTGTTAGTTTCACCATCGCACATTTAGTAAGAGAAAAGGAAATAAAGCTCGAAGTTTTATTTTCAAATTTACCGCCCAAATCTCAACTTGTGACTTGACGGACTTCAGAGAGTAGTTTTCTCATTTTGGAGGTCAATGAATTTTTTTGAAACTAGGTATGTCAAGTCCGTAGCGCCCTTCAGGGGGCAGTGTTTCATTTTTACCTGTAGACACTGTGTAAGACCTAGTAGACACCGTCGGTTTCGATCACGTCACGGCGTTTGGTGCAGTGATGTAAAAGTGGCGTCGCCAACCGCATTTTCTTTTCGCACGCTTTCTCCTTTACGAGGCACCTTTTCGCGGCAAGCACGATTGTTTTAAAATTGTAAGGCATGTAAGGCCAAGCAGAACCTTGCCGGCATGGGCCATGTATTTGCAAACCAACCATATCTCGTTTTTTTTCTTTATCGGTTGTGTGCCCTGAGTGTGTTCGATAAACAAAATATGTCGGTGTTCAGGAACCAATCCTGCAGTTATCTTTCACTCTGTGTTTGTCCCCTTATACAGCACGTAGAACGTTGAGAAGCCTACGATAAGGACAAAGTTGGTTTGTTAATGCAGGCCTAGGCACTTATACCCGAAACACTGTTTCTCCCTTAATGTCCCTTTAAACGAATGAATGGTGATTCTGCGATTGTCGCAACGTCCGCTTTCAGGCGATTGTTGCCGCACGTTTGGACAGTTCCTACATGAACTCATACAAAGATTCAAGGAAATGAGTCCGCAGACTCAAGGCGCAGTGTTCCAGAAATAAATCAACCCATTCGACAAGCGACGGCAATTTCACACGAAACCTCTTCGAAGATAACGCGCGCAGTCCGAAGGACAACAGTGTTTACGACCGATTATAAAGGCGCGCGAGCTCACCGCTGCCAAGCTCTCGGCTCCTTTCAGCCCGCCGGGTAGAACAATTACATCGTAAGGAGACTGCGTCGTGGCTTCGTCCAAACTCTTGTCCGGCACAACGACAACATCTCGGCTGCACTTCACGGGGCTGGCGCCGGCGAGGCCAGCTATGGTGACGTCCACCTAAAAGGAAATAAGACGCCACTGAGAACCAAACCAAAACACGGCTCTGCTGGTGAACAGCGACCCGGCAGACCGTCGGGCACACGCGACGGAAACTCGCGCTACTCACGCCAGCTCTACGCAGTACGTCGGCCGTGATGATTGCCTCCATCTCTTCCGCGCCTTCGGCGAGGATTAGTAGAGCTTTCTTGCCCATACTTAAGCACGAAAAGGCTGAAACGCTATGACGCCGGCGAGAAAACACGCACACACAGCGCGGGAGCATAAAAATTTGTTTCGATTTGATTTTGAGACCTTGACAGGCACAATGTTGGCAACTGCTTATTCGTAAACCAACATTCACTGCCCTGATTTGCATGTAACGCATGCCTAACACGTAAAAGTTCAACTCTAATAAGTCTAAAAAAGTGTTTTAAATATAATTTTGTTGGATATTATAACCTGATGCGTTTTTTGGCACGCTATTATGATTATAATACAAATGAGAACAGCCAGCTGTTGCATGTTGTGTTTGTGATTGGCTACAATGTTGCGTGGTGGCGCGGTGAAGCAGAACTCCAGTCTACGCGTAGGATACGGGCTGTCGTATTTGGAGCCTAGAACTTAAATTTGCCGTTGAAATTAGTCTAACTACACGACTGTAAGTCGCGATGCCTCTCATTTAGGCCATCGGTGGCACAGCTGACCGCTGTATTATGCCCCGAATTAAAAGCGGAGGCACGGTTCAAGCTTTACAGTACCGGGAAATCGGCATCGGAAAGTCTCCATACAGGTCCAGTCTGAAGATACTGCGGCTGCTAATATGTGACGTGAGTAGGCTAAGTCAATTCACTACTTGTTATTGTGAATTCTCCTACATTCTATCGGTTCACGTCTAGTCGAGGAAAGGCTGTATAATTTTTCCGTGCATTGCTCTACTACGCCACTTATCGGCGCGTCGCGTCGTGAAATGGCAACTCTACAGTTTTCCTGTCAGAACGCTGCCTAGCATAGCTGAAATACAAAGCTTTATTCATCACATTTACGGCTGTTGAGTCTAAAGCTACTTGTATTGTTGTGTTGTCTTGCGCCACTCAGAAACGTTCGACGTTCACGAAGTTCTGGGAGATCCACTCGAAGTCCCCGATTGCTTTTGAAGAGTAAGCACGTAGCAGCTAACCGTTGATTCAAGTGACTGATACACACACATAATAACTTGCTGATTTTTCTAATTATTCCTCTAGTGGCCACATCTACCTTGACAACTACAGGACCTGTTTGGCATTGTAAGCATTTTGGGTCTTTGCTTTCGTAGTTAGCGTCCCGACTTGAGTTTCGGTGCGTCGTAATGAAAAAAAAAAAAAGCGTTGAATCTTATTTTTCACGTTTCATAAAACAGGAATGGCCTTAACTTCTGCCCAAGCCCTCTCTACAGGCTGTCCCAGGAGCCGAAAAACAAAAAAATTGAAGATGCCTTGGTGTATACAGGGCCACTGGTTAGTATACAACCAGCGTACGTAGTATTGTTTGGGTACATTTCGTTATTCATTGCGTACATCTAATCATCTCTTGTTAGTCTACCCTGCATAACAAAGTTCAGTTCACACTGTTAGTACAAACAGCACTGCGTCAATATGTGCAGCACCGGTTGCCTGAACGGGCGAAGGACTGCAGAGCACACTTCCTGTCGCTTACGGCTGACAACTGGGTTTACTGCCATGACAAGATGAATGGCAAGGTTCTCCAAGAAATCTATCTGGGATCTCCGAGCCGTTACAAATTCAAGCACATTGACTGGGAGACCCACGGCGAGACCATCATTTTGCAGTCCCTGCATAACCACAGCCATCCGCAGCTCACACAGCCGGTTAGTCAGCCCTCTTGACTGAATATCGCAGCGACGGGACGAGACAATCAGTTTGTGCTGATTTCAAGGGACACTATAAGGGAAACAGTGAATCAGTTTAAATTGATAAAATGTATTGTCAAAGCTCTAAAGTAGTTATCTTCACCAGCATAAGTTTATTAGTAGTACGGTGTACTGGAATGTGGAAGTGGTTCGTCTGGTGCCAAAAGCATAGCTCTTGGCATTGACGGCCAGTGCTGCCAGAGTACACCGTACTACTGTGTCGCTGCCTGAAGTAATTTATGAGAAGCTGAGATTGGTAGCTGCAGTTGCTGCGCTAGTCGTGTGTGTGCGAGCGAAACGTGTTTGCAAAAGCGCGATGCATAGCAGCTTTTGCAGACCAACTGAAATTCAGTGGTTTACTCACATCAACTATATCCATCATCATGAATACTTTGTGGACAAATTATAGTTACGTTCCTGGACTTTGGTGTCCCTTTGATGAGTAAAATGTATAAAGAAGCAGAGCAGTATTTGTCATTGAGCGTTCTTATTTTTTAAACATTACGACTACTTACTCTCCTGGCTCGTGCACGTAAGTGATGGTCGTGAAACTGACCCGATCACAACATTAGCCTTCAGGGCCTCCTCATTTGTTTCATTGCCTGACTTCAGGTTAGTGTAATAGCTAGACAGGGGTGCATGTGGATCAAATGAATGGTGATGCGCTTTTCTCTGCTGTTACATCAAAACAGTAAGCAAAAATACGATCTGGGTCTTTGTTCTGCAATAGGAATCGCGTGAGCTCCGACTGCGCAAAAGCAGCATTATTTATCTCATTAATGCACCCACATGTGTTGGATGCGTTTAAATCTTGCGAATACTTCAAATTTCAATCACGTGTTGTGACAATTTTACTCAGAAACTGCACAAAGGTCCGCAATGCAAATTGAAATCATGCACGCTGGGCACACCATTTGATTGTGGCGTCATCGCAAAAGTGGTCACTGCTCTCCCATTGGTTTGCTGTGAAGATGGTACACCGTCCGATTCCAGTACTCCGTACAAGTTAGAGGATAAAATCAGGGTGACCATTTCATTTTAAAATTTCTTCCTGAAATCTTGCTGAATTTCTTGCTGCTCATGGTGTCACAGATTTCAAATAGCAATTGTCGTGTTTTGGCCACATTGCATTTGAGATATTTCCGAAAAGTTGGCGTCAAGTTCATGGAGTCCTCAGAGGTTAGTGTACTTCATTTTTGCTAATTGGAAACTACGCAGGATACTGCAGACATTGTCAATAATTTATGACTTCACAAGATTGGTGCACGGTTTTCAAGGTGGAGTTGCCACCTGCATTTTCACTTTGCACGTTTTCTTGCTTATGAAGTGTTTTCTTGTGGCAAGTAGTGTGATTAGCATTGTGAAAGAGTATTTTACTAATTTGAAAGAAATTGTTTTTTATTTCGTGGAAGTTCTATTTCTCAATGTATGTTAGCCTTGTTACACGTGCGCCATGTGCTTGCTTTTTGTGTCTAGTAATGTAGCAATAACCGTCGTATTTCTTTTCGTTATCTAGGCAGCAAGGAGCAAACCAAGAGTTCTGATCACAATAGCAGTGTTTAACATGTTTCCTCTTCAGTTCAAAGGCGTGCTGGAAATTGACAGAGCTGTAAGTTTAATTTCTTCCGTGCTTTGGGTGTTTCTGTACCATTTATCACACTAGGCAGTTGTGTATTTGAAATGCTTGCCATTTTTTTTAACATTGTCTTGCAGATCTTTGGGAAAGAATGCAACCACGCCAACGTTTCAGAGGGCCTCCTTATTGTTGGTACAGGCAGCACCTTGTCTGGGACTGTAAGGTTGTACAACTTCAGGAGCATTCTTGAAGAGGTGGGTTCCACTTTTCCATGTTTATGTGTTTGTGACTTGTGCTTAGATTCATTCTGGAGTTAGCCAATGCTATATATAGTGTGTTTCATGGTGAAATCTCATGTACCGGAAAATATTGCATTGCAAATGCATGGCACGAAGTTTAGTTTTCAGATTAGGCTCTTCTTTTTATTAAAGGGTCTCTGTAACACTTTTTGAGCATGGTCAGAAAACGCTGTTGATCGGTAGTTTAGGCTCCCAAGAACATGCCTGAATGGCCTGGAATTTACAATGAATTCTCAGTCAGCTAAAAATCGCTTTGTCTTCTCTCAAAATCACTGTGTCTCAGGCGTAGTGTCAGCCATTAGCCGATTTGAGCATGGCGCACTCGGTCATTACAGGGGCCGCCTATGTGAAAGGCCATGACTTGTCCACCTGTACGCGCGTGCGATCTGGCTTTAAGAACTGTGCATTTGAAGAAAAAAAAAAGAAAAAGTGCTCAATGTCATGAGACGCGCATGACATATTTTCTTTCTCCATTCCACCCCTTCCTGCTTAGCTTCCAGTGCTTTTATCAGGACAAGAGAAGAGAGAATGCAATGGCAGCGTGCAACTAATCTTTGCCACTTCACTCGTACTGGGCATATTCTGAAAATGTTTGCGGCGGTGAATTCGTGAGGCAATAATCTCCTTTAGTGAATCCATTTCATGGCTACTTAGAAAAGTGTTACAGGGCCTCTTTAAAAGCTCCAAAAGCTATATTTGTGTGAGTTTCATATTCATGCATACAGCACTTGATATAATAAAATACTGTAGACCTTAATGTGTGTGGAGCACATCACCTTCTTTTTGAATATAGTATTTTTTGTTGTAACAAAAAACAAACTAGTTGTTAAACTAAGCATGAGTTTTAAACCATGCTATATGAGACTGAGGGTATAAATTATATGCCACAATGCAGGGTAAGTTGGCACAATTATTTATGTTATGCGCATCAATTTACAAACGAAAACATACTGATGCTCAGGCATGGGTGCATCATCGGCTAGTGGAGCAGAAAAAAACGAAGTCAGAATAAGAACAGCCTGCTCGCAGCAAGGGCGTTGTCTCTTGTTTTTACCTTTACAGTGCAATGTTTACATAGAAAGGCATTGCCTCTCTTCCTTTTATGCTATATTTATCCCACAGTTGACAGATTTAGCTTTTTCAACGGAGAAAGATGGGAAGAAACCTTTGGCTGTATACTTGATGTAGCTACTGTCGTCTGGTCATCAACAGTATTGATCTGAAATTTATGCAGTGGGTACCATGACATGTGCAAGATACGATTCCTGTCTGTTTCACTTTCTAGCGGTTTTCAATTGAATTTTAATGATTGCACTTATGGGTGTACATTGTTCGATATATTGAAGTGCTCTTGATGAGTTGACATTCTTTAAACAGGATCTATTTCACCGTTGAAACGGTACTTGAACAGGTGTAAGCAACATTCTCACAGCTTACTTATTACTGCCTGTTTCATTTATGACATGTCAAACCATTATGCATCTGATTTTAAGTTTTATTTCTGACCGTACGCTGAACTCAACCATCAGGAAATTTGCTTGAAAAACCTCAATTACAAATACTATGTTTAATTGGTTCATAGTCTGCCAACTAAAAGCACCATCTATGAAAATTATTTGTTTGTTTTAAACTTGATTAGACGTTTGTTGATAGCTACATATGTAGTTATAGTCTACTATGTGCATTATAAAAATCTTTAAGTGTGGTTTTTCACCACGTTTCACAGCAGTGGCATAGCCAAAAATGGGGGGTTTCAGAACGCCTCCAGAAAAATTACAAATGTACACAGGAACCAACATAAAGTATATTTGCCCCCCCCCCCCCCCCCCCTTCCAGGCAAAAATTTTCGGCTATGCCCCTGTTTTATAGCTCATAGCTCGGTTGCTCGCACTTTAGTAGAGGGTAGGGGTAAATTGATATTTGCAGTCTATGCATTGGCTTTGAGTTAAGAATGTGCACACATTTTTTGTTAAATTGCTTTTAATGCATTCAGCAGCCTGACATTTGTGAAGAAAGTGTTAATAAAATGATTTCTAAGCCAATGTCAATCAAATGGTAACAACCTCATATCAAACTAGGGCATCAATTAACCTTGAGTGACCAAAAAAGAAAAAAACTGTGCATCACAGTGTAATTTGATGCTGAGAATAAAATGCCTCATATTAACAAATTTTCCAAATGACTTAAGAATTCAGAATGTTTTGGTTGTTTACGTTGAAATTCGAACTGTGGTAAATACGAAGAGAAAGGAAAAAGAGTGCTTCCTCTGGTTGGCATGTGTGGCTTTTGTTCGTTTGAGGAACCAAACCTGGGATCAGTTTCGTCCTAAATAATGATTTCCTGGGTTATGAGAAACTAACCAGGAGGCTGGTAGGTGATAGTGCAAGGCTGGAAAAATCGTTAGCGCGCAACCTCAAGCTTTACATAGTTTTATATCCTAAATTAGCCCTCTCTGTAATCAGTTCAAACAAGCAAATGTTTATCTCCCCATTACGCTTTTCTTTGATTCAAAGTATGGTGGCTTTGTGCATTGATTAGTGCATGTCATAAGATAATATACGCTTGAAACATTAGAAGGATGATGGTATTAGTCTGATGGCACTTTACGAAAAAATTTTCAATCCAGTCATGCATGTTTCCGGCTAAGCTCTATGAGCCTTGCTTAGCGCTGGATGGAGCTAAAGTGGGAACTTATCCTGCTGGCCTACCTTTGAACTGCAAGCTCACAGGTGTGTCCACTAAAAATTTTTATGTACACTCCAAAAGTGTGTTCAAGCTATTTAAGATATGCAGCATGCCTCTGGATATAAAGCACAGTGAATTTTGTGTTAGAAGAACGAGCTGTGTTCTCTCTGCTGTCGAGTAAATGCCCTTAAAGGGGCCCTGCAACACTTTTTTCAAGGAACCATGGAATGTATTCAGTAAAGGGGCACATTACCTGTGGGGTCTTGAATAAAAGTCGCTCTCGGAACGAACGAAGTCAGAGACGCAGACGGAACCACACCAAACATCATTTTTAACTACTTTTGCATCGACGATATTGTCAGCCAAATAAAAATACACCACTCGACATGCTAAAACAACCTTACACAATATTCCAATACACTCAAACATAAGAACAAACAGAAGATAGCATGAAGGCGGCGTGGCCAACGCTCGACCCGCCATGAGGGCTCACGGCAGACAACCTGCAGTGCCGTCCACCTATAAACGCACCGTGGGAGACAACCGTTCACACAAACCACTACACGCCAAAGAGGACCGCTCATCTCCCATGTGCCGCCACTCAGCTACGCCGCCAAGCGTCCCTTCTGGCGCTACCATGCTAAAGATGATGATGATGATGGTGATAAACGATGGTGATCAATGCTCGCGAGCATAACGCTACCTACCGCTTGATAGTTGTGAACCCTAAATGGGGCCTATGTGCTAAACACGTGCGCTATGAGGCGCAAACTACTTTACAGGGGTTGTTAGCACCCCCAAATGTTTCACGAATCGATTGCCGCAAAGTTTTTCGAATCCGTCCTGTACAAGCAGAGCTACAAAGATCTGTCATACTGCGATTGCTTTTTCGCTTCTCTCGTCCCGACGAAAGTGCTGGAAGCTAAGCAGGGAGGGATGAAACAAGGAAAAAAGGCACGTCACGTGAGCTTCATGACATTAAGCACTTTTTCTCTTTTTCTTTCTTCTTGAAACACGCGGCTTTTCAGTAAGATTGCGCGCACACTTGTAGACACGTTACTGCCCTCCTGTGGTGGCCTCATCAACTTCTGTGGTGGCCTCAACAAATCAGCCAATGGTGTGAAGCTTGGGCCTGTTACGCCCTGATATTTTAGTAAGTAGTATCATTTGTCGCAAGAAAAGCAAGCAATTTTTAGCTGGCTATGAGAATTTATTGCAAGTTTCAGGCCGTGTGCTGCTGTATAATATTTGGCTCGCGCGTTCTCATAGCACTGCCCATTGGCAATGTTTTCTGACCATGCTAAAAAAGTGTTGCAGGGCCCCTTTAAAAAAGTTCGGGCATGTTGATAGTTATGCCGTAATTGTGTCTACAGTCGAGGTCAGAGTTAAGACAGCCCTGTTAAATAATGTGTGGCATGCAGTTATTAACCATTTCACTGCCGATCCCGAGGCGATTCGGGTGACGCATGCACAAGTCCTGCCCATCCCTAGTATAGGTACTCAAGTTGCCTCTTTGACTCACTCCCTGCCACTTGTGAGATAACTCTTGTTAAAAGAAAATAATGTGGGTGTGTCCCGCTGTCTATGGAGAGAACCACCGTGTGTGTGTCCTGCTTAGACTTGTGCGAATAGTGAATTTTGTGTTCAAAGTGAATTCCAAGCGAATAGGGATTTCCGACCATAATTTTGAATTTAATTTGAATAGTAGGTATATTATAAAGAAAAATGGGCATATTTGTCATGTTATAACTAACCTGCACAATATTTGAAGGAAAATTGAAACAAGGCTTATGCAAATTAAATTTTTTTGCATTAAGGAAACTGGAAACAACTTTGAATAGTAGCAGAATTTGACTTTTCATGGAACGCAAGTGATAACATGTAAAATATGTAACATTTGAAAATTTTCAACACATAAAGCCAATAAGTCAGAATAACAAGCTTGTAAACTTAAAAAAAAAATTGCGAGTGTGAAAAAAAAATTGCGAGTGTCATATTTTCATTTAACGTCGAAGTGAAGTTTCGTGACAGCATTGATATTTCCTGGATAAATGTTTTTGCGCTTAACACTAATTTACTGCAGTGAAATCACCTTTACAGGGGGGTTACATGCGAATTGATATACATTTAACAGATTCTTTTCCGGCTTAGCATGTCTTCACTGCAGTGAAACCAGATTTATGGAAGGCTACACATGGATTAATTAGGTCTATTCGTTCCTTTCGAATACTTCAAAATATTGCATAACTTATATTCAGTTCAAAGCTAATTCTAATATTGGATTATTTGTTCGAATGTTGAAAGCATTTGAATATTTACGCAAGCCTAGTCTTGACATCTAAAAAATTGTGTTCGCCGGAGTTGCTCCTGTACGTTTCAATATTAGCAAGTATAACTTGTGTTGAAATTTTTTACTACAAAGGTACTTCGTGACATCAGCATAGGCTCGTGTGTCTTTGCCAGCGTCTCAGCAGAGCTGTCATGGCGAGTCACATTCTATGTGCATGCGCTATTTTACAGAACAAGAAATTCAGGAGCTCTTGACTAATTCGTTGCCGAATGGGATGACCAATTAGTCTCAGTGGCTCTGAAATAATGAGTAATTATAATTTATTATAATTAAATAATTCATGAATAAATGTATTGATTATAATGAATACTATTTTTGTTTTGATCAAATATTCTTCTATACTACTAGATTACTAGCATGAAATTTTTGTGTAACGTGTAATAAAAAAAAGAAAAGGAGAGAAAATAAAACCCGGTGTGGAGTGTGCAGCATTGCAAAAAACCCCGACAATGAAAGCGTTAGGCAACAGCCAAATTACCACTTCCTCATATTTCAGTGTTGCACCATTGTCCATGGCTGAGCCGGCCCTTGCAGGGGAGATGATGGCTCATCGCTAATGCACTCACCACATTGGCGATGTTTTGCTATAAAATATCAGCAAGTTGTCAAAATTATTGTGGAGCCTCTCAACAGCCTGCACGTTATATTAGGGTGTTACATAACAAGGGTCTATTTATTATTATTCTTTTAAAGCTTAGCTTATGCCATCATCTAACAATTCTCGTCTTACCCATTGCAGAACCTCCACCTGTTCTTTTCGAGGTAAAGTGCTCGGAGTTCATGCTACACTTTGGGTGCTTCCCTTGGCATTACATCTGCAGCCCTCCATCGAGGGAAGGCGTCTTTCAGGTGAGGGGAATGGGATCGAGCAAGTGCGCTACATATACTGAAGAGGACCGATGTTTGGAAGCCTTCAGAGTGATTGTTATTGGTGCTCACCACCAGGTAAAATCAGTGGAAACTGATGAGCTGGCTGAGAATGGACTCCTGGACTTTCCCAATTCAAGCACAGAGCCAGACTCCATCGCGTTTCATCCTGACGACTCTGGAAAGATAGTCTACAACTCTTCACATTTCATCAAGTAAGGCCAAAGCGCTCGACTTTGTACCTCAGTGCTGTAGCAGGGGGCTTTGAAAGGGCCCTGCGAAATTTTCCGAGTAATCATTGAATTATTCATTAGGATACTTCATTGCCTCACGAATTGACTGCCATAAAATCTTTAGAATTTGTCAAGTACAAGTAGAGTTACAGAGCTTTATCGAGTGGTTTAAGCGGTTTCTCTCTCTTTTCTTACCAGTGAGCATACTGCAAACTACTCTGGAGGCGAGGGGGAAGGGGAGGGCAAGAAGCTTCATTCGTTTGTTGTCAATGTGCATCATGACCTTTAGCACTTCTTTTTTCTTCAAAAAACAGCTTACTTCGAGTGTAACAGAGCATGCACACGCGCAGAGACATCATGGCACCTTGCAATGGCTATGGTAAATGTGCAGCTTAAGCCAGCTAGTAGCCTAGGACTTTGGGTGTATGACGCAGTCGTTTTGTGTATTTGGCATCATTTGTCGAGAGTGGAGTGAGTCATTTCTGGCTATCGGAAATTTAATTGCAAATTACAGGCTGTGCGCTGCACTATAATGTCTGACTCGTGTGTTCTCGGGGGCCTTGATTACCGACAGTCAGCCCTTTCTGATCGTGCCCTAAATGTGCTGCAGGGCCCCTTGAGCTTTGTTTAAGTGGCCAGACTTTAGTGGAGAATATTGCCTCAGAAAAAAGCTACTTGCTAGTCATGGTTTCTCATGTTAAACATGCTTCGTAACTTATTTGGCTTTCTTCCTTAAAGTGGATTTTGTTCACAGCTTCCAAGGACAACATCTCCTCACAAGGGCAGCCACTTCAAACGGGTGGTGTCAGTTTTAAAATGTTATGATTGACGATCTAGTTTTACCATTTCAATAATGCCCCACCACGGTGGTCTAGTGGCTAAGGTACTCGGCTGCTGACCCGCAGGTCGCGGGATCAAATCCCGGTTGTGGCGGCTGCATTTCCGATGGAGGCGGAAATGGTGTAGGCCCGTGTACTCAGATTTGGGTGCACGTTAAAAAACCCCAGGTGGTCGAAATTTTCTGAGCCCTCCACTACGGCGTCTCTGATAATCATATGGTGGTTTTGTGACGTTGTACCCCACATATCAATCAATCAGTCCAGCCTTCAGTTTAAACTGTGAACTCTTTAGAGCAATATGTCCCATTGGTGGATGAGTCCTCTTGGAAGGTCATGACCACAGAGATATGTGAAAGCTCGCGGGATGTGCTGAAGATTTTCTTTTTGAATGTTTACAGTGTCAGAGGGTAGCAGGGGATGCGAAGGTAAGGGGTACACGACAATTAAAAAATGTATAGTGGCATCTGCTGTGTGAAGTCCCTGCAAACACGGACTGAACCCTGGTCCTTTCAGGATGTTTTCGCTCGTTTCTTAAACCCACGCATAAAACAAGGAAAAGAAAACCTTCGGTGTAACGAATGGGCATTCCGGAGTGGAGTACCTGGAAGGATTATTTCTACTGTTCTCGCCCCCCCCCCCCCCCCCCGCAAACACGAGCACCGGGCGGCGCCTTGTCGTCTACAGACAGTGTGACAGTGTATGGTGGAGGTAATACGCGCGCACCCTTCACATTTGTGGCATGGGGGAGCAGCAGAGCACCTTTTGTTGGTTTGGGGAATGCGACCCTGTCACAGCGCCTGTGCCGAGTCCGACCTGACTTTTCGTCGGCCTCCGTGGCTCCAGGGCTCATTGCTGCGTTCTGCGCGGATGGCCACCTGCGGCGTTGAATGACGGTGAGGCGGCGGCTGCGGAGAATTTCGCAGGAGACACCGAGCTGCATGGAGACGTTGAGGCTTGATCTGGACGTCGGCCCATCGGGTACCGGAGGCATCGGGACCATCATTCGCCCGTTGTTGGGGTGTCTTGGGACGGCTCGCCCATCTCTCTCTCTGAGGCTTGGGTTTGTGCATTGTTGCTTGCTCGGCTTTGTTTGGGAGAGGGTTTTCTGCTGGTGTGGGCCGAGGGGGCGACCGCCGAAGATGATATACTGCGACTGAGGAGAGGATATGCCGCGTGGATGGTGGCGATTGGCTTGGTGCCCTGGTAGGTCGGAGTCGGAACCCGAGAAAAGTGGCCACGTGTCAAGGAAGGGGAGAAGCGAGGAGAGTCATTCCCAGTGGAGAAAAAGAAGTGGACGGCGACAAAAAGGGACTACGAGACGATACAGGGGAGTCAGAGATATACGATGCGATGAGCTCGAGATGGTATAGAGGCAAGGACGGTACGATGAGGAATGAAAGTTAGGGATTGGAGGCGAGTGAATGGAGCGTTACGAAAGAGGGCTAAGATGGAAATCACTGAGAGGCACGACGTAGGTGACGATGCCGAAGACGATGAAGACACTGACGGAAGGGGACAGATCAGACCCTTGTGACGTCCCCACTACGCCACCGATCGCCAAAGAGAGGGAAGAGCCCACAACTTCCTTTTTATCCGTTTCCCTCTTGGCTACGTGTCTCAATCACTTTCCACATACAGGGATTCGTGCTGGGGCCGGGAAGCAAGAGATGTCACGATCTTTTTTTAATCATGGACGCATTTAATTCAACAGCAAGTGCGGAAAAAATATGCGATGAGCTCGAGATGGTATAGCGGCAAGGACGGTATGAGGAGGAATGAAAGTTAGGGATAGGAGGCGAGTGAATGGAACGTTACAAAAGAGGGCTAAGATGGAAATCACTGAGAGGCACGACGTAGGCGACGAAGACGATGAAGACGCTGACGAATTGGACAGATCAGACCTCGACGCCAAGAACCAACCTTCAGCCCCGACTCGAGCAGCCAACTCCGAGGCCCCGACTACATGGACTTTCAGTGAGACGAACTTCACCTCCTTTACTTAAACGAGCTTTGCGAGAAGGGATGCGGCATATTGAGACATTGCGCGGTTTTATTAATTTTTGACTTTATCATTTGTGTCGTGTGTTTACTCTGTATTGAGGCACCCTTGTATTGTCACCGTTACTTCGCTTATGTATCCTGTTTCGCGCGTCGCGAGTATTTGCTGATGTGTTACAATTTCGTGTAATAGAGATGTCGTTCACGAACAAAGTGTGTGTACGCCATTTGCACTTGCTGTTGAATTAAGTGCGTCCATGATTAAGAAAAGATCGTGACGTCTCTTGCTTCCCGGCCCCAGCACGAATCCCTGTATGCGGAAAGTGATTGAGACACGTAGCCAAGAGGGAACCGGATAAAAAGGGGGTTGAGGGCTCTTCCCTCTCTTTGGCGATCGGTGGCGTAGTGGGGACGTCTCAAGTGGTGGCAGCGGTGGAATTACTGCTGGGGCAACGGTGCGAGATTTCACCCTCGTACTAGGGAAGGAGAGGTGGCAAAATGAACGAGCAGGCTACCAAGATGACCGACAGAGACGACCCACTAGAAATGAGTGCGTTAATGTTAGCAGACAGGGTTCCGTCGTTTACGGGAGGTGATAGGGGTCCGGATGTTGGGGTCTTTTTTAAAATTTTGGAGCAGGTTGGTCGCTTGGGTGGATGGCGGGATAGTGAGCTGGTCTGCATAGCACGATGTAAGATGGTAGGCGCAGCACACGATTTTGCGTGGTGGGGTGATGGCGTCGCTGCGGCTTCAACTTTTTCTGAGTTCAAATATTTAGCCCTCAAGAGGTTCGATACGGAGCCACTTATCTTTAAAACGGAACGGTTTTTAAACGCGAGGGAGAAGGCAGATGAGGAGGTGAGGTCATTTGCAAGTCGCTTGCGCATCCTCGGGACTGCCACCCTGGTGTCACAGGTCCCGTTAATTCGGGAGGCGATCGCCGGGCTAATTCCAAGAGCCGAGGTATCGGCCCCCCGAACCGCACCACGAAAGCGTGGACAATTTAGAAGTGGTCCTTTTTGGCGCGCCAGCGGACGCCGGCTGTGGCCCAAAGAACAAATCAGAGCCGAGAGTTGATAAACAAACAAAATTATATTCTCAATAATGGCAGATCGAAAACAATACACAAGTATGCACACTCCACAATAGTTGAGTACAATATGTCACCAATCAAACAACGTACTACACAGTACAATCAGCCACACTCGAAACAACGGACACAGACAACAATACGCGCTACAATGCAGTCGAATGCATTGAACAACCAAGACATTTATAGACTAAAGAGATAGAAAACCTATTCAGTCTAAAGTTCTTGGAACAAAAGTCTGGATGATACTCTTCCGAGAATCACTCACTTAAAGTCCAGCGTTGTTGTCGTTCCGCTGCCCCCCGAAGTTTATCTTCCAGGAAACCTCTGTCCTTTCGATGCCCTCGAAGTTTCTCTTCCAGGAAACCTCTGTCGTTCTGCTGCCCCCGAAGTTTCTCTTCCAGCAAACCTCGCGTCTTCAATTGGCCACACTCCAAGCTTCAACTTCTTCGCTGGAAACACGTCGGCTTCACACACGCAGCTGTTGCCACGCGTCTTCGCTCGATAGCGGTAAACACACACTCTTGCCTGTAGCTCGAGTCGTCACCCCTCAGGTGGAAATCATCTCCTTCTCCTGCTTTGTCTCTACGGACAAAACCTTCGCCGACTACACGGCGGAATCCCTACGCGCTCTGGTGCTAACTTTCGTCTTCTCCTGATCTCTCACCTCGGCTGCTCCATTAAATACCTTTCGCGCGAGATTCTAGAAAGTTCTCGTCATTTCGTCGGCGCGATACGCAGCGAAGGCTGGGGAGAGGATGCCGTCCGCGACAGATGACTCAACCCGGCATCACCCCGCCCCTTTCCATCTAGAACATTCGAGTGCTTGCTCGGCCGCCGTTGTGGGGGAGGAGGTTCCTCGACGAACCTACGCTTTTGTGAGGGGAGGGTCGCACGCCCGGGGAGTCCTTGGATGCTTGTTTTCTCTCTTTTTTTTTTCCGTTGACCTCGCGGCGTCTCTCCCGCGCGTTATCGCAAGAATTTGGCGGCGCGCCCCTTTGTATCGCTCGTTTTGTGACACTGCCCCCCACTTTAAGAATATTATCTCATAATATTCAAAACCACACAACGAGCGCGAACAGTCCCCACACTCTCAAAGACTGTAACATAGTCCGTCGCTCATGACACGTCACATCACAATAGATCACTCAATTCAATTGTACATTGTAATTCAATCTCACAACACATGAAATATAACCACAGGTACATGAGTACAACACTCCATCACATATTCCAATCAATACAAATGTACAAAGTTCTCTCATTACAACAATTGTACAATACTATACATCACATCACAGCACAAACACTTCGACACTTGTGACACAGGATAACACAACATTAACACAACATATGGCACTCAGCACTGCCAAACACATTCTGATTCGACCTCAGCACTTATTCTGTGTACTTTGAGCGGCGCTTGCGCCCTTTCTTGCGGTGCTCGCTCGATCTCTTCTTGTTTTTTCTCGTTTTCTTCCGGCGAGCCCCTTCCAACGACGGTATCTGAGGCGGCGTCTTAGCCATTGTTGTCACTTCCGACATTGTTAACGGGTCGTGACGCTCAACCGATCCTGCCCGGTTATTCACCCGCTTGTTCACGTCCCGACATTTGGCCTGGCTGGCCAACTCCGTCACCTTTACACTGTTGGTCGGTTGAGGTCGTGCCGACGTAAGTTTAGCTGCTCGGCCCGTGAACTCATTCAACACGATAATCTTCTCATTCACTGTCTCTTGCGCCGCGGCTTCACCTTGGGCTCTAGTGAGATCGGTCGCGGGCTGCTCCTCCACTGTATCTTGCGGTCCCTGTGTCGGTGGGGGCTCCATCTTCGGGTCTTCCCCCAAACGTTCTGGTTCGTTCGGCCGTCGCGCCCCGTCGATGTTTCCGATGACAAGGTCGTACAGGGGGGTCGTCATACATAGAGCGGTAACCTTCCCGCTTAAGTACGGGGTTTCAACCTGAATTTCTGCTTCGGGAAGCATCCGAACCGTACGGTCAATTATGCAAACCGGTTTCGTTCTGCCTGTCAACTCACTTTCCCGTACCAAATTTTTCCGCACGATAACCGTGGAGCTACCGGTGTCTCTCAACACTGTAACCTTCTTGCCCGCAACTTTTCCAGGCAGGCAGCGTTGGCATTTCCTTCGTAACACCGGTTGGCTGTTTTGTCATTATAGCACCCACAATAGGGATTTTCTCCCCATTTTTCAACTCTACGAATTCGTTGGTGACGGTATCACGATCGGATTTTGGTGCTGCTAGCACACAGGATACCTGACGAGTTTGACTCGCTCCGTTACGACATGCGTCTGCTTTGTGCCCAGTCTGACCACACTTGAAACATTTTACTACCGTAGGGCTCGTAAAGTTAGTACGACAGTTGTTGGCGCGATGACCCACTCGGTTATACAGGAAACATCGCGGAACACTCTCCGGTGCACGCTTCTTTTGTTCGGGTGCCGAATTTTTCGAATCTTCGGAACACTCCTTCTTGACCTTGGCCAAATTAGTTCCACCTTGCGCTTCCAAGAATTGATCAGCCAATTCAAGCATGCCTTCAAGTGACTCAGCCTTCCTCTCTTTCAAGTACAGCGACAGGCTTGGGTGGCAACTAGTCAGAAATCGCTCTCTAATAAGGAGCTCTCTAAGCTCATCGTACTCCTGCGCTGTCCCTGAAAGTTCAATCCATCTGTCGAAATAATGGCTAAGTCGGGCGGCGTACTGCGTAGCCGTCTCATCATCAGCTGGCTTTCCTGTCCAAAATCTGTCCCGGAATCCTTCCACAGTAAATCTAAATCGCTTCAGCAAAGCAGTTGTCACCTTTGCATAGTTGGCTGCATCGGTCGGCGTCAGCCTACTGTACACACTGAGCGCTTCACCACTCAAGCAAGTACTCAAAGCAGTTGCCCATTGATGTTCCGGCCGATTCTGGCTCCTTGCAATCGTCTCAAATCGGTGAAGGTACGCGTCAAGGTCGTCCTTCCTTTCATCAAATGCTACGAGCAGCTTGCTTGGGTTCAAGCGGAAGCCGTGATCCTCCCGTTCGCTGCTTTCAACTCTAGCTTGGACGGGAGTTTCAGTTCGCTGTTGCAAACGGAGCCGCTCGAGTTCCATTTCGTACTGCCGCTGCCGTTCCCTTTCAGCCATCTCCGCTTCTCTTTCTTCTCTCGCCCTTTCAGCTGCCAACTTTTCTTTCTCCAGCTCCAACTTCAATTGCTGCTCTCTTTCTTCCTTCAGCTGTCGCTCCTTTGCCTCTCTTTCTTTTCTCGCCCTTTTGGCTGCCAACTTTTCTCTTTCCAACTCAGCTGCTTTTTCTTCCTTGGCTCTCTCAGCTGCCAACCTCTCTCTCTCCAACTCAGCTTCTTTTTCTTCTTTGGCTCTTTCGTCCGTCAACCTTTTTTTTTCCAGCTCAGCTGCCTTTTCTTCTTTGTCCCTCTCTTTTTCTTCTTTTTCCTTCTGGGTGACCCACTTCCGTAGTTCGGCGCCAGAAAGACCCATCTTCTCACCAAGAGCGACCAGCTTTTCGAGATCCATTGTGTCTTGCAAATAAAACCTTGCCGCGTGCAAAAAATATCTGCCTAACTCAGTATATCGGAACACTCTCCTGCACTCGTTAACGAGAACACTTAGCAACACACAAAATCATTCCGACAGCACTATCAACAACTCGAGGCTCTTTCTCACTACTTTGGACACACTGTGCACCAAAAGGTCCTGCCGCGGATGCCAGATTAATTGTCACAGGTCCCGTTAATTGGGAGGCGAACGCCGGGCTAATTCCAAGGGCCGAGGTATCGGCCCCCCGAACCGCACCACGAAAGCGTGGACAATTTAGAAGTGGTTCTTTTTGGCGCGCCAGCGGACGCCGGCTGTGACCCAAAGAACAAATCAGAGCCGAGAGTTGATAAACAAACAAAATTATATTCTCAATAATGGCAGATCGAAAACAATACGCAAGTATGCACACTCCACAATAGTTGAGTACAATATGTCACCAATCAAACAACGTACTACACAGTACAATCAGCCACACTCGAAACAACGGACACAGACAACAATATGCGCTACAGTGCAGTCGCATGCATTGAACAACCGAGACACTTAAAGACTAAAGAGATAGAAAACCTATTCAGTCCAAAGTTCTTGGAACAAAAGTCTGGATGATACTCTTCCGAGAATCACTCACTTAAAGTCCAGCGTTGTTGTCGTTCCGCTGCCCCCCGAAGTTTATCTTCTAGGAAACCTCTGTCGTTCCGATGCCCTCGAAGTTTCTCTTCCAGGAAACCTCGCGTCTTCAATTGGCCACTCTCCAAGCTTCAACTTCTTCGCCAGAAACACGTCGGCTTCACGCACGCAGCTGTTGCTACGAGTCTTCGCTCGATAGCGGTAAACACACACTCTTGCCTGTAGCTCGAGTCGTCACCCCTCAGGTGGAAATCATCTCCTTTTCCTGCTTTGTCTCTACGGACAAAACCTTCGCCGACTACACGGCGGAATCCCTACGCGCTCTGGCGCTAACTTCCGTCTTCTCCTCCGCAGTTTCTCTTCCAGGAAACCTCACGTCTTCCCCTGCTTTGTCCCTATGGACAAAACCTTCGCCGACTACACGGCGGGATACCCTACGCGCTCTGGCGCTAACTTCCGTCTTCTCCTGATCTCTCACCTCGGCTGCTCCATTAAATACCTTCCGCGCGAGATTCCAGAAAGTTCTCGTCATTTCGTCAGCGCGATACGCAGCGAAGGCTGGGGAGAGGGCGAGACGGTTCGAATGCCGTGCGCGACAGATAACTCAACCCGGCCTCACCACGCCCCTTTCCATCTAGAACATTCGAGTGCTTGCTCGGCCGCCGTTGTGGGGTGAGGAGGTTCATCGGCGAATCTACGCTTCCGAGGGAGAGAGACGCGCCCGGGGAGTCTGAGTGTTTGTTTTCTTTTTTTTATCGTTAAATGCGTCCAATAAATGCGTCCATGATTAAGAAAAGATCGTTCTGTCTCTTGCTTTCCGGCCCCAGCACGAATCCCTGTATGTGGAAAGTGATTGAGACACGTAGCCAAGAGGGAACCGAATAAAAAGGGGGTTGATGGCTCTTCCCTCTCTTTGGCGATCGGTGGCGTAGTGGGGATGTCACAGCTGCAACATGAGCTGGAGCTGAGAACAAGTGTTTTCAGGTGTTTAGAACTTTTATTCTTTTACCTCAGGAACCCGGTCGTAAAAGAAGAGCAATATTAGGTGCGAAAAGAGGGCATATGCATAGGGTCTTGCATCGCCCCCATCTTAAGCGACTTGATCTTGGCAAAGTTCGACAGACGCTTGGAGGAGAGCCTAACGACGATCCATTGGGTGAAGATTTCTCGTTTTGTCGACGACTACCTTGTTTTATTTCATACGAAACCCGACGAAGCCGGTATGACGGCAGACCAGATTTATCGCCGCTTCTCTTGAAACTTCCCTGGACTGTCCTTCACCAAGGAAGAAGGAAAAAAAATATGCTTCCTCGACCTCGCCATCCACCTGGACGACAGGCACACCTGCTGCATTTATACCCCACGATCAAAGAAGGACCTTCTGCCGTTTTCATCCCATCACTCCAAGCTCATAAAACGCGCCATTGCATTGACCACAGTGAGGAATGCCCTATGTTGTTCATGTCCTCATCAAGTCACCTCCAGTTTCAGCCTTTGAGTGGACAAATTGACAAGATGTCAAGGGAAAGATGCAGAAAGACAGCAGCAACGAGCTTTGTAAGTGGCAATAGACGCCTCGCTTTCGAAGACGAAAATGACGGCATTGAGTGCTCACAGTTCAAGAGAAAAATGCAGAAAGACAGCAGCAATGAGCTTTGTAAGTGGCAATAGACGCCTCGCTTTCGAAGACGAAAATGACGGCATTGAGTGCTCACAGTTCAAGAGAAAAATGCAGAAAGACAGCAGCAATGAGCTTTAGAAGTGGTAATAAACACCTCGTTTTCGAAGCTGTAAAAAATGACGGTATTGAGTGCTCACAGTTCAGAATGTTCACCTAGCCAAATTTGTTGCCCAAGCTTAACAAGCCTTCGCATGCATAACCGGGCCTAGCTGAGCTAAGCTGCAACCATTTTACGACCCCTTGACTGTTTCTTTCTACACCTTATTTAGCTTTAAAAAAGTTTGGAAATGCAATACCAACTCGCCCAAACTTCAAAACTTAAATATAGAGTTCCTTTAAACTTAGTTTCTGGGAATCGAGGCGTTGCCAAACATACAGCATATGACTCCTTTTGACGTTGTGAGTTGTGCATCCTGTAAGAATGTGTGCCAGGCAAATAACAAGGACATCTGGGAAAGGGTGGGTCATGAGACCTTGCCAGAAAACACACAGCCTATCATCAGTTTCATCTGGGAAGGAGGGATGGAAGAGATTTTTCATTGTTTGCATTAACGTAGCGATAATATGGTCTGGGTGCCAAATTTAGAATTTGAAATGAAATTTGTGGCTTCTACTGTCACACAAAAAACCAATATTTGTTTTCTGATTTGCATATCAGTGTACATTGAGTTTTAGTGAAATACCTCACTTAACTAATCTGAACTTGCATTGTAATTAGCCATCACTTCAGTGATCTATCTCAAATAGATCTCTTAATTTAAGTCACTTGAAAGGCAAAGGTGGAATGTAATTCACTGTGATATACTGATAAATGACGTTTTAGGGGGAGGGAAAATGATTGTATTTCCTTTTACTGTGTAGTCGTTTTCCTAACTTGCGTGTACGGGGGTGTAATAATATTTAAGGTAACTGGGATACTTCTTCACCTGTTGTGTGTCCACTTTTTAAAGAAATATGTATTTTTTCAGGATCTTTCGATTAATTACAAACAGCAAGAACAAGCCATCTCTGGAGGAGTGCTTTGAGATTACCTTTCGTGAGCCGCCAACCCGTACTTGCGAAGAGACAAACGACAACAAGCCACCGCGACGAAAGTGCAAGACCCTCTACGACATGCACAGCACTCAGTGTGCAGAGGTGAGAATTAAGGGAAAGTGACATCCATAAAAAATTGTCTCTTCTTATTGTAGAGAAAAACTCCTGCCAAGAAGATTGGTGAAATGTCATAGGACAGAATCAAACAGAGGCATCACTTCCCATTTTGGTCTGAAGGGGAGAGGGGATGAAACCCTGCTGGACTAACTGGGCAACCAGGGTGAAGTGCACAAAAAGTAAATCTATTATCATTGTAATAAAAATTTGGAAGTTGTGCATGGTTCATTCCACCATGATAAAAAGAGATATGCAATAACCACTGTACGATGAAATGCATTGATCTAGGTCTAAGTAAGGCATACGCTGTTGTTTGTGACCCTCTTTATTTCGCATTGAATTGTCATATCGGCTAGTACACGCTTGTGTAAGTGTCAGCACCATCCTTGGTGACCAGATTCATCGTAGTGATGTGGCACGGCTATCTTGTGCAACAGCACATGTGTTGTTGTAATACTTAATTAAGGGGGCAGTACATCGAAAAATTATTTTTATGCATTTTGGTAACATAACCTTTAACCACCTAAGAATCAAGGTTCTGCCACCAAGCAGGAATTTAATAAGGCAGAAGACGCACTAAAAGATGGTACAGGAGGTGATGCATCTTGAGTTTCCCACACGAATTCACTGTGGAGTCATCGATTTTAACACTTTCATTATTAAGGCCTACATAGTGCTCAATCAGTGAAAATTGAGTAAATTGTGCTCAAAGGGGGCCATAGTCATGATGGGCGATTTGTCAGATAAGCTTTTTCACCTAATGTGTCGAAAACATAAAAATAGTATAATTGGTGAGGGTTACTCTGGCACTACTGTGCTCAGATTTCGGCACGAAATTCAAGGGAGCAATGACATCACATTCATGCATGTCAATATTCTTGCATCCACAAGAAGTTCAAGCACTAGTAGCGATTCGCAATGACTATCTAACAAATAACTAACGAATAATTATTTCTTATACTGAATAATAGACCAGCATTGAGCATGATCAAAATGTGTGGA
The DNA here is from genome assembly GCF_043290135.1 of Rhipicephalus microplus. NCBI lineage: Eukaryota > Metazoa > Arthropoda > Arachnida > Ixodida > Ixodidae > Rhipicephalus > Rhipicephalus microplus. Next base: position 29,164,204 of record NC_134702.1, read on the forward strand.
GTGCCCACCGATATCTAGAACTGGCTGTGCTCCTTGGGGTCACCTCACAATGGCACACCAACTGATAATGTGGCCACAGAAAGAAGTGATGTGAGGTTCAGGTGTAATTTCATCTGCTAGCTGCGTACGTGCAGTTGTGTCATTGTTACCAGCATCGCTGTTGTAGCCGTTGACAGTGTTTGGAGACTGGTACCGGGAATCTCTTCGATTTGTGACGTCGTGCATCATTTTTGCATTGATGCTTTGCAAAGAAGCAATTCGGAAATTGACGCTCCTCTGAGTAGCGATGAGGATGTGCCCGGGTATGCATGCTTGGGCCTTGCTAGCTTGTAAGTCACAACAGCTGTATTAAAGGATTTTAGTAGAGCTCTGCGAATAGCAAAATTTTGGGTGCGAAGTGAATTTGAATGTTGAAGTGCAAGTGCGAATTGAATATTTTCCTTGTCTTTCTCGAACATTTCTTGAATGTTTTTCAAATACTTCAAAACAACATTGCTGTAAAAATGTTGCAGAGGATTTCTGAGCATATTCTTAGGAGATAGAAGCATGAGAGTGTTTCTTTTGTTTAGTGATGAAGTGCTGGCAAGGTGGTGTTTTATAGTTGTCGTATTGAGAATGACGCAATGAAGACGCTGAATGGTATGTATGTACATGATTTGGTGCAACCAAAGTGTTGCCCAAGTTTCAGGTCCAATGCAGCAGTATTTGAGTCCCCCCCTTCCTCTCACCCTCCATTTCCCTTTGCCGTACCTACAATCTGCATGTTAGAATCTTTGTTTTTTTAGTCTAAACATTTATGGCTGTAGCAGAGCCGGGAAGGTAGCTTTGCCGCAATGGGACAGTGTGATGGGGTGAAGCATATTGAAAATTTGAAGAGGTCACGTGGATTTATTTGTCTTGGGAGTTCGAATTGTAAAATTTTAGTGTGAATTGAGTCGAATAGCAAACACTATTAACAAAATTATTTGTAAATTTGAATATTCGCGCATTCCTATATTTTAGTGTGTATGGCATCTTGGTAAGCGTAAAGGGGTTTATGAAATATCGAGTTACCAGACAATGATATCGGCACCTTCTGATGCCTTGGACAACTACAATGATAAATACACACGTTTTTTTTTTGTTTTTGCTGAGTCTCCAGTCGAAGACAAGTTTAAGGAGGTAGCCCCGCCGCGGTGGTCTAGTGGCTAAGGTACTCGGCTGCTGACCCGCAGGGCGCGGGTTCGAATCCCGGCTGCGGCGGCTGCATTTCCGATGGAGGCGGAAATGTTGTAGGCCCGTGTGCTTAGATTTGGGTGCACGTTAAAGAACCCCAGGTGGTCTAAATTTCCGGAGCCCTCCACTACGGCGTCTCTCATAATCATATAGTGGTTTTGGGACGTTAAACCCCACATATCAATCAATCAAGTTTAAGGAGGTAACCTATTTGGAATTATGCCACTGTCCCGAGTGTACACCAGCAAGGTAGCAGGCTTTTTGTGCTGTGTTTCTACAATAACAATTCTGTGCTTGGGGAGAGGGGGTGGGGGGGCAGCTTTTCCTTTGCACTTCAAGATGGCCCAACCTACCCGGCTTGCCTTGTTTATGGCTGTGGTAGTCTTGTATTAAACTAACACAGGGAAGCCTCTCTGCGTGTCATCTGTTGGCAACGGCACTTCTCTATACACTTCTGCACTCTGATAGATAGTGGCCATGCCAGCATCTACTGTACATGTAATTAAATGAAAGACTCTTCCCACTTTTTTCACGTTGTGAACAACATGACAACAGTGCGCAATGGCTCCCCGAGACGCGGACTGATGGGCACATGACAGATCATTCATATCTGCGCACATCACAGATCATTCATATCTGCACTACCAAGATCAGGCATGAAAAGTAAGGAGAGCCACTGAGAGTGAAGACCGGGCTGGACTCTGTCTTCCGAGAGGAGTCGAGTCCAGCTGTATGGAAGTGAGAGCGCTTCTAAGCGTCGGTGCCATAATAAGAATACTCAGGTTGTCGCCGTGATTGTTACTACCGCATCGTCGCCCGCGATAGTATTGACCTTACCAAACACATCACAGTGATGTCTATGTTGTAGGGTGTTGAATGCCCCCATATCGTACACGGTTTTCCCTTGAAATAAAACTTGAATGGGATGAATTCCACTCATGCATAAGCCCAGCGGGCTTATGGATACCAAACATTTGAATAAAGGACACGTCTTGTTTTATGTCTGTGCCCATTTAAAGGAAACTGTGACGTTCATTTTCATATCTATTAACAAATTTGTGCTAGTGAAATTTAGGTGTTTAAGTTGATTCATTATTTCACTTTGGTGTCCTTTTAACGTTTGGATATCACGTTTAATTACATGAGTGCTGTAAATTATTCACAATTCACAACAGCCTAGAGTGCACATTCTTGTCAATCGTGAATCACGTGCCTCGTGAGTCACTTACTTCTCAGCATCATAGGGTAGTTTGAAGTTGGATGATCCCTAAGACAATGGTATTTAGGGTGGTAACAGTTTTATGTAGCGGGAACTGTGTTGGTGCAGTAAAAACAATGCAATTAATGAATTGTATCACACAAACAGATGCTCAAGACAAACCACGCGTATCAATTCCCCCCCGTCTTTCTCACGTACTGTAGAACTAAGAGCAAGCATCCCCTATGATTTCAACACTTTCATGCTTCTGTGATCATTCTTCTTCCAACTCTGATGATTAACCACATCCAAGCAGCCCTAGCCTGCTTAAATCCAATGTCATCCTGCCTGGGAACCTGATCTCTAAGCACCTGCACCTAAAATTGGTTGTTAGAATTTGAGTTTTCTTTTCCTTCCCCACACCCTGAACTTGGAGAACGACACACAAGATGATTTTCAGGATCCCATTCATAAAAGCATAGCCTCAAACATCTGTATTTGCAATTTGAATGTTCTACCTATGACATAGAGTTTCATACAATAATACCTTTAGGGGAATCTGGCGCTAGCGTCTGCACGGGCTCCTTCAGGGGCGCTTGTACCCCCATGGGAATAATGGGAAGCACAGGCTTCGGATCTGCTTCGGATGGATCGCATTCTTGAGATTCATGACGCTTGCTTGCTGAGTGTAAAACAAAATAATATGAAGTTATGTCTAATTGAATCTTGCTTCATTTTTTTGTACACAAACTTTATTGCAAAAGGGTTTTGTGACTAGGCGGTAGAAGGGGAACCTGGACAAATTTAACCACCAGGGTATGTATTGCCCTGCCATTGTGTTCCAGATTTGGCATCAAGATTTAATGAATTATTCTTTACAACATTTCAAAACAAACATTCTTGTTTGCCCTTGAAAGTATGCAATATCTATTTATGGAAATAACAGCACAGTATTAAAAGTGAGAAATACATAACGTTTCGTGTGCTGCGAAGCCAGGTGCGTCTCTTCAAGGAGTCTGCCCCCAACGCACCCCTTGTTTTGTTGTGAAGTTGAGCCAGAAAAGCGTGGCAGTGCGTCTACTTCGCGTCGTCGTCGTTTTGCAGTTGATTTCAGCGAGTTTTGGAAAGATGCACTAACCAAAAACATGAACTCGGTGTAATATCCTGCACTGGCATGAGATGCCACATCTATGCGCAGCGGTGAGTGGATGACGCTTCGCTTAAACTGTCAAACATGGCTTATACAGCTCCAGCATTGCAGTAAATTGACAGGCCTAGCAGTTTTCAGCTTCCTTGAACAACAAAGGCGCAGGTTCAGTCTTTTGCACCCACCCCACTACCCACTACGCGAAGAACGAAACTGAAGCTGTAGAAAAACATCCGTAGACAGTTCACTGGCTAACCCGATTCAATCTGAAGCCTGTACTTCCCATAATTCCCATGAGGGTACACGATCGCAGCGCCAGATTTCTCTCTAGGTATTATTGTATGAAACTGTGACCTATGACGTATTTTTTTTGTGCGTATAGTTAGCAAATGTAAGGCCTCCGATATCTATGTCCATTGCCCAGGGTGCTTCCAAGCCATGTTTCCCGTTATCTGATTGTGTTGTCTATGTTTTTTTTTGTGTGTGTATTTTGGGGTCTTTGTTTAAATGTGCTCTGCCGTGAATGAGTGCCAGGAGACTTTTGAGGAAGCCCACGAAAACTCTGTTCTTCCTTTTTTTTGTGCGACAGAGCAACAGAGAAATCTTTGCTTTCATCATAGTGATTCTTGACACTATTTTTGAAAAGCTCCCTTCTCGACTTTGCCGGTTATTTTAACTGGCTGACAGGGGTCACTTGTCAGGGTATTACAGTAATGGATTCTCTCTTGTTTAGACTAATTTAGGTCGTTTTGCATTTGTAAGGGAAAAGCTTGTTTCAGAGAACTGCCATCACAGTGTAGCGGCTACACTTGAGTTTTTGTGAGGCTTTCTTTTATTCTAAAAGGAGTCATTCTATATGCAGTGCTGCAAATAAGGTGCAAGATCGAAAGTTGTAGCTTTTGAAAGTTGAGAAAAGCCATCGTTTCTTACAAAGTGAAAGCACATGAGATAAAGACAGAGAAGACGCGTGATTCGCACGAGCGCTGACTTACAACAACATTTTATTTCAAAACAAGCAACCACATACTATGTACATTTTTACCCTGTATTATGCCTGTAAATGTATTTTTACATTTTCACCCTGTATTATGCCAAACCTACAAGCCCTAACAGCTACCCTAATGAACGTTGTGAGGGAAGTGCACCGAAGAAACCTGCAACCCGAGTTGATCTCGGTAACGTTTTTTTTTTTTTTTCCAGAAAAGCCTCTTGTCCGATGACTATGAGAATGAGCTGGAGCTGTATAGCGTTCTCGGATTCAACCCGATGGATGAGAGATGCTTGGGAAAAGTAGGTATCTACGACAATGAGACGGGCCACGAAATCAAGTCTTTTGAATTGGGTATGAAGCTCGATGAGGTGAGTGGAGTACATCAAGTGTCCGGTTTCTACTAAACGTGTGCAGCATCCGCTCTTTTAGCTACCTCCCCTCCATTTAGACTGATTGGCTGACTAGCTGGGATATAACAGCCACAGAACCGGATGTGGTGACTTATCAGTATCAGTCACTTAACATGTCATAAAGGACCACTGACATTAAATTTCAGAATCGAGATGTGCCCTTCCTGCGATTGCTCGGTGTGCGCAGGTAGTCTTGGCCAAATTTGAATCGAATCTGTTGTGTGGAAGTTATTTTATTTCGACGGCAAACAGTGTACAAGAGTTCAATGAAAATGGCATGCCCTGCGACATCAACAGTAGTGCTACGTGTTTGGTGTTATACATTCCACACATACCATCCTGAGTGACGATGCGCTAGTAGCGATGTCTACGATTCGAGCGTTCTTATCGTGATGCCGAAGCCTGGAAACACACTCGCTCATCGTGCCTGATCTTCGTTGCACCGCTTTGAATGATTTCGTGAAATTACCAAGATGCAAACAACCTTTAAAAAAAAACGGCGAAAGAAAAGAGCACTATTCAATGTGCGCTTCTTGGTCAGCATGTTGAGGAACTGTTGTGAGTTTCAGTAGTTTCGTTCGAAGTGCGGAAAAAGCGCAATGAGAGTGTCTTTTCATATCACGTATATGTTACACGGCAACAAAACCACAAGCTATGAAAGTGGAACAGCATAGATACCATCGCAAGCAAGTAACACGCAGGTATCATTGAATTTTAGTTCATCTGTAGACTTCTTCGTCCGCGTAATACCGAGTTACTGCCGCCACAACCTTGAGAGGCTGGATAGGTGGGGCCATCTGGAGACGCAAAAAAGAACCCAGCAAGCAGGGAACGTATTCTATTTCTCCGATAATGCTCATTTGGTTAGCGATATTCCATTGACGACTCTGCGTATACCTGAATGCTGTGCACGCCAAAACACACCAATATAGCTAAGACACATGAGTGAACATGGAATCCTCGGGCACCTCCTCAACGCTGCTTGAAACGGTGTCCATTATAGAATGGCTGTTCTGTAAAGGGTCGGACGTCACTCTTTTCTGTGGACAAGTGGTCAGCAGTGGTGCGATCTGGAGGTTACCGCGAGGTTGTACCACTGGTAGTGCTGCCAGCGCTAAAAATGGCGGGATTGCCGGCAGTTTTGAATTGTGCTAGATACCGGTAATACAAATCCATAAAAGTGATAGTTATTCATCCCTCAGTTGGGTTTTAGGTCACAAATTGCTGCTACGGGGTCTATATCCACTCGTTGACGTAAAAATCTTGGCATGAGTAAATTTGATGTCGGCGCTCCTTTAAAAAGACACTAAAGAGGAACAATGACTTGGTGACAAACACACTCTGTGATCTCTAACTGTCATAATTTCATTATTAGCGGAGAAAATCAAGGTTGAAGTTCTATTATTAAATGTCGCACCAAAATATCCGCGCTTAATGCAAGAACTTTCAAAATGTATTTTCGGTATGTTCGTGGCATTGGCTCAATGGAAATTTTCTGAAACTTCGTATGCTAAGTCTATGCCACCCACAGATTACAAAGCACTTCATTTTTGTCATTTGGAAGCTACATAGGACCCAGTAGATACCTTCGAAATTTCTTGCATCATAGTGTTCAGTGAGGTAATCTTAAGGTGGTGTCGCCACTCACATTTTCTTTTCGCGTGTTTTCTCGCTTGCTAAGCCTCATGTAACTGTGAGAGGGGTGTTTTCACGATCACGAAACTGTACTTTACTAATACGCAAAAAATAATTCAGCTCTTTAGGGTCCCTTTGAGGTGATTTGGTGCTGTACATCCGAATGTGTGGTGGGGTAAAAGCAGAGACCAGCATCATAGCTGGGATTGTTGCTGCTGCATTGGTTGTGACATACTGCAAAAGAGTGGCTACTTGGGCTGGTTCGTATTGCATTTTTGAAAGAAATATACCGTATTTACTCGATTCTACCACGCCCTTGATTGTAACGCGCACTCGGTTTTCGCGACAAAAAAAAAAAAAAAAAAGTAAGACATCGATTGCAACGCGCACCCATTTTTCTCGTTGGCCCGCACGATCACACTACTCAGGAAAACGACTCCTTTCGGGAGCGTCTTCCGTTTAAATATGAGGTACGGGGGACGCATGTGCCTATCTGACGTGCAACGGAGCATTGCCGTCACTCTTGTTTTACCGTGGCCCGATGTCAGCATGCGAACTTGCTTCGCCCCCTTCTTCTCGACGGTTGTGGTGCCAGGCATGTCGAAGTAAAGAGGCGTCTGATCGGCATTCCCGATTTGCCCAAGCAGGTAGCCGTTGTTGTGCCGCAAGTTTAGGACGAACCTCTGAAAACTGTGAAGCTTTTCTTTGTACTCCTCCGGCAAGTTTTGGCCCATGCCCGTTCGATTTCGGAGGGAAAAGCCTTTCCTCTTCATAAAGTTAGTTAGCCAGCACCTGCTCGCTTTGAACTGGCTCCGCGTGCATAGTCCGCATTTAGAGCAGTTCTGTCGTCAATGGCCGCTCGCTGCTCAAACACATACTCGCCGAGCAGCTCTTCAATTTGCGGAAACCGACCCTGCTGTGGTCAACTGAAGCCTTTGCGTGAATCTTTGCTGTCGACAATCTTCTGCTTTTGTTTCCGCCAGTCCCACACGCACGTTTCGGGATCTCCGAACCACCGCGATGCGGCCCAATTTCCGTCTGTTTCGGCACACGCGATGACTTTTCTTTCTTTTAAAAGCGGCATCGTGGTGCACTCGTCGAGTTTTTGGAGTCGGCCCTTCCATGCCGTCGATGCTAATGCACTACAAGATGCCCCGCCACGGTGGTCTAGTGGCTAAGGTACTCGGCTGCTGATCCGAAGGTCGCGGGATCAAATCCCGGCTGTGGCGGCTGCATTTCCGATGGAGGCGGAAATGTTGTAGGCCCGTGTACTCAGATTTGGGTGCACGTTAAAGAACCCCAGGTGGTCGAAATTTTCGGAGCCCTCCACTACGGCGTCTCTCATAATTATATGGTGGTTTCAGGACGTTAAACTCCACAAATCAATCATCATGCACTACAAGATGACGAACTCCTCAGCACACGTACGAAGTGCCGCACATGGGAAACACATAGGCAAAAATGGCCGATGCGCCATGCCGAAGCCCGTAGGGGGCGGCCATTTTAGAAATGCCGATGGCAATAGAATGGCCGTATTCATTTTTTTTCGCACTCTATTTTAACGCGCATGCGATTTATGAACTCGCTTAACCGGAAAAAAGGTGCGCATTAGATTCGAGTAATTACTCTACTTCCTTAGTGCGCAGGAAACGTCTTCAGAAGGAAGATAGAGCTGAAAGATAGTACAGAGCACACATTTACAACCAATTTTTTATTGCACGGATGGCGGGAATACGTTTATATACATTCAAGAGGGCGAGGTGATGACACACAGATGAAAGGACAAATGATGGCGCATGCGCCAGACCACCGTATTCCAACCTTGAAATAACAACCTGAGAAGATACTCGTATGTATTATCCGACAGATTGACAAATCTGGTGCGCGGATCAGTGGGCAGCGATTTGGCAAGTCACTGTGCAAATTGCGGGTGCACACCGAAGTTTGATGAGTGCCAAGTAATGGCAAGGTATGAAGACAAGAGGGCACGTGAAATATATGAAGCTTTTTTGATTTGCAAAGCAGGAACTTAGTATGTAAGTGCCCCATCCGTCAATCTGTCGGATAATGAATACGAGTATCTTCGCAGTTAGGTTCTCATTTCAAGGTTGGAATAAGATGGGCTGGTGCATGCGCCATCATTTGTCCTTTCATTTTTCTGTGATCTCCTCGCCTTCTTGAATGTATATATATTCCTACCATCCGTGCAATAAAAAAATTGGTTGCAATGTGCGCTCTGTACTATTTTTCAGCTCTATCCTCCTTCTGAAAACGTTCCCTGCACACTAGGGAAGTATATTTCTTTGAAAAATTGTTTGTGACACAAGGACGTTATTCAGATTTTTGTATGACTGGACTAGAAAACCTGGACATGTCATCATTTTTAATCTGTATTCAGGGCATGTTTTTTACAATATTGATATTTTATAAACATTTCATGACAGTCGAGCTATTTTATTCACATGAACACTATGTCGAGGCAAAAATACTATCCTGCAGCTAGGTAAAATGATGTTGATTCATCTAATTAACCAAAACCAAACTGGAAAATTAGCTTTTTTTAATTATTGATGTGAAGTCAGATGTTAATATTACAAAGTTGTAGTGTTTATATTGCAAAGTTGTAACTTATGGCATACCAATTTTTTAGAAATTATGCCATAGGCTATTGTTGGGGTAGACTTGTATAGGCCCCTTCCTGTGATCTCTAATGAGAATATTTGGATTGTGACGGCTGTTGGCATATAACCCACTATGCGGAAACAGCTTTGTTACAAGCTGCGGCTGCCACTGAAGCCCCCAATCTTATTTCCGCACAAAACATTTTTTTTTTATGCCATGGAGCTCCATGCATTCTGCTAGAAAAGTCTTCCTTTCTTCTATTGTTGCTGAGGTTCTGTGTGCCACTAACATAATTCACTTGACAACTTTGTCTTACCTTATGCCGACCAACCTCTTGACTGAATGCTTTCAATGCACCATCTCGTATATGATCCCAATGTTCATGAACCCTGACCACATGAACCAGGATGCAATCTTGCCATTCAGTGACATTTTGCCCAAAATACGGCTACGCAAACGCACCACAGGCTTTTCTCTCTTTCGCCTGATCCATGGACGCGCACCAAGTTTAGCTCTAAACATCTCGTTCCTTTTGGCTGCTGTACCCTCAGCAGGTCATTTATCTAAATGACGTTTGTCTCGCGTTTCTCACTGCCATCACCTGACCCGATTGAACACCGGCATCTCCCAGGAAGCTTGGAAGCCCCACTAAAACATCACTCATCATGCTTGCTGTGACCTTTTCCCCTTGAGGCAAAGTTCTTTGGACTCTCATTCGCGTTCCCGGCTTATGTGAAGAAGACGCGAGTCATTTTATTGGACCTTACACGATCATTGAGCAAACATCCTCAGTTAATTTCTGATCTCGTCCCTAGACCTTCTTTCGGTCACAATAGCCGCGTCTTCAAGGTGTTCGGGCTGTACGTGAACGATACAAATCCAAGTAAAGTTCGAAGCTCACATATTGCGGCATGCGTCACATGCGTCCAAAAGCTTGCAGCGCCACTTTCTGCTCTAGGTAAGAGTAGTAAACTTTATGTATATCGTCATCAGTATGTGATTGCATGAGTTGGACTGAATAAAGTGGCGCATTATAATATTAATGAAAGTTGATTCTGATTCTGAAAAATCTAGTGGCAAGTACGTCATTGCAAGAAGGACTTAAGGCATGACAAAGAAATAGAAAGTACCGTGAATCTTGTCTTCCCTTGTTGTGTCCAAAATATGAGAGCGTTGTAATGCGTTTCTTACTTCAGTCGTTAGTGCAATGACTGGCAGTGCAGTAGAAGTTCGTTGATGTTTTGAATGTCACCGACGCTATCTGTATGAGCATTAACAGTCATTGTTACATGGTTTCTGCCGTCATTTTTAATATCAAAATCTGAATTGGCATAATGCTGAAAATTAATTGCAGTCAACTTTTGGACGATGCCAAAAGTCTGTTTCAAATGCCACCCGTACGGGGCAGTCTCTGTAGCTAGGTAGTGAACTTTGTTGAGGTCCTTAAGAAGGGACCCCCCCCCCCTTTTTTTTTGAGGGAAACTCTGCGCAAATTATATTTTTATCGAATGCATATGTATGTACCTTGACAAATGCATGGAAGCGAAAGAAGCAAAATAAATTGTCTCACTGCTGTGTAACAGATATATGTTTATGATAAATAGTATCGGACATAATGAACTTTTTTTTTATGTTGGATGCGACTCTGCTATAGCGAGACTCAATTATATGTGCTATAATTATATGTGCTATAAACTAGGGAAATTATACACCCCTAGACGGCCCAGCGGTTAAAGTTTACTTGAGGTGTTGCAGCTGTGCACGAGTCTACGACGATAATGTGGACTCAAGAACTCTTCGAAATGATGCTGTTATGCGGTGTTTAGAAGTATTTGATGATCGAATGGGCGTGATATATTACGTGATGCTTTCTTGGTTGACGTGTTCAAAGAAAGAAACGGAAAGCTGATGCCTACTCTCGTGGGTGTTATGTCCGAGAATCCTGAACACCGCCGCTGTAGTCGATGGCAATTTAAGAAAAAATTTAAACTCCACCCACGAGGCCGCATGCCCTTATTTTCCATGCCTCCGCATTACAAAGGAAGTAGTTCCCAAACAATGGCAATAATTTTCAGGCATACAATCATTATCTCTCAACACTTCATTGATATTGAAATAAAGACACCAGAGCTCAATAAATGAACTTGCGAAAGCGCACAGTTCAGCGTCAGCTTGGCAATATATCTGTTGTTTAAATCACAATCCCCACCGCGCTCTTTTCGGAGTCCTTGAAGAAGCAATGTACATCTCTCGAAGGCGACGTTTCTGTACGGTACCGATGGTGGTATTAAAACAAATAATGCCACATTTAACGTCATGTTAAAAATAATGGAATCGTTCTGTAGTTGTACGAAATGAAACAGGGACATTAATTACACTTCATAAAGTTGTTTGTAAATTTTCGTTGCTTTACAAAACTTTTGCTGCCAGGTTTCTTTGCTGTCTTCTGTAACTATGGCTCAAAGTGAAGAATGGAGAACCGATCTGAGATCGACTTCGCAAATTTCGATTCTTGTGCTGCGCTTAACACCGAATGTACAGTATGGTCCTCTCTTGGAGGGAATGCGGCAACGCATAGCTGGTGGCCCACGTGGCGCAAACTGGCGGCGAGATTTGTAAACGCAATGCATGCGCATAGATGCGAAAGGGTGAGGATCGCCATGTTTCGTCTGCTACTTTTTACTCCGGCGCTTGCAGTGCGATGGATACCGCGTTCTCTTTTCCGTGATGCGATTCATGTCCCCGCCACTTTCCCTGCTCTCCCCGGGTAATCAGCGCGCAGAAAAAAAAAGTGTCGTTCGTTTGTTGTGCTTTCTCGGCAGCTTCGCTGGGATTACATTCATGCCCAGAGCAGTCGATTTCAAAATACAGGCGAAATGCAAAAAAAAAAGAAAAAGCCATGTGCCTATAGTATTCAGAAAAAAAGTTAAGGAAACACGTGTTTGAATATACTTCAATATATCCTACTACGGCAGGACACAAACTTATATAATTATTGTGGATTGCAATACCCAGCAAATGTTAGTTATAACTCGCGTTACATTTCGTTTGCTTCGTTTAAGCGATAACGCTAGAAGCTCCTTATTTGGAATGTGCAATAGCGTTCGCTTTTCCGAAAATCATTATATTCCACCATCACGCGCACCAAGAAACGGTGTACGTAGAACACTACAAAGTAAACAAAGAAAAATTTATTCCTAAAACCTTTGTGACAGACAGGTCGAGTGAGGTCATATCTGTAGCCTCGAAGCATTTGAATAATGCAAAGGTAATGAAACACATCTGTGCCCTGCGAAACACAAAATAAAATGCAGATATTGGTAAGCAAAATAAAACTACGCGTGACAGAACTAGGCAGTAAAAAAAATTACATTCGTAATGCTGATGATTACGCTGATAATGAGAAAGTGGCCTTTTCGCGATGGCAGTGACAGCAAGCGGGCTCTATTCTTTGGTGTACAGTTCGACTATTCGAAGCCTTTCGTCCTCAGGTACTCTAGCCTAATAACTAGCTCTGCCGAAAATGCGATCAGCAAGTAAATACGCCCCTAGCTTTGGCATTCTGTGAAAGTGATAATGAAGCCCATCAGTCGCGTAGCCTGGTGTTTGTGCCCACCAAAAACGTAATTGAAAGGTTTCCAAACGCGGTTCGAACCAGAGGTGATTCTTTTTATTGCTTCGACAACTTACAATTCATGGTGTGGCCATGTCCCGTAAACCCTTAGATATAATGGGACCCAGTTTTGCTGAAATAGGGGCCAATACCTTCTATAAATGTATCTGTGTGAAGTTGTGTCTGTACAAAGGCACAAGGCAAGAGGATTCTCTCTCACCAGTAAATGCAAGTGAGTAGCATGGCAGACTTTGCTTACACAAGGGAGTGCAATGCATCCTTTATATTTTCTTTGACGGGACTCTTTCTGATATAAACAATTTATCACTATGTAATCCATGTGCATAAACAAATGTAAAACGAAAACACGCTAGACAAAAGTAAATGTTCCTAACAAGATATCGAAAAGTATCATACAACGCCTTAAAAACAATCTTTCTCCCCCCCTTTTTTTTTGTCGCTCAGTAATAGTTTTAGCAGCATCACTTCAGTAACGATCAGGATTGATGCAGGGATAGTATATAGCACACACCATTTCATGAGCCTTGCACAGTGTTTTTCATGCAAAGTGTTCATGCATCGAGCGTGAGACAAGTGCTTACGCAACGGGCCTGACTCGTATTTCTGAGCCGGTGAAAATCTATTCTGGTAAGATGATGCGGCTGTGCCAATAGACACATGTCAAATTAATCACACACATACACGCGCACGCACGCGCGGTGAATTACAGACGCGCACATTCACAGATGCAAACATTTTCGCGCATCTGTGATTGTGCGCATTTTCACAAATGCGCACAATCACAGATGCGCACATTTTGCGGGCGGTGAATTACAGACGTGCACATTCAGACTTCACCTTCACCTCACGGCACACGAATGACTGCGACAATCGTCAGGACTTGTCAACCTCAGGCGATATGCTTGGTGAATCCGGACACGGTAAAACCAGATAAACATAAAACAGAAGCCGTGTTGCTGTTTAGCGCTGCCGAAACGACGTAACGCGATGAAGCTGTGCCACTTCGGTGCGCTTCAAATGCTGCAAAATCAGAAACGTCAGTATCGAATGACAGCCGGCGATGATGACGCCGAGGGCAAGTGTATGAAATAGCTTCTTCTTGCTGAAGAAAACACTGCAGGAAAACCGAATGTACGCCTACCGGTCTCTGTGCAGCGGCACCTCGCCTCTCATCGCCAACGGCACCATGCTGAATTTGTCATTTATTTGCCGTGACTGCTACGTCATAGTAAACAGCAGCTGCAGTTGGACGCACATAACGCAAGTGGACAGCGGTGCATTTTACTTTTTATTCCTAGCTTGTCACGGACTGTAGTTGACAACCACCCACAGTTACACATTTGTCTTTTCACTCCCGCCGCAGCTCTGCGACTACACTCTGACGCTGGACCTCGACACCATGGTGGTCCTTGTCAAGGACGAACGGCGCAACTTCTCTTGCTACCTGTACAGGCTGCATTTTCCGGGACTCGTCGACTATCCACGCTTCAGGCGCTACACCACGAGAAACACGGTGCTGCTGAGATCTCAGCGTGACAGTGCCGCCACCAGCAATAACGGCGTCGCTCACAACAATGACAGCGAAGGCGTGGCCGTCCCGTCGTCGTCGCGCAACTTCAGAGTAGTGAGATGTACAAACCACTGAATGGTTGTTTTGCTGCAGCGAGCAGTCTCGATTCTCTCTCCCCTCCCTTTATGTCTGTCTTGTCTTATTACAGCAGTGCATTGCATTCTGCTGGATGCCTGGTGTGCGTCTGACCACTTAGGGTGGTTGTCTTTTCATCGTATGTTTGTGTCATTATGGCAGGGAACTTGCAGTCACTTGGGCATTGAATGAACACATGCCTAGGTTGCTGCTTGCAATGCATTCTGTTTATTACGCAGGTTCGAACTGCTGTGAAGGCTGTTTTTTTTTTTTGTGGTGTTTGCATTACATGTATAGTGTACAGTTAGTTGTCAGACGTTGATCCTGTCATCTTGGGCTGAGTTATTTTTTCTTCTGCATCAGAGCATGCAGGCCGACTTTGGGCAAGTGCTGTTATGTTATTGAGGGACTTTTGTTGTGGTTCCAAGTGTTGTGTGCATACAGTGTAGTGTTGCTTTTGTTTGTTGACAGTCTGTCATTTTAATGTTTTTGTTTTGCTTTGTTAGACATGCTATTCACTTCATTGCACATCAGGTTCTGGCTTCAAAATGCTGTTGGCTGACATAGCGTTTCTACCAATACGTACAGAATCTGTGAGCGCACGCAGTTCGTTGCATATTTCAGAATGCTCGATCTGGTTAATGTCCAATATCAACGCATGTTGCGCACAATTGTGCTATTTATTATAAATATTTAGTTCGGAGTGAACGAGATTTTTGGTTTAAAGACAAAAACTGATGGTGCAGTTATGTGAGCCATCGCTAAATAAACCTAACTACAACAAAGTTGAATCTTGCAAGAAAGTAAGTTTGTTTGTTACATCCGAAAATTTGATATAAAGGTTATCCCTAACACTGTTATCTACTGCAAGACCATTTTTCATTTACTTTGTTATATCCCTGTTTGTTATATGGAGGTTTGAGTGTACATCTTGAAACATCACTGATGACTATAGAGTGTTTTGATAGGCCATTCAGATCGCATTGACTGGTTTAACTTAATTTGTAGTACCAAATTTTAGTAAAAGAAGTCTAAGAATTCACATAGCTTTGAACCATTAATCGGAATGCATGCTTGTAAAATATGCACATTGACCTAAGTTATCAACTGTTATACAGAATGCTTTGTCATTTATGATTTTTCTTTTTTTTGTTGCCATTTCTGTAGTGTTTCTGCCCCAATTCCTCAATGCTCATAACAGATATGTTGTTTTTTACTGGTCACTCAAATAAATAAAATCTTGTTTATCAAGGTTTTTGTACTTCTGAAACTGTTTCTAGTTTTTTTCATGCAGTTCTGAACTTCATATACATTACTACATTACCCTACTGCATTGTATCAAAACGTGTTGAAACTAGAATAAAAGCTGCCTTAACATTTCAAATGTAAAGTAACATGTAAGAAAAGAATTTCCAATGATGGCGATGCTCCCAAGCACAAAATTTGAGTACAGCTGTACTCCTGCTATTGATATGTGGGGTTTAACGTCCCAAAACCACCACCGTATGAACTGTTCTCATTTCGTAGCGCAGTAGTTCAGTCATTACTGTTCAGCCTCAACAGCGAAAAATGCAGAATTTTCTTGGTGATGATGTTTAGCATCTATTTCAATGGAGCAGCCTCTAGGGTGCTGCTGGTGTTGGTAGCAACAAGCTTCTGCTTTGAGGGCGCAGATTGTAGGTAATTCGTCTTATAGTCTTGTGTGGCACTCTGCTTTCCTCCTCATACTTCCACTCTACTTTCTGCAGTTCGTGTTGATCTTTCTCTATGCTCGTTTACCCTGTTTTCAAGGTTACAAGTGACATCTCTGAAGGCATAAATCTGCGCCTAACAGCTACGTGCTAGAGCTGCTAAACTCTATCGGTTGAACGAGCTTTTGAAATTCGAGCCAAGACATTGGAAAGGAGGCATTGGAAACAACTTTTGCAAAACTCTTTGCAATGTCACTGATTTTGATATGGCTTGGGAATCCATTAATTTTCTGTTTTCTGAATTGGACTGGACGAAAAAAAAAAAAAAAAAAGGTTGATAGATGTATTTGAGTACAGCAATGCACTCAAGTAGGCACAGCTTGTTGGATATTTCTCGAGGCAGAGGGGAGTGCGGGTGTGCGACTAGCCCATGAAATTTTAATTGAGACTTTCGTAAATGGAGAGTTAATGTGTAAATGTGCAGCAATGTGCAGACATTGCAGCAAAGGAGCAAAACACTGTTACACAAAATGATCCTCAAAAATTTATTTGTGGCAAATTTCCTAAGTGCGAACATCATTATCGTGCGAGCCCCACATAGCTGCAATCAAATGTTTTCTAGAGATTTCTAAAGGGTAGTAAAAAAAATGCATAAAAGTAATCCATTGTGGTGGAACCCTC
The DNA here is from genome assembly GCF_043290135.1 of Rhipicephalus microplus. NCBI lineage: Eukaryota > Metazoa > Arthropoda > Arachnida > Ixodida > Ixodidae > Rhipicephalus > Rhipicephalus microplus. The sequence continues at coordinate 29,181,073 of NC_134702.1, forward strand.
CAGGCAGATACTAACTAAACTCCATGTTTGGCTGTAATGGTAAGTATATGTACATATGCACATTGCACTGGTATGCTAATCTTGGTCTAATAACATGGAAGTCTTATCATTTCACTGTGCATGAGTAGCCATTCAAAGTCTTAAAAATTTCTGGAGCGGTGCTGAGGCACAACCTACATCTTGTAACACCTACACTGGTAAAAAGATTGCAGATTTCTATTATCTAATAAGCGTGTTCAGCCTGGCAATATCATCGGCTGAAAAGCAAAACCAACTACTTATAGCGTTTTGTTCTAGCAAGCCTGTTAGCTAGAGAACTATCATTGTTTCATACCTGGGAACGCTCGAACAGACTCGCAGCAGATGTTTACTACTAGGTGGGAATGAAACGTGACTGGGCACTGTTGCATTTTTCACCTAATGCGTAGTCAAACAAATGTGTTCCAACACATTGGAACATGGAAATGGGAAGAGGTTCTCCTCTTATTCCACTATCATCTACAGCATGGAGAGCCTAATCTTGGCAGTAAAAATGCTGTTTTACAGTGTTTTGAGATACAACAGATAAAAAGAATTTTGAACGAGAAATGTAGCGCATACTAATACTCGTGTTTCTTTTGCAATTGACATTTTTGTTTTGACCTGATAACATTTTGTATTTGAAATGAAGTCTGAAGATTTTGATTTATTATAACAAGCTAGAAAAACAATAAGGTAGAAATTGCCACTATTGCACAACGGTGTAATGCAGAGATTTCTTTGGCTTGATTCTATTCTTTATCGTCCACCGCTACAAGCGTAGCGCCTACTACAGCCGCTCGACATTTTCACCATGGCATGCTCAAGCAACGAGCGACATGCGTTAAAGGTCCCCCAACACGAAACTTGAAACCTCAATAAGTTCGATTGTCCTGTATACGTGAACACCTCTGGCCTGTTACTAGTGGCGAACATAACTTTTAGGACGTTTCAATTTGGTTTTAAAGTAAGCGCGTGTGCTCAACTGAGTTGGCAGCACTTTCCGAGATCATCATTACTATGATGTATACGAAGGCCTCACGTGACAACCCACAGGAGAGGTTAGTAATGTCGATGTCACAGAAGAGTTGCGGGACATGCACAACACCATGACTGCCACTTGACGCGGGCTATTGTTCCTAGCCCTTTTCACTCTCTTGTCGGGTGATTTTGGCTGGTTATGCTAGTAATGCTTTCTTTCCTGAGGGGGCACGTTCTGAACAAGCCGGAGTGGTACCAAACCCACATAGTTTCACTCTACACCGCACAGGGGGCCCCCGATTTGAAAACAGCTGTCAACATTACCAAAGTTAAAGTGCACATGCACTTAGGTGCTCCTCGGCTTGGGGTGCTAGTTTCTTACAATTTTAGGCAGGCGTTTCAAAGGAGTCAAACAGCAAAGAAGTGGAACAAAAGTTTGACTGTCGGGGATCCTTTCAAGCTTGAAGTTAAAATACTGAATGCGCACATAAAAAAAATCTGCATGTGCACTGTAATGCAATTGTTTTATTAACAGTACTTACTGACAGAGGTTTCAGTAAGCACAGTAAAATTTTAGCGAACATGCCTATTTCGAAGCTAGAAATGTTGTTATAGCTATGCAAACACCTCCCTAAATACATGAATCATGCAGGTGCTTTGAGGGCATGAATGTGCTCTAATAAGTGCACCAAGAGCAAAGGTACCGGCATGCTGCCAACAAAGTGAGGAAGGATGGACACGAAACATTCATAAAAGTGCTGTCATGTGCACATATTAAGTACCAAAACAATGTGTTTTAAAGCTGCAACTGTCGCTGCTAGTGTGTCTGGTTGGTCCTTTTGAAGCGCTGCTGAATTTATATGTCAGTATTCACATTCAATCACCAGGCTGCGATAAAGCTGGCGAAAAGTGCTTGGCGGCTACCTCTCATTATCTAGAAGAGCCACAAATGGCGCTTTTTAGTTTGTTTCTCTCTGGCGAATACCATAGAGTGCATAGCTGCAAGTTTGGAAGACAGCTTGGATGTAATGACTGATAATCTGCCTTTGCAAGTGCACCAGCTTCACCAAAAGAAACAATACTTCCCATGGATACTTTGTTTTTAATTTAGCAAAACCACTTTCCTTCTTTTACAAAGACATTGCTGTGCAATTGGCTGGAATTATCGCTAACATGAAACAAAACTATATGCTGTTCAGAAGAAAACCAACCTCCTACATTTACAAGCTGTGTACCTCTTTGTTGCAGAGTACTCAGTGCCTCTACAGCTTTTGCATGTGAAGTGACAGTATACCTGAAAGAACAAGAGAGTTTTTCTTTCATTCACGGTAGAGAAACCGGACAACCTGCCAGTTCGCAAACACAGTTAACTGTCCAAGTTGTCCGAGTTCAGCGACTGAAGGAACTGGGAGATGGCAACCTGGAAGGATTCGGCAAATGACTGCATGAGACGCCTTCGCTCGTCCTCAAGCAGCGATTTTTGTTGCGTCGACTGCCTCCGCAGAGCCTCCTGCACTGCCTGCGTCACCTCTTCCTTAGTAAGTGACTGGACAGCAGGGCTAGGGACGCTCGATCCTGTATCCATGCCTGTGCGACCAGAAAGGCTTGCCATTCTCGAGCAAAGTCTGTCTATCGAAGCTTCGATGCTGGACAGCCGGTCTTCAACATTGGAAACAAGAGGCGCGTCTGTCGCCCTGGCACTCCCTTCTTTGACGCTTGCGGAGGCTACACCAGCCCCGAAGTTCACTTCAAACTTTTCAGCTAGGGTCCTTGAAGAATGCTCGACGGCCATCAGAGACTCGCGAACGAGGTGTAGCTCGTTCAATACCAGTTGGAAGTTGCGTTCGCTGCGCGTCTCGCGTTCGCGCAAGTCGCGCAGCTGGCTTTCAAGGTCTCGGACGCGGCTCTCGCTCGCGGTAAGACGGCGCGTGAGCGCGGTGTTGGACTCCCGCAGCGCAGCTGCGTCCACGGCATCGGGACAATTGTCTCGGCCACAGGAAGGTCGGCCGCCACGGCACATCGCAGAACTCCTTTGGACGTTCGCAGCCATGCTGGCCAACGTGCCGGGTTGGTCGCTGACGCCCCGGCGAGACGACGACCCGGCGTCGTGCGGCGAGCCGCGCAGAGTCGGGCGCACCTCGGCGATGTGCTCCCGCGCTGCCGGCGAAAGGGACGACGACGCTTGCATGGTGTGCCTGAGTTCCGATTCGGCAGCCATGTCGGGAAGTGCGCCTCCGACTCGCTGATGGGAGCTCGGTATAAAATTAAGAAGGTTGACATCGTCGCTGGGCGCACCTTCGCGGGCGTGCAGCGAGACGTCGGGCGGGTTCGCATTCCTGACTCGAGGTCCCGAGGGGTTGTCGCCTTGCACATCGCCGTGTTGATGATTACCTTCGCTTCCCATACTGCCCGTTCCTCCCGGGCTCGTGCGGACTCTGATGAGATCCGGGAATGTAGCCCACGGTGACGGCGCTGGGTGTGCCGCTACGCCGCCGACGGCACCTTCGAATTCCCCGGACTCGTTGTCGTCACTGTCCGCCACATGCGGACTGTTTGCGGTCTCGTCCAAATCTCGTCGAGCCATTACGAGTTCCTGCGTTTGTTTTTCTTCTACACGGATAGAGAGGCCGCAGTGACACAGGGCTTGTTGATTACGCAGTTTGAAAGGGCCGAGTTGTTTCCACAACGTGCGCTACTAGTGTTAACGCACTAGGGGCGCACAAAAAGCTTGAGGATTTCGCGTGTACCAAAGCTTCATTGACCGTCTTCACAGGGCCATTTACAATACATGTACTACTCGTGCAGTCATCACATATCCACCGACGACGTCCTGCAGCGCGCCACTGAAGCACAGCCACCTATCCTCGGCTGCGCGAGGCTTCGGGGCTTCGGCGAAATTCTACGGCGAATCTCGAAGTCTCTCGAACGAATTTCTCACAAGAAACGCAAGTTCGTCTACGTGCACTCACCGCAGCTGGCACCACTCACATACAATCAAACAACGACTTCAATCTTTCAAAGCACCGTAGGAGACGAGCGAAAAAAACAAAAACATTGCGGTTCCGATTGCAGCGCCTCCGCACGGTTGCGGCTAGTGTTTTTTTTTTTTTTTTTTAACCACGCCGTCGACGACGCCGTCTCTGCCTGCCTGCTCGCTGTTTTACCGGGTGCGCGGAGCCGACAAGTTGGAAACTCGTGTTGTTTGTCCGAAAGATTGGAATATGAGTGCAGGTTGACATATTTACCAGTTGTGGTACTCAAGCGTAAGACTCAGCATGGTTATGAGAGTTCAAGGTAAGTAGTGTTTCGCCCGTGCCATTTCGCCGGTGCCGCCGGCTGTTGCTCGGCCGGATCACACTACAGCGCTTACAACTAAGCCTAACGTAAAAAAATCCAGCCATCTCGTGCAGTGAATGTCTCAACGATAGTTAACTTTCAGATAAAATGGGCAAGTGCACGCCGTTTCAACGAGGAACATTGCGTAATTGTTGCCAACCGCGTACCACTTACACTGAAAAGTTCAGTTTCGCCCCTTTCTTACAGCAGTTCAAGCAATACATGATTGATTCCTTCGCTGACTGCATAATTTGTGTGGAACAAAGTTATTTTCCGTGCTACTTGCTTTGGAGCCACCACCCAAAGTGGCTACTACAATGCTCTCACCGTTACTTTCCCGTCGTGTCTAGCTGCGACCGATACCTTCTCGGCTGTCATTCATTACGTGCGTCTAGCTGTTCTATTTTACGACGATGTGATTTGGTTTCCTGGATTATCTGACTTCGAGGTCTTGTTTCTTTTCTCTCGAAGCAGCGCGAATGGCGCGCGAATGCCTTTTCGTTATATTTATTTGGTCACAGTTCGGCATTCACGAATCGCTGTCTCTATGTTCTCTTTACATTGTCACTACGTTCTCTTTTTTGCACCACGAAACGTTAGTTTTCCCGCCCGATTGCCTCAAACGTAAAGTGTGATTACCGGCAACCGTTTTCGTATTGACAGTTCGCGGGGAATGCGATACAGGCTCACATCGACATTCCTTACCTGTGTACGCAAATGCGCGATTTTTTTTTTTTTCATCTCTCACCTGCATGCAGTTACTTCCTCACCTCGCGCAGACCAAGTTATTTTTGATCGCGGACAGCCTCATCCAAGACCACACCGGGGACGTCGGCAAAAAATCTACTTTGAAGTAATCTTCAAAAAAGTGTCTAAGCGAGTGAAAGACAGCCAGAAAGAAATAACGCGCAAATGAAAGACTTGCTTTTTGTGCGGCGCATGGGTTGAAGCGCGACAGATGTGCATCGTCGCGATGAAGAGGGCCAGATATATATAGCAGTGCTTACCTCCACCATTTTCGCCCAAGCCGAAGTACGGCAAAGATAACACCTTTGACAGATTGCGCCTCACATATGCACCACGACTGGGCGGCAGGAACGAAATCTGGGCTATTTGTGTGTCCTCAAGTGGAGCCGGTGGTAAGGTTGCGCCACACTTGCGTGCGACATGTGGCCCTGTGCCACCCACGTCATATTGCTGACCCGTTTTTTCGTGCCTATGCGCTTGTGTGAGTGTTGAGACGTGTTGTGCCGGGCCTCTGGTAGCGGCGATATGTTTTTAAAGTGCACTGGCAAAAACATTTCCAGTCTTCGTCGTTGCACTACTGTGCAAGTCATGAAAACCTTTGGACGAAGCTTACTGCGTCTCCATTTCGCTGTGCGGGCTGGCTGTAATTAAGGGAGACGCTTCCAATTTCTTTTCTGGACAACGACACAACTCTCTCTGTGAGTTGTTTCAATACTTGGAAATAGCTTCTACCTTAACAAAAACATTTTTTTTTCATTTCATTCCTCAGCAGCATGGTTGTACTTGAAATTAGAGCATTTCATGCTTATTTTATTGGCAGCGATGCCTTGTGACATTATCTTCTTTGACAACGGCTCCGATCGTGGGTGGAGCACTTTCTGGTACTCGGCATATTATTTGAAATCTCTTTGCATAATGGACACCCATTTCCTTTATCAACTTAGGTGCTCTTTGCTTCCCAGTTGCATTCACACTCTTTACGTGCTTTGTCATTGCAGTGCACTTTTGTGGGGCTCTCTGTTAGAAGCAAAAATGCAGCATGATAAATTCATAAGCTGACTGTTTTACATAATTTGGACCTTTGGAGCATGTGAGGTATTGTGCATTCTTCGAATGATGTGCAAAACGACAGTCCTGTTAACCAGCTAGCATGTGTGCACACGTTTGAGACTCAATAGGAAATGGTAGTCATCTGTGCCCACTGCAGATATATGAAAGGAGCACTTCCCTGTAGTTGGTATGGTCATGATTGATGGGGCCATCACTACATGATGTTGCGATGAAATGTTTTTTACACTTACTCTGAAGGGAGCATGCGTGGGCAGCATTATATTACACGGGTTGTACCAAGCAATACCCACTATATCATGCCATACTAGATTGCAATTTGAGTGTGATTGGGTCTTAACAAGAAAGTTACTGCTACCACAGCTGAGTAATGTGTTGAAATGCATCTCTCACATTTTGCATATGGCAAGCTTGCCGGGATGGTCGTTTTTCTTTTCTCTTTCTGATAATTGCGTGCCTTGTTTTTGCGTAAGACAGTTTTCTAAATTAATGGCTGCACAGTCATCTTATCAAGCGTTTTTTCCAATCGCAGTTACTTGCACTGTGGTATGGAAAGCGTAGACATGGTTTTGGTGATGAAAACATGTACAAAAGACCGGCCCCCTCTTCATACATTGAACACAGTTTTCATTTAAACAATAACTTCTGCCTCCATAAGGTTGGCAAAAGTGTAGTGTAGAGCATTGCACCTGTGGATTATGAATTTGGTGTATTCCATGCAAGTCAATCATTCAAAGAATTCAAAAACAATTAGAAAAGCACTTCTAGTTGCAAATAGTGACTGTTTTATTCAAAGACCCGACTTGAAATAAGACAGTATTCAGTTCTGAATTGCATATCTGTGTATTATTTCAACACAAATACTTGGGGAAACTAATTCCATGGCTCTGTTACATTTCGTCTGTATACTTAGGACCTTGAGCAGCGCTTCGACTTGTTCTGCCCTAAAATAATGATTTCAGCATAGTAGAGTCCACCTGTTTTTTAACAATATATTGTATATAACGTTGAACATCGATGGCACCATCCACTTTTGTATGGTAAAATGAATTAATTATGATGCTCTTTCACTGCAATATTAGATATAGTGATTGAAGCAGGCTGCATCACGTGCTGAAAATGGCTCTCCTCACTGACGGCATGCGCCGCTTTGTGGCCTGCACCCCATCTGCACCCTTAGAAAACATGTCGACTGTGCCTTTTCCAAGGAAGCGAGAAGAGGAGAAGCTTTCCTTCCGAACTTCTGAAGCAATGCCAGGAGAGGCATGTGAAGTGGCCGGAGCTGTGGTCAGTGCTTAATGAAGATGCGTCATGTCTGGACCACTTACTCCGTGCGGGCGATGTTTCGAAAACGTCCAAGTGCATCAGTGATGAGGCTGTTGTACCTATACATGTTGTTGACAGTGGTGAGAGCGATGACATAGTTAAGCAGCCTACTGAGGTGCTCCCATCGCTCTGAGCTGAGTGGCTGATACTTTTTTTGTTTTTGCAAAAGTCCTCCTGCTCAGCTGCGTGAAAACACCTTGATGCTCTTGATAAATATGTGTGCAAGCTTCGCATGAAGCAATCAAACCTGACAGACTATGGCTTTCCTACATAGTTGTACTACCTTACTTGCATGCAAACAAGATCTCTTGACCTCTCTTTCGTCTTTCTTTTCTCAACCTACTCAAAACAATTATTGGTTATAACAATGTAATTTCATTGGCACTTGCATATCATTATAAGTGAATTGTACTGTACTTGTTTTTGTAGAATAATAAGGATAATGATAATTATTGGCATTTAACGTCCCAAACTCGCCATATGATTATGAGAGACACGGTAGTGGAGGGCTCGGGAAATTTCGACCACCCGGGGTTCTTTAACGTGCAAGTAAATGTAAGCGCATGGGCCTCAAGCATTTTCGCCTTTATTGAAAATGCGGTCGCCATGCCTGGGATTCAGTCCTGTGGGTAAGCATTCTTTTTGGAGAAGATGAAAAGTGGTAATTAAATCATTTGTACTACTGAGTAGTTTTATTATGGCTAGTAGTCAGTGAACAAGTTGTTAAAAATATATAGTTTGAAAATGGTACTGATTTAAAGCTCTATAATAACTATGTTCAGCATAACTGAAGGTATAAGTATACATTGTGATGTTTTTGTCGAATCAAAGTAGAAGGAATCATTTTTTTTTTGTATCATTGAGTAAGTATTACACTGTAAGGAAAACTACCATATGCATAAAATGCAGAACGGTGATTGCATGGATCATACGCTTACCACATTGAGTTTGTGAAACTGGTAGTTATAAAGCTTGGTTTTAATCAGTACTATTATTCTGTACTATTGGTTTTAATATTCATGTTTCAATGTAGTCAGAGATTCATATGAAAGTATCTTGAGAGTCTCATACAAAAGCGCAGTCAGTTTCTAATACTGTTAATCACAGTTTTTTTCATTGGCTATGATCAGACATTCAGTTAGACATAAGGTGACATGTAGATGGTTCGTAAATTCATAATTAAAAAAAAAATTTTTTGTCAATGCATGTTATTTGTCTTAATGCCTGCTTTCCTCACTCATATGTTATTTTAAATGGTCATAGTGTTGGATGCTTCTTGGCAACCATCCAGCTTTAGCAGAAGAGAGAAAGAATTGGTTCATTGAAAAGCAAAGATGTTTGTTTGCTGGTGCTAGCTGAGTAGAGCAGATTGTTGTTATTAAGTTTTCACACATGCAAAAAAGTTGAATCGCTACAGATTTTCCAAGAACTCTGCCACTGCTTTTTCTGCCACTGAAGTGCAGCGTCACTATGAAACTGAAGAATGCCAGGGTATAACTTTTCGTGGTGTGCTGCAACACTCAAAATCCTCCACTCAATTGTTTCAATGCTGCGGGGAGGTTTGTGTAGCTGCAGATAATGTCGGAAATGAGAAAGTCTTTGGCAGCTGGACAACTTGCATTGCGGCAGGAATTAACCTTATTTGTTGTCTTCTGCCTCAATATAAATGAAAGGAGAAAAAGTTGGGCAGGAATAAGGCTAGAATTTGTATTTTAAATTATCAGGGGATTATGAGAGTGAAAATTAAGGAATTGATGTTAGGGAAAGAAAAGCTATATTATAAATATCATAAAATTTTGATCAAGCGCTGCCCCTCGTTCTTCCTTGGGAGATTTAAAATATGCGGCTGCTGGTTCCCTCCCACCATTTCCACTGTTTAATTGAGTGGTGTGAATCTTCTGTCGAGGGCTAATAATGAAAAGAGTGAATTTATGCGTACATACTAAGGCATTTAATCAGAAGCACGAGTGTGCATTCTTTATTTTAGTGCCTCTTCCACCGCCATCTTGAATTTCGGTCCATCACTGAGCAAGGGCTCCCTGCAAATCTTGTCAAATCAGCTTTCACTGTAAGGTTGGTGGGGGGAGGGGTACTTGTTCAGGGTTTTACGGTAGTTCCGGAAAAATTTACTTTAGTTTGGCATGATTCAATTGATTGTGAGCCAGACCATGGCCGGGGCTAGACTGCAGCCACGTGCGCTTCTTTTCTTATGGCCTTCTCGCCTGCCACGAAAGCAATGAGAGAGTTTCTGACAGAGTTGTCAGGTGTCACCGAGCAAATAAGCGAACAGTCAACCCCCCCAAAAAAAAAGCGGCGGCGCTTTTACGAATAAGTCCAAAATAAGCGGAAGGTAAACAAACGTTCCTATTCTTGAAAATTACGCTGTAGTACGGAAGAGAATAGTACGAATGCATCTCGAAGCTCTACCAATTGTTTCTATAGGGGGGGGGGGGGGGGTCGGAGAATAGGTGCACGAATAAAGGCATGCATTTTTCTAGCCTTACACTCATCGTCTCCGACATCTGGCAGATCAGGATAATCCATGGCATTCACATCCGCAGAACCATACATGTTTTCTTGTGTTGAATAGTAGCAACATTTTTGCGGTCAGTTGAAAACCTCGGCAGCGAACTCCACGAAACCTAAGGCTATAGCGAACGTGGAAGATGGTGCTCAGCGGGAGAGTGCATGCAGCTTTAATATCGGTTACGGTGACTGGACGTAAACAGTCCTTACGCTGCGGTTCCTTTTCCCACTCTTTACAATAGTTCTTGCCGTGATTTGACCACTTCGAAGCCATAGCAATGTACTACGATGACACGGAGACACAGGAAAGGAACACACCTGACCAAGACAGACTGACAAGTGATCTTTATTCATTAAGAAGCCACCAAATATACTCTTTTTCTGCCCCTCATGAACACTGCGCATGAGAAAATCGGCACCGTACAATCATTCAGATAAAACGTTACTGTAGAAGGTGTAACCTCGCATCACAAGGACGTCATGTCTCATAAGGACATGCGCGCTAGTCCCTCTTCAGTTTCTGAACAAGATAGGAGATTCCACGGTCTACAGTGAATGTCTTATCAGTTTATGTGAATGATTGTAGGATGCCAATTTGCTCATGTGCAGTCTTCATAAGGTGCGTGAAAAGAGTATATTTTGTGTTTTTTTTTAATGAATAACGATCAGTTCTTAGTCTGCGCTGGTCCAGCATGTTCCTTTCTTGTGTGTCCTCGTGTGTTTGCGCTAAAGTTTTAATGTGCTAGAAGCACTGACTGGTGTAGGAAAGCGTAGTTTCGTCACATTTCATAACAAATTGAGTGCTGAGCAATACAAAATTATTTTCCGAAAAAGCAAAGGTAAGCCCAAAAATACGCGACATGCGACTATAAAAATTTGTGTCTTGCTGAAAAAACAAGCCCAAATTCGCTTATTATAGGCTGAACTGGCAACACTGGTTTCTGAGTGTGTTTTGCTACCCGTTGGCGATAGGGGCGCTGCAACCCTGACCTTGCATCTCCTGCCCCGCACACGGAATGGGGGCTCTCGACGCAGAGAGACATTATTCAAGAAGTCGGGAGTAAAGGGAGGATCGTCTCTTTAAAAAAAAAAAAAGATTGTTATCAGACGGCTTGCCGCATGGGCTCGTAGGTAAAACTGAAACTGGGTAACAAAATGCACGTCCTGAGTTCTTTGCGGATGCTTCAAAGTCCAACACTTCTGTCTCGTACGGAGTCGTCAGCCCATCCTTTTTGGAAGCTTGTTTTCTGCACTCTGATACAATAATTTTCGCCGACGAAGCTTATGCGATAGTTGTTGCCGTTAAACACATCAAACAAATAAAACTACAGAAGGCAATAATATTTTCACGACGTAAAGACAGAGTTCGTATGTGAAGACGCTGAGAAGGCAGCAGCGGGTCGATCTTTTTATTTACCGCGCGCCAGAGAGTTCCTCTTGTTTCTCGTTGTTGCGTTCTGCATAAAAGCGTGCAGATCGCGTATGCACTGTCGCCTTCATCTTTCTCGCAGGACGCACGTGACATTTGCCTCCCTTCAAAAATGGCATCGTCCTGATCCGCAGCCGAGGTGCTCTACTTATAAAAACGCACATATGCACCGGCACCCACAGGACAAATGAGAGTTAGCTGGACAAGTAGGGTTTCATCCAAATAACATGCACGATCTGGGGTGAGCGGTTTCGGCAACTGGAACTGAAATTGACGTCATGAATAACTTTGTAGTTGATGTTGTTCAATCGTTGGGTGACTCGATATGGGCCGAAGTATTGTCGTAATAGCTTCTCTGAAAGTTCGCGTCGACGTATTGGGATTCAGACCCATACATTGTCACCTGGTGTGTAGGTTACCAATTTAAGTCGTAGGTCGTACCGTTTCGCATCTTTGTGTTGCTTGTGACAAATACGCATGCGGGCTAGCTGTCGGGCTTCTTCGGCACGCTGACCAAATTCTTCGGTGTCAGCATGAGTGTTGTCACACTCGTGCGGCAGCATAGTGTCCAACGTTGTAGTGACTTCGCGCCCGTGTATTAAACTAAACGAGGTCATTCTGGTAGCTTCCTGCCGGGCGGTATTATAGGCGAAGGTCACATAAGGCAGGATTTCATCCCAGTTCTTGAGTTCTGTGTCGACATACATGCAGAGCATGTCTGCGAGGGTCTTATTAAGGCGCTCTGTTAGTCCGTTCGTTTGTGGATGGTACGCCGTTGTTCTCCGGTGAGCTCTACCGCTGAGCCTGAGAACCGACTCAGTTCTGCGATGAACGCGGTTCCTCTATCCGTGATGAGAACTTTTGGAGCACCGTGCCGAAGGACGACGTTTTCTATGAAGCAATGAGCCGCTTCTGCCGCTGTGGCTCTCGGCATGGCTTTAGTTTCTGGGTAGCGAGACAAGTAATCGGTGGCGACAATGATCCATCTGTTCCCTGTGGTAGAAGCTGGGAATGGGCCCAGGAAATCCATTCCAATTTGGGCGAATGGCTTTGCTGGTACTTGGACAGAATGTAATAACCCTGCCGGGGGGTGCTTTGTGTCTTTGACAGTCGGCACAAGTTCTGACATGATGTTTTACAGCAGCAGGTAAGTTCGGCTAGTAGTAACTGTTTTGCAGATGGGACAATGTTCGAGTGTAGCCGAGATGACCGGAGGTGACTTCATCATGGCAGGCTTCCAGAATTTTTTTTCGCAGTGATGCAGGGACGACGAGCAAGTATGGGCTGCCGTTGGGAGAAAAGTTTTTCTTGTATAGGACGTCGTTCCTTGAACAAAGCGATGGCAGTCCTCTCGCAAAAACTCGCGGCACGTCTTCACGTCGTCCTTTTAAGAAGTTGATGAGCGGAAGCAGGTCAGGGTCACTGCGCTGCTCTTGTGAAATAGTGGTCGCATTTATGACTCCCGAAAATGTGGCGTCCATGGACTCGTCATTAATGGCGGCAGGCTCGACGGGTGACCGCAAGAGGCAGTCTGCGTCGGTGTGCTTCTTCCCTGATTTTTAAATTATGTTCATATCAAACTCTTGAAGTTGAAGGCTCTAGCGTGCTAAACGGCCAGATGGGTCTTTCAAGTTAGTGAGCCAGCAAAGCGAGTGGTGATCGCTGACAACTTTGAATCCAGATACGGTCGAAGTTTGAAAACTGCCCAGACCACGGCGAGGCCTTCTTTCTCGGTAGTCGAGTAGTTCTGTTCTGTGCAAGAGAGAGCTCTGCTGGCATAGGTGTAGAAAACAGATTGAAGATGGAGCTCGGAGGCGAGGAAGAAGAAGTGGCCAGGGGCACGCTCTATATATTTTTTTATTCTCATTCTGTCAACAATAAACCGAAGACGTATCGGTTCTGCGGTCTCTCTGGTCCTTTTAAAACATGGTGCCGTGACCAGGATATCTGAGGACAGACGCAAAGACTTTAACCCCATTCGCAACAACGGGTTGAAGAACGAAGCAGCGGCATCTGGCTCAATCGGTGCACAACAGAGTGAACGCGCCGAAGAATAAAAAATTTAATTATCTTCTGGCGTTTCTAAGCGGGGCTGCGTCCCTCATAGAAGGTTTGCAGTTCTCTGATCAAAATTACGAGCATGCAATCGCGCTTCTGAAAGAAACCTTCGGACAAGATCATTTAGGAGAGACTTACGTAAAAGAGCTAGCAAACGTGGAAGCAGTGAAGAGTGCTGAAGATGTAGATGGGATGAAGAAACTGTTCCAAAAGTTGTGAGTGAACACACGAGCATTGCAGTCTTTAGGAGTGGAAATGGGTACTTATGCCACAGTGATAGCTATTGTTGTAAAATCTGCACTACCGGTGGATATGAGGATTGAGATGAAGATGAAGGAGATAAAGGTGACAACAGACTTGTAACTACGAAATCGGACTCAGGATCAAGAGACAGCACGAGCAGTTTGAAAGAAATTATGGAGTTTTTAAAGATATATATATATATATATATATATATATATATATATATATATATATATATATATATATATATATATATATATATATATATACACGCAGCAGAGAAGAAACTCGAGAGGAAAAATACGACGTTACCCAGTCACCTCACAGTATGAGGCAGACTAGAACATCTACGCTTCAAAGCACCTCGATGAAAAAATGCATCTTCTGTGATATGACTGGACATTACACGAAGATTGCAGAAGAAAAATTACTATGCAACAGAAGAAAGAAGCCTTGCAACAGGAGCGAAGGTGCTTCAGATGCACCAGACCTCACCACACAGCGAAGATATGCCGCGCTAATGTACGCTGCAAAACATGCAAGGGAAGGCACGCGACATCTATGTGTCGACCACGTACGCCTGCAGGAAAGTCAGCACAGCAGCAAAGCGGTGATGATGTTGAGCAACTGCGTAAAAGCGCGCAACCTGACCGATTAGACACCAGCAAGTCCTTCAACATGCACGCACAGCAGTCTGGTGAACACAAGTGCATACTAGTGCAGAAAGCCTTTCCGTGGACAGAGGGAGAAGACAGCGGATGCTACGCACTGATTCTGCTGGACAATGGGAGCCAGAGGACATTCATCCTCAAAAGACTGTCAAGAAAACTAGCGTGCAAGATAAAAAGATCTGAAAGGATTACCGTAGGATCATTTGGAGGAGGAGAGATGGAACTAGACATGAAAGTCGCCGAGGTCAGCATGAGGAAGGACCCCACATCAGAGCCAGGATTGAGGCACTGGAAATATAAGTTATATCCTGTGACGTGCTACCATCGCCACCGTTGACACTACACGAAAGAGCAAGATCAATGGATGGGAATTCGTTTGGCTGATGACATTGAGAAGAAAGAAAGAAAAAAATATGGAAACTTCAATATCCACCGACTCGGCATGCAAAAACCAAATAGCTCAAGACCGGTCATCATTAATTTTACGATTACCGCGAAAAAGAAAGTGTGCTAAAAAACTGCGAAAAATTGAAGGGGACTACTATTAGTGTCAGCAATGATTACACAAAGGAAACTGTCTACGCTAGGAAAAAGTTATGGCAAAGCTGCGAAACCGAAAGGGCAAAGGGAGCAAAAGTGAAGTTGATTCATGACAAGCTTAGAGTGAACGGCGAGCTTTATCAGTGGGATCCGACACGAAATATTTGTACTCAATGCAAGCAACAAAAAGATAACAAGGAACGTAACCACAGCTCTGCAACTTCCGCTCATAGCAGCTCGAATGTGCCAAAGCTGACCGATGGAAGTGGCATAAAATCATCTGAGATGGCGTGTTCATAGCTAAGAATTCTTTCACTGAATGCGCGAAGCATTGTAAATAAAGTAACAGATTTAGAAATCTTGTTGATTACACACAGCCCCCATGTTGTTTTCTTAAGGTGGCGGTCCCACTCCAGTGGCAAGAGCTCGACATTTTAGTCGTTGTTTACTGGCTCACTGTGCTTGCTCTGCTCAATGGAAGAATATGAGTTCTATTGCATTAGAAAGTTTACGTTCTCCGCTTTCTAATGACAACTAGTATTTTCGCCTAGTCTGGAGTGTTATTTCATGGCAATTAAAACAATGTGAGCAAAAAACAGCGTTTTTGCTGTACAAGCCTCCGTTGTACTGCCAGTGCAGCAAAACTGTCCAACATGACGAAATGAAATTTGCTGAGCCTTTTAACGAAGCGTTATGCAAGGTTTCTATGAAGAGATATTGCCAGTAAAGCAATTAGAAATTGATGCACGCTTTAATAAAATTGGGCAAAAGAGTGAAAGTTTGTGAGTAAATAACTTTTTGTCTATTTTCTGCAGAACAACAATATTGAAAGGGTTTCCAGGCTACAATGTACATTATGTGTACGCGAAGTTGTTTTGTGTTCTGATGAACAGTTCTTGAATTATTACTCCTTCAATACGGCAATTTATGGCGCTACTTGGTCAGGCATTACCGACGAAGGGACAAAACTAACCAAGCTGAAACTCTGAAATCTTCAATAATAAATCAGCAAGCCTTTCCCTAGGTTTCTATGAAGAGTAAATTGTCGTAAGTTAATTAGAAAATTTGTAGGACAGCTGTGAATTTAGCTCATTTTTCTGCTTGCCAGGTTCGTGCAAATTTCCTTTTTTTGTCTTTTGTAGGCTAATTCACAACAAGTATTGCACATTAGCAGGACCATGTAGTGTCTTGTAATCACCAGTACTCACTAACTTTACGAAGCGGTGCTTGAAACAAAAAATTTTTCAAAAATAATAAAGCTCGCAAACACTTTTTGACGGTGGCGCCATCTGTCAAAAAAAACATCAAGTTGTTTCACGTCAGTTCCGACGTTCGTCAAAAGTGGCGCTTCTAAACATAACTAATTGAATGTGGAGATATCCACCCAGGTGTACGTTTGGGCACGAGCCTACAGGAAGCCTTGGGTTTTAGGGACAACAATGGAAAGCTGAACACACCCGCGATTGAAATAAGTAAGAGACGTTTAGAGTATTGGTGGCAGAAAATTAGAAAGGACAAAAATAAATATTGGAAAAATAAAATATGGACAGTGTGCCGTAAATGGCAGAGAACTTAAGCTGAAAATTTACCTTTTTTCCATTAAGATAGAATTTATCGAAGTAGAGGCATTAGGCCAACATAAAAAAAAAGAAAAAAGGTTTTTTTTTTTTTTTTGTCGAGCCTGGTGGCATACTTGTCACCACCCCGTTATAAAGGGGACGCTCATAGCATCCATCCATCCATCCATCCAAGCCGCCAAAACACGGATGGACTTCTTTAGACTTCAGTGGGTGAATCCTGCTGAAAAAGAAAGAAAGAGAAGGAGAGAGAGAAAGGAAGAAGGGAATAAAGCGTGTTGCACTGTACATCAGGAATGCATAGCCAGCAGGTTAGGCTATTGTGCCAAAGATTCCAGGAATTGCTTGGTTGCTCGCCTTTGTACTCAGGTGACTGTAGAAGCGTTTTTGAAGGACACAAAGAACTGGACCTTGCCTCCCCATATTTTTGAAGCCCGTAGGACATTATCTGAAGCGCGCTTTCCCATCGCAGGGAGGTGACGAGTGTCTGGCAGTGTATGTGTGTTTGAATATTTCACGTGACGCCGGTTGAACTAGGATAACAATGGACTTTTTTTCGGGAGACTAGCCTGCACATGCGAAGTGGTGCAAGTGGTGGTGACTTGACGCCATGTTTTGGGGGAGTAACAGAGCCAAACAGCTTCTATAAACGTTGCACAGGGCGGCGACAGGTGCGAACTGAAGGGCACCTGGCGTCGTTTGCAAATTATCCCGAAAAATACCAGGCCTACGAGATTTTTCTACCGGGCCGTGGCGGATAACTTCGGAGGCCACGGACTCCCAGTTTCGATTTCGGTGATCTCCACTGGAGGCGCTGTTCGGACCTGAAAAAGGCCCATTGACTCTGATGATTTGAGGCTGATCCCTCTGTATCGGGCGGGCAAGATTAATTCGCCCTAACCAGAGAACAAAAAAAAAAAACACCTATCAAGTAAATAAACTAAAACACTCCACAGGCGTACACACCCCGTACCAGTTCGTATAGTTAGTCTGCACGCCTTCAATTTTTGTCCACGTAAATCACTACCTCTGCGTCGCGCGCCACCACTGCAACAGCCTTGTTGGATGGATGGATGATATGAGCGTCCCCGTTATAATGGGGTGGTGACAAGTGTGCCACCTGGCTCGACAAAAAAATCTTTTTTTTCTTTTTTTTACGTTGGCCTTTGCAAAATAGTGAGCGACCCCTGGCCAATACCCTCTAGACTAGCTGAGGCCTCTTGACGTCATCACACAACGACGGGAGCGGATGCCGCGTTCTCAGAAATGCCCATTGCTAGGCGCTCGTTGTGTACTCAACGGCGCGCTGCGAATCCATTCGTTCATCCTGTCTCCCGTTTCCCGAAAGCGCCGACAAGGCAACTCCGTCGTAGAGGGTGTTGCACCTGGCGCCCACTTTGCAAACACCTGTAAAACTTCTGCTTCCCTGACTGCTTTTCTCGCTCTAAACGTGTTCACCACTCCACATTCATACGAAGGGGCAGGATCAGCACCAAGACTTCTCAAAACGTACTTCAGGAATGTCACGCCTCATTGTAAGTTTCCTCTTCCACTGAGAGAAAGGAGAAAACGAAAGAAAGGAAAGACAGGGATTAGTGGTAAATGGGAAAAAAATTATTCGTCTGCTAGTCTGTCGTTGAGGCTTTCGTGTGGAAAACAAGCTTACTCGCATATGCGCAGTAACTCTTTTGCAAGCCGTTAGTTAGCGAGCCATATTTAGCCATATGATAGCCAGGAAGTAGTGGAAAGGAGCTTCCTGGGTAGCTTCTGAATGTAGCGACATAAGTATCAAGCGGACCATGCGCGACACCCACACTACATTCACAGTCGAACCAAAGCTGCTGACAGTGGAGAAATCTATAATTACTATGCACGTGCACAAGGTCGGCGTTGTTCCACGCGACCCAACACTGCCGGTATTCAGGGCCACTGAAGAACTTCCTCGAGAACTACTCTTTTTCCACTCTTTTTCTTTCTACTCTTTCTTTCTACTCTTTTTTAGCGAGGAAGAGAAAGAGTCGGTTCAGAAACCAAACCATTATTTCCAGCAACACTTGCGGCAGCGCGGTTCAGCGCCGTTCTATTGTAAATAGTTATAAGTTACCAGGAGAGAGAGAGGCACCTCTTTTCCGGACAGTTGCACGGGAGTACAAAGGCTCTCGGGTCCGTGCCTTTTTTTGTTGCTGTTGTTGTTATTGGGGAGCGGGAGGGGGGGGGGGGGGAGGGCGTCACGCACATTTGAAACGTTTCAAAGGAGATATGGGAGCAGGGGCCCCCCGGAAAAGAATGGATTAGTTCCAGCAGGAACAGGCTCTTCCCCACTGCATGCTACGACGGCGGAGAGTGCATTTTCCTCCCTTTTTTCCAAACGTGACTTAGTGGCGTCTTCTGGTGGCTCAAACAGAAACTACTCGCAAGATGGCGACGGTGGTACCGTCACCTTAACGGGACATGGTTGAATAATGCTATAACAAATAACTGCATCGTACCGCCAGGATACAAGATTTTTCGGTGGGACAGGGACACCCGAGGTGGTGGTGTGGCACTGATAATTAAAAACAACGTAGCGGCAACAATAGTACATTGCCAGTTGCCAGAAACAGTGTGGTGCAAGGTGAATTATGCTTATACGCATCTCATTGGAGCCGTCTACAGACCACTCGGCAGTCCACCCGAGTTTTTAGAAGAATTAATTATGTTTTTGTGTGATCATGTAAATGAAAACAGAAACTGATAATGGCTAGTGACTTTAATTTTGCGCATATAAATTGGGTAAGCTTTTCAACTGGTCATGCAGAAACCCGTAGTGCTGATAGGTTATTAGGGCTGATGTTTTCTCGTAACCTCACATAAATCGTAAAAGATTATACATGAGTTACCCCTACGTCACAGCCATTGTTAGACTTGGTCTTCATATCGAGTAGAGTGACTGATTATGCCGTATCAGTTGAAGACGGCATATCAGACCACAGAATGGTTGTGGTTGACGTATTTTTTGATACCGGCTTTCGAGCAAAGCGTCATGTGTATGCACATAATAAAGATTACGGTCGTGCTGATGATACGGCAATCCTGGACTTTTTAGAAATGTTGCTTGGCCAATTTCAGGAGGCATCAAAACTTGAGTCCGTTGAACAGATCTGGAAACCTTTTAAGGAAATTGTAGGTTACTGTTCAGACAACTTCATACCCACTCGCGTTAAAAAGACAAAGCGAAGAAATCCATGGATATAGGAAAATAATTCACATGAAGCGTAAACTAAAATACTGCGCAGAACTCATAGGGCTTAGACCGAAATATCATGTGCTAAAGAAAACTTGAAAGCAGAGATAGCGCAATCCAAGAAACATTTTTTCAATAACACACTCACTAACTTTCTAACGAACTCACCACGTAAGTTTTGGCTGTTTTTTAAGGAAGCGAATGAGGGAATTGATCTTATTGTAGATGGAAAAGAAGTTATCACAGACAAGTCAGATATAGCTGAAAGACTCAATCAATTCTTTCAATCGGTTTTCTGTGAGGATCAGGGTGACAACGAGAAAATTGAATCGGGTACTACAGTGACACTTCAGGAAGATATAAATATTAACCGAGAAGTTATGTTCAATCAACTACTTCTTTTAAATACCAAAACGTCATGTGGACCTGACAGCATATCGAATCAATTTTTGCGACGATTTGCGCAGTGGCTGTCTTACTACCTAGTGATTATTTTCGAGAAATCTTTAAAATGCCACTCGTTACCTCAAGATTGGCGTAGAGCAATTGTTGTCCCAATTTTTAAAGGTGGTGATAAAACAACATTGAACAATTATAGGCCTGTCTCACTCACGTGGGCATGTTGTAAAATATTTGAACATATATGGCAAAAAATATTCGGCAATTTTTAGTACAAAATGAATTATTATGCCCCTTTCAGCATGGATTTCGTGGTGGCCTTTCAACAGTCACACAACTGGATGAAACTATACATGACTTGTGTATAGCTGTAGATGCCAGTATGCAAATCGATGTTATATGTATCGCTTTTTCAAAGGCGTTCGACAGAATTTCACACCATAAGCTGCTATTCAAGCTTCGCAATGTCGGTATTACTGAGAATGTTCTCAGTTGGATCAGAGCTTATCTAAGCAATCGACAACAAGCAGTTAGAGTGGGAGATGCTATGTCGGGAAATCTGTAGGTGTATTCGGGAGTGCCTCAAGGATATGTATTGGGGCCTCTACTCTTTCTTTTATACATAGATGATATATCATCAGTTGTCCAACCACCAGTAAAAATTAAGCTATTTGCAGATGGCTGCCTAATCTATTGTCCGGTATCATGCAGAGAAGATCAAGTGAATATCAATCAGTGCTTACAAACCCTAAACTTATGGTGTTCTAAATAGGGTATGGAAATTAACATTAAAAAATCCACTTACACACACATTACAAGGAAGTGCTTTTGTTTGCATATAACATTGGTGATATTATGCTGGTGAAAGACTGTAATTTTAAATACTTGGGTGTAACTATAACAGATAAGTTGAGTTGGCGTCCTCATGTCGATAACATCTGTCAATCAGCATGTCGAAAATTGTGCTACCTACGAAGGAAGTTAGGCCGAGCCACAAAAGATGTCAAGCTGCTTGCCTACAAAACGTATGTGCGTCCGAGATTAGAATACGCTAGCGCTGTGTGGAGCCCACACCAAAAGGTCTTAAAAAATAAATTAGAACACATTCAGAGAATGTCACCTCGCTTTATCTGCTCCAAATATCGAAGAAGGGATTCTGTTACTGAAATGTTAAAAGTATGTAAATTAGAATTGCTAGAATGAAGAAGGCGGAAACAAAGGTTGAAACTTTTTTTTCAGATCCTGCATGCCGGGGTGAAAATAAACAGGGATGATTATTTGAAGCCTTTTTACAAAAGGTTTCCAAGAACAACATGCACTACATTCATACAACCAATACATGCTCGAACATATATCTTCCGATTTTCCTTCTTTCCCGATGCTATTAATATGTGGAATGATTTACCGAACGATATGGTGCAAATAAGAACTTTGAGTGATTTTAAGGTTGCTCTTGATAGGCATTTTGTTGAGAATGTATAGTTATCAGTGTTCATGTATGTGCTTCTATAGAAATGTTTCATTGGTCATAGAGATCATGTTGTTAATATATTGAGTGAAAAAGTGTGTAACTGTGTTTCTCATATAATTATGCTATATGTTACAGAGTTCATCTTACGATTTTTCAAATATTTAATTTTGTGCAACTCAATTCTTCACCCTCCCTGTAACGATCCTCAAGTGAGGGTTAAGAGTATGACAAATAAATATATAAATAAAATATTAATTGGAGCAGATTATTACTGGACCGTAGTAACTGGTCGCATTCGCGATATTCACCCAAAAGTAATGGCAATAGAAACGATGTTGGGATGGACGGTCCAAGGTCCTCTAGGACTTCGTTGTGTGCCAATGAAATCATCGACGCTTGTGGTACTTAAGGTCAGTGCCAAATCGGACACGAATGTGGACGAACTGCAGTGATTCTGGGACTTGGAAAACATGCGCATCAAGGGAAAATCGGCAACAAAGATGAGTGATGAACATGTGCTAGAGTACGTCCGACAAACAATGGAGTTCAAGGCAGGAAGATACCAAGTGCGGCTACCATGGAAGGTAAACGTAACATTGGGCGATAACAACACCATTGCAGAGAAGAGGCTTATCCAGGTCACAAAGAAATTATACAAGGATAAAGATGAGCTCCTAGCCTATGACAAAGCTATCCGAGAGTACTTCGAGCAAGAAATAGCAGAAAACGTCGAAGAAGATGCTGGATCAGATATACAGAACGAATTTGTATACTACATGCAACATCAAGCGGTAATTAAGAAGGACCGAACAACGACAAAAATACGGATCGTCGTTGACGCATCGTCAAGCCAGAATCCAGGCGAATCCTTGAATGACAACTTGGAAAATGGGCCAAACCTAAACCTTGACATCACAACCTTGCTGATGAACTTTTGTCATCACAAGATCGCTATGTCAGCCGACGTGGAAAAAGCATTTTTGCAGATCAAGATACATGAAAATGACCGAGACGCACTGCGATTTATGTGGTGGGAAAAAAATACCTAGCGAAGATATGCCAACCTCGAAGATAAAAACGTAGAAGATGATGAGGGTTACTTTCGGAACTACACCAAGTAGCTTCCTTCTAGCGGTCACAATTCATCGACATTTGGATAAATTGAAGAGAAATATCCTGCAGTTGTGGTGCAACTTCGGAAAGGAATCTACGTCGATGACGTTTTACTAGGAGCCGACGAATACTCGACATCAAAGATACACAAAGAAGCACGAAAAATTTTTCGTAATGCGGGAATGAGTTCAAGAAAATGGACTTCAGATGACGCCGAACAAAGAAAACTATTTGATGAAGGAGATGATCTGGATCGAGGGACAAGAAAAAAGGGAGAAATCAAGATTTTGGGACTAAAATGGAATTTCGTAGACGACGTGCTGAGCTTTCCCGACACTACATGGCGAAATTACAAATACATGAGACAACTCTAAAAAAAAAAGTTTTGCAAGCCACGGCAAGGCTATATTGACACAAGGTAGGCTGGCAACTATAGTAGCCAGCCTTTGAGGAGGACAACGAAGTAGTTCTGTGTGCGCATGCTCTGGTGTTCGCGTTTCTGGCCCTTGGGTTACGAAAGAAAACGCCCTATTTTGTACCTGCGTACCTGTGTCTTTGCGACACTTTCTGGTGGAGGTGCTGGGTAAAATAGGGTACTTTCGTAACCCAAGGGCCAGAAACGCGAACACCAGAGCATGCGAACACAGAACTACTTCGTTGTCCTCCTCAGAGGCTGGCTACTATAGTTGCCAGCCTATCTTGTGTCAATATGACCCTCTAGGTTTTTTGACACCATTTTCAGTTAGAGCAAAAATATTGCTGCAAAAAATTTGGATGGATAAACTGAAATGGGACGACCCGTTACCAAGCCAGCATCGATCAGCTTGGAAGGACTGATTGGAGGAGCTTCAGCACTTAGATGACTTCACTGTTAACAGATGCTATGACAACAAGCAAGCTGAAGTGAAAGTATCGACTCTACACATGTTCTCCGATGCTAGTCCAATGACGTATGGAGCAGCAGCATGCATTGTAACAGAATACTCCGATGGAAGCAATGAAGCCAATTTAATCATTGCAAAAGGCAGAGTCGCTCCAATCAAAAAGATTACACTAGCAAGAATGGAGTTGTTGGCTGCCACAATATCAGTCAGATTTGCCAGTCATGTAACTGAGAATTTCGTCAGGAAACTAAGGAGTGTGAAATTTTGGACCGATTCTCAAATTGTATTATGCTGGGTAAAGTCAAACAAGACGAAAGATCTGTTTGTTCGCAACCAGGCAGCAGAAATCAACAAGTCCAACAAGACTCAATGGGGTTATGTTAAAAGTGATGAAAATCCTGCGGATTTGATGACAAGGGGGATGAAGATGAAAAGTTTGCTGAACAGTGAATTATGGTGGAAAGGCCCCACGTGGATCAAGAAAGAAAAACAAAAGCCTGATTATGACATCACGCAAGAATCGGACAGTGATGAAAACAAAGACGAAGAAAAGACTGTGGCAAGCTTAACTACCACCACGAGTCAAGAAAAGATAATTGATTAGAACAGGTTAGGATACAGACGAAAAGAAAGGAAAACAGGTTCGCTCACAGGAAAAGAATTGGACAAGGCAGAGTTTGTGCTGATAAAGCAGGGGCAGAAAACGTTACAAAATGCAGTGACCTCAATATATGACAACATGCATCTGTATGTTACGAACATCTTTGCAGACAATCAAGGTGTCCTAAGAGTAAAAGGGAGGCTTCAGTGGAGTGATTTGAGTTTTGATGAGAAGCATACTACTATTTTACCTAGAGAAAGTCACTTTTCAGAACTCCTAGTTCTAAACGCGTATCAAGTGGCAATGCAAGGTGGCATTGCGGCAACATTGACACATCTATGAACGCGGTTTTGAATTGTGCATGACTGACAGATGGTGAAATATGTGATAAAGAAATGCATCACATCTAGGAGTTTTAATTCTAGACCAATGGCACAAGAAATTTCACCACTACCAGCTGACAGGATAACACAGACGAGGCCACTTGACACAGTTGATATAGACTTTGCTGGACCACTAAATGCTCGAGAGGAGAAAGGCGGCAAAATTACCAAGTTTTGCATTGTGATATTTACGTGTGCAGTAACAAGAGCCATACAACTGGAGTTGGTCGAGAGGATGTCATCAGAAGCTTTTATACAAGCATTCCGAAGATTCGTAGCTAGAAGAGGATTGTGTACAACAATTTACAGTGATAATGCAAGAGCGTTCAATAAATTTGAGAAAGAGATGAACAAGATACTAAAGGTGGAGGATGAAAGGGTGCAACAGTATACCAGTAACCTGAAAATAAAATGGAAGTTTATTGTAGAATGAAAGACTGATCAGAAGGTTTACGACATGCATGGCAAAAACTATAGGTGCTCGACTTTTGGATAAAAAAGAATTTACGGACTGTGGTTGTTGAAGCAGAAGGAGTAATTAACAGCTGGCCTTTTACTTATGTGTATGACGATCTTAACGAGCCACAACCCATCACACCGGCGGACGTTATAGGAGGCAGGCAAGCAATGAACAAGCGGAAGAAAACAGACTCGGAGAATACAGTTTGCTGAATTACTGGAGTGAAAGAAAACAGGCAATGATAACATGGTGGAACAGATGGAAAAAGGAGTACCTGAGGGAGCTTAAGTGTGCCAGCAGAAAAATAGAGGGTCACGCAAATATACAAGAAGGAGATGTACTTCTGCTTGGAGAAGCACGAAAAAGAACACAGTGGAAACTCAGCAAGGTCGAAAAGATTTTCCCAGGCAAGGATGGACTAGTTAGAACATGCTTGCTTCGTACACCTGAAGGCAAACTAGTCAAGAGGCAGATTCAACTGTTGTATTCGCTCGAAGGATGCTTCGGTTGAATCTGGCGAGCGGGAAGATATAGAAAGCAGATTGAAGATGGAGCTCGGAGGCGAGGAAGAAAAAGGGGCCATGGGCACGCTCTATATATTTTTTTATTCTCGTTCTGTCAACAATAAACCGAAGACGTATCGGTTCTGCGGTCTCTCTGGTCCTTCTGAAACAATAGGCTATCACTTTCTTGGAGTTATCCTGCCATTGTATCAGTATGGTGCCCAGGCGTACATTGCTTGCGTCGGTGTGAAGTGCTGTTGGCGCTTCCTGGTCAAAGTGCGCAAGAACTGGAGGTATTTGGAGGCGTTGGTGTAATTCGTTGAATGCAGTTTGTTCCTTGCCCCGTTGCGGTGGTATAGTAGTGGCTGAGGTACTCGGCTGCTGAGCCGCAGGTTGCGGGATCGAATCCCGGATGCGGCGGCTGCATTTCCGATGGAGGCGGAAATGTTGTGGGCCCGTTTGCTCGGATTTGGGTGCACGTTAAAGAACCCCACGTGGTCGAAATTTCTGGAGCCCTCCACTACGGCGTCTCTCATAATCATATGGTGGTTTTAGGACGTTAAACCCCACATATCGTGTGAGCCGCGTCAAAGGTGCCGCAATAGACGAAACGTTGGCGATGAATCTTCTGTAATAAGCACAGAGGCCTAAGAAGCGTCTCACTGTTCTTTTGTCATGCGATGCGGGGAACTTTGTGACAGCGTCGATTTTGCCCGGGCCAGGTCGAACACCTTCGTGGCTGACCACGTGGCCTAAGAAGCAAAGTTTGCTAAAACCAAAATGGCGCTTCTCTGGTTTTAAAGTCAGGCCAGCCAAGCGTATAGCTTGTAGAACTGTGAATAATCGACTCGAATGTAGCTGAGAAGACAATAACGTCGTCTAGATAGACCAAGCATGTCTGCCACTTCAGTCCTGATAGCACAGTGTCCATTAAACGCTGAAAAGTGGCTGGCACTGAGCATAACCCGAATGGAAGCACTTTAAATTCATAAAGACCGTCGGGCGTAACGAAGGCAGTTTTCTCACGGTCTCTCTCGTCGACCTCTATTTGCCAATAGCCACTTCGCAGGTCCATCGATGAGAAATAGCGTGCATGCCGCAGCCAATCAAGAGAGTCATCTATGCGTGGCAGTGGTAGACGTCTTTCTTCGTGACTTGGTTTAACATGCGGTAATCTATACAGAAACGCAAGCTGCTGTCTTTCTTTTTAACCAATACCACGGGGGATGCCTAGGAACTTTTGGAAGGCTGTATTACGTCATCTTGGAGCATCTTCTGAACTTGCTTTTGGATCTTCTCGCGTTCTTTCCGAGCCACACGGTATGTGTTTTGTCGGATCAGTCTCATATTTTCCTCAACGATGATTCGGTGTCGGGTCGGTAGTGTTTGTTTGACTTTCGACGTGCACGAAAAACAATTTTTGAACTGGTGTATCAGCTGTAGTAGGCGCTGTTTATTTGAGGATGACAGGGTAGAGCAAATGTTGACAGACAAAGGTGTCGAGGCTGGGACGGTCGCGTCGTCCGGCTGCAAAGCAAAGCAATCTCTGGCTTGGTCCACATCATTGTAGTAGGCGATTGCGGTGCCCTTCTGGATGGGACGGCACTCGTTGCCTAAGTTGGTGAGGAGTACTTCTACCCGCCCATCAGTTAATGCCAGAACGCCTCTCGCTATTGAAACACCTTACATAAGCAATAGCGTGTCTATTCGCTCCGCTATCACCTCATTACGGCACGGCCGTCCACATAACACCGACACAAGGCAGCAAGATCTCGGCAGGAGCATCACATCATTGGCTACATATAAATGTTGCAGTTGTTCTTCAGTGGCGGCGTCGACGTAAGGATGGGCGGAAAAGGTGACGACACGTTCTAGAATGTTGATGACAGCACCGTACTCTCACAGAAAATTCATACCCAAAATCAGCTCTTTACAACAGTCTGGTAAAACGACAAAAGTGCCGACGAAGCTCGAATGACTGATTACCAGCCGAGCGGTGCATTTACCGGTTGGCGTCATTAGTTGTCCACCAGCACTCCTTATGCTCGGCCCACTCCACGGCGTCTTGACCTTCTTAAGGCAGTCGGCGAGCTCTTGTCGCTTAATAGAGAAGTCAGCACCAGTGTCAACCAGTGCTGTTACGTAGTGTCTGTCTATAATAACGCTAAGGTCGGCACGTACAAGTTCATCGGCATTAGTACTCGTGGTTGTTGTCGTCTTCGTCATCACCGTCGTTATATCATCTTTGTGTAGAGGTAAGGCGGTCTTTTTGGCATCTTGGCGATTGGCAACCTTGCCCCCGAAGGTCGTGGCAGTTAGTTTCCCTGGCACGGGCTTGGGGAGCAGTTTCTGACGGCGTCAGCGTAGCTTTGGCGATTCGGGGAAGTGTGACCTCGTGCAGGTGAGAGAGACCGCCAGTGACGACTTGGTGAAGGCGCTTGGTTGGTTGGCAGGTAATCAGCACCATGGTCACGAGGGTCTTCAAAATAA
This sequence comes from Rhipicephalus microplus, assembly GCF_043290135.1. NCBI lineage: Eukaryota > Metazoa > Arthropoda > Arachnida > Ixodida > Ixodidae > Rhipicephalus > Rhipicephalus microplus. The sequence continues at coordinate 29,209,120 of NC_134702.1, forward strand.
AATGAAGCGGGACGAGAAAAGTTTCCAAACCGGGCTTCTCGATGACGGCAGTAGCGCGAGATGTGGCCTGGTTCGCCACAGTGGAAACAAAGGGGTTGACGGTCGGCAGTGCGCCACAAGTCGGTTCGGTGTACTGGTGGTTGCCGCACAGGTTCTCTCCGCCACCAAGGCAAGGTAACGGGCCGTGGCTGAAAGGGTGCTTTTTCTGGGGCAGGCAGGTGATGGTGAACGGCATCAGCATAGGTCAACGAACAAGGTTCAGGTGGTGGCGCTGGTGATGGAAAGGCTTGCTGTAGTTCGTGGCGCACGATTTCCGCAACAGAAGCAACTGAAGGCTCGGTGGACGTAAGGCCGAGGGCCCGCAGCTCTTCCTGCAGGGTTTGCCTGATCATTTGCCGTAGAGAGCTTTCGGAAATGGCAGTGTTTTGAGCGGCGGCACCAACATGTGTGTGGTCAGGCAGGAGGTCAAAGTGGTGGCATCGTTGCTGGAGCGCCCGCTCGATGACAGTCGCCTGTTTGATAAATTCATCCACTGTTGTTGGCAGATTTCGTACAAGGCCGGCGAAAAGCGGTTCCTAAATTTCCGCATCAGGTGACGAACTTTTCTCACCTCTGGGCATGTCAGGGTCAGTGCGGCGAAGTAGAAGGGCCATATCCTCAGCGAACATGGCGACGCTTTCGTTCGGCTTTTGCACGTGGGCTTCAATCATCTGTTGTGTGAGATCCCGTTGGTCCGCACTCAGGAACGTCTCGAGAAGCTTTTGGCGGAAATTGTCCCAGGTTTGGAAAGTAGGCTTCCTGTTCTCGTACCATGTGCGAGCGCTATTTTCCATTGCGAAGTAGACATGGCCAAGTTTCTCTTGCGCGCCCCAACGATTCACCACAGCGGTTTGCTCGAACTGGTCGAGCCAGTCCTCAACATCTTCATATGGTTCTCGACGGAAGACTTCGGGAACACGAGGAGGCTCAAAAGTTACCTGGTAAGGAAGAGTCGTCTAGGCCGGAGAAAGATTTGCAGACGTTGAAGGGGCCGCCATGTTGGTAAGAGGAGATGCAGTCTAGAGTTCTGGACTTAGGCCTAGTAGGCGCCGGCTGAATCGGTGTACCGAAGTCCAAACAAGATGTTGAGGCTCTGGACTGGGTGTACGGTCTCGAACAACGCTTTCCTGCATCAGGTTGCAGGCCCCAGCACCTCCACCAGTCTCGCGACGTGAAGACAGAGGTCGTATTTGAAGACGCTGAGAAAGCAACAGCGGGTTGGTCTTTTTATTTACTGCGCGCCAGAGAGTTCCTCGTCTTTCTCGTTCTTGCATCCTGCATAAAAGCGTGCAGATGCGCGTATGCACTGTCGCCTCCATCTTTCTCGCAGGACGCACGTGACAATATATACAGATTCACTAAGCGTAGTAAAACCTCTGAAAACTCTTAAAAAGCACATAAACCCTGTCCTTGTCTCACTTGATTCGCTCTTATGCACAGTCCACTCACACAAGCAGTCTGCTGGGTGCCAGGACACCGCGAAATACAAGGCAACGTTCTGGTGGATCGGCTAGCTGGATCCGCCAACAAAACCACTACCAATACATCGATACCAATTCCCGCACTCGACTTGAAACCTTTTCTAAAAGGAAAGCTCAGTGGTTATTGGCAGAGCACATGGGACACACACTCGCAGACATTAAATTGCATGTCGTCAAGCCGCAACTTGGCCTTGGCCGCCAGTATCAAAATCACGCCACACAGAAGTAACACCTACAAGGTTAAGAACAGGACATACATACACTACACATTCATTTCTTTTGTCTGGTGGTGACCCACCATTGTGTGATAGATGTGGAGAAGCACTCACTGTACTTCACATTTTAGTCCAGTGTAACCAATTAGACACGCTGAGAAGACAACACTTTCCATTACCCTACCGACAACAGATACCACTTCATCCGGCAATATTCGTCGGTAGGGAACCACTTTTCACACATAAATCGTTGTTGGCTTTTCTGAGAGAACTCCTACCTGTCATGTGATATACTTGGGCAATCCGTAGCACGACCTCTCTATAGAGATTTTTGCTGCGGTGGCTACACTGTGCAAAGCACTTGCCTCATGGTCCTTGGAGGCAAGGGTGCCAACGATGGAGGCACTTGTGCTAATGCCATACATGTCCACCATGGTTTTTACTATCACAAACTTTCGTCATTCATTAACACCGCACTCTTTTCACGGTGTGGTCATGATTTTAATACTTCTATCTTTTTACCCGCTTTAGCGCGAGGAATTTCAAGGCCCTTATACAGCCGCTTATCGCAAACATTGTCCACATCTCTTGCCCCAGGAACTGGCGCTCTTTGGCCATCAAATGGCCCTTGCCCCACAAAGCACCAATCATCATCATTGTCACAAATGGCTGCTATAGCGTTCTTAACAGTTTTGCTTCCATTTAAAGTCAAATTTGGCAGAAGTCTCGTCTATATCCACGCTGTCTAAATGTAAGGTTTATTGTAGGTCTAAAGCAGCTTTGTTTGACCTAGTTGACGGGCTAGTTGGCTTTGAAGCATTTCTTTTCTCTTTTTTGACTCGTGACTGATTTTATTTGAAGGAGTGCATGAAATGCATAATATACACGAGAAAATAGATAAATGTTTGACAACCATGTGCATTTACAATTGCTAGCTCACATAATTGTACATATCAAGAAGCTCTTTTTCTTTCTCGATCAGCGCTAGAGACCACACGCTTACAGTTGTGCCATCCTTTTTTTTTTATGTTTGCGAGTCGGTCTTTGTGAGGGAGTTGTGAGTCGTTTCTCACGTGTGTGCCCCGTTTCCTCCTCATCTTTTGTTCTGTTTTTCGTTACTAAAAGCCATTTGCCTTTACTAGCATTTAGTACTGTGGTCGCACGCGCACGTTGGCCAGCAAGCCACAGTCATGCAATTTTGTCCCAGAAGTGCTGGGAAAGGGAAGGATGTAAGAGTGGGAACGGGATGGGGGGCAGGGTTGTTGTACATATTGTCAGCAAACGTTACCATTTCAATGAAGATCACTTGTGAAGGAAATTTGGCACCGGGATTCTAACATGTTGATATTGATCACCAAAATTACTGGATGCCAATTCTGAAATTTTCATTTCATGGTGATGTTTCAATATGCTGTGACTACATGAGGGCCTCGTGTGTACAATGCTTTTGACTATTCATGTCTATCTAGTTGATGAATATACTTATAGAGAAAATCTTTGAGAATGATGGATGAAGACAGTCATTGGTGGCTGGCTTGTGGGCAGAAAGTGTGAGGTTCACAGACCTCATGGGACCAACAGGCCACATGCCTGAATCCCTGCTTTAGTACGTTATATGTGTTTCTGCTTGTGTGCAGCCTTTCCACGTCCTGCACGGCCCCCGGGGACAATGTTCGGTGGTGTGATATCTACCCCACCACCCCCACCGCCCCGGGGTGGACCCTTCGGCCAGTTCCCTCCGAGGGCCCCTTGCTTCCCACCTGGTGGTAGGCTGCCCGTGCCTCCTGGTGGTCCCTTTCGCGGTGCAGACCACATGAGGCCCATGAGGCCCCCACTGCGGATGTTTGGACCCCCTCCTCCACCTCCTCTCCCTCCTCCACCCCCTCCTCCACCTCCAGCTTTCGTGCGAGGAGGTCCTGGTGTCATGCGCTCCCGTCCACTCTTCCGGCCACCCAAGTACACCCCATACCCGGTCAGTGCAAAGGGCAAGAATGCGCCTGCCAGTGCTGGCAGTGCTAATGCCCGCAATGGTGCAACAAATGTTGTCGTGAAGCCGGACCCTAATGCCGGCAATGGTGCACCAAATGTTGTCGTGAAGCCGGACCCTGATGCTGTTAATTCAACACCAGGTAAGTACAGCGTTGGCAAACAGTGCAAAATGGAATGTAGTGTTTGTGTTAGAAGCCCAGAAATATTCCAGTGCTGGCTTGGCTTGGCATGGCTGTTATAGGGCTTATTGGCTTGGGAAGAAGGGGGATGTGCAAAAAAACTCATGGTTCCCACATAGTGTGCACATCGTGCAGTGTATAAAGTTTTCAAAAATGCAGGGGTGCCATAGCATTTCTAATTGGCTCATAGATGTGTAAATACATGTGTCAAACATGAGACTTTCCACAGCAGCCATCTTTCTGAATGGTCATTATTTAGCACGCGTGCAATCCTCAACCATAGTCATGGAGGGCACCACCACATTTTGTTAGTTTCTGACGTAGATGCTTTTTCCTTTTTTTTCCTGGAAAAGGGGGGGGGGAGGTATAAGTATAATAAAATATAACTGGTTATGTGACACTGCAGGTTATCCAAAAATGTTAACGTGGGTATGTTACCTGTTGCATCTACGAAATGAACAGATATCTGGCTTAGCTGATATAATTTCAAATATGTGCGCTATACCTTTGAGGGGTACAGTCGTGAAAATTTTCAGTTGTATTTTTGTGTCGAATGAAAGGCCCCCTAAGATCCTAGAAAATGTACTGCTAAGTGTGAGTGCACCCAGAAAAAGCAAAACGGTATTTTTAAGAAATCTAGTTTTGGTTCCTACTGCACTTTGACGTCCCAGCATGGCATGAGCGTCTTGTCACGTGCTCACACAAGATATGTCGCAACCCTTGCACAGCCACTTCACATCGTGACTATTGTCGATGCACAGCCAGCCATATTGGGTGTTTTAGTTCCAAACGTCACAACAACAAGTTAGAAAGCTGTTTGAAGTCACCAGGATTAGTACTGAAACCTGATGTCCAGCTACTGTTGATTTGATGTTGGTAGGTTTCCGGTGGGAAAATTGACTGAATGTCAAAACAAAATATCTTGTGAGCATTTGCTGAGGTTTGCACTTGCGCAGCGCTATTTTTATATACAGGAGATTTGTATGGCAGCATAAACTTTCCTCCAAGAAATGTATTCAGTACTTCTTATTGGCTTGGGAAGAAGGGGGATGCGCAAAAAAACTCATGGTTCCCACATAGTGTGCACATACAAGTGCACACATAGTGTGCACTCATATATTGTGGCATTTTGCTTGTCAAAGCATTGGGCTGTAGCGGCACTTCATGTTCAAGCATTTTTCATCTCTTCTAGATTTTATTTTACCCTTGCTGACTGCTGAGCAGCAATGCTGTAGCCACTGTGTGTCTCCTACATTTGCAGCAAGTGGCAGCACTTCCCAGACTGCCACGACGGCAAATGGCACCACGGCGAGCCAACCGGCTGCAACCTCAGTCGAAGGCACCTCAGCAACATCCGCTAACTCAAACAGTGCGAGCAACGCGAAAAATGGCCTGGCTCAAGCGATTGAGGCGGCCAAGCGGGATGGCATTCCAGTGGACATGATCCAGGCGCTGTACTGCAAGTTGTGTGATGCCAAGCTTAATGGCAGCCTCCAGGCGACAGCACACTATGTTGGCAAGAGCCATGCCAAGCGGGTCAAGCAGTACCAGCACTGTCAGGGTCGCGTGGGCCAGCAGCGACTTAACGCTGCAGCAGCGGCTGGCGGTGACGCTAGCAAGGGAGCGGTGACGGTGAGTCACCTGAGTGGCTGTAGATGCACTTGACTGTTTTCCAACCGAGGTTCTGTACCAAGTTTTACCTATAAATGCCAAATATTTTACACCGAAGCTGTCTTAGACAACCTGGTGTTGTCAGTCAAAGCTCGATATGAGGAACCCGAATCTAACGAAATATTGGTTATAATGAAGTAAACAAAAATAGTCTTGCAATAAATATAGTGTTAGGAATAAACCTTTATAACGAATTTTCAGATGTAACAAATTTATTTTCATGTAAGATGCAACTTTGTTATAATGAGGTTTCAGTGTACAGTAAACTCCCGTTAGAAGAGCTCTGTTAAGACAAAATCTTACTTGAAACAAACAACATGGGAAGATATGTTCGGTTTCCTATGGACTCAAGGCAAAAAAAAAATGTGCTTACGACGAACCGCGTAAAAGGCCTTGTCTGTTGAAGCAAAGTCTCGTAGCGACTTACAAAGACTGGTATTCTCTGCAACAAACATTGTAGTCTTGGTGGGGGCATTCAAACGAACAAGAGAAGGCAAAAAAAGAAAAACATTCCGGCGCAAAGACTCAAAGAAAATCGAAAGCTGATTTTGCCTTGTCTTTTTCGTGTGCCCAAGGCTTGTGACTGTGAGTAGCATAAATGGAGATCTTCAGCTGCACGTAGTTATTGGGGGCTGAAAATAAAAAAAATTCAAACCTCGATGAAAAACTTGCAGGCTTTCATAAGCAACTTGGCATATATATTGGCTTTGTCAAGATAATGGTATGCAATGGAAGCGTATCCAAAAGTGATAGCAGAGCCTGTAAAAGAGCTTCTCAGAAAGAAAAAGGCTAGAAACATTTATTTTCCATTCTTTGAAAGAAAATTCTGCTTGTCCCTTTCTTTTTATCTTTTTCTAATTGCGAAAACATGCTCACGCTAGAGCTTTCTTGTTGAAATGTGCTAGCAATTAATTCATAAGCATATTAATTTTGACCTCGTTAAATCGAGTACTCGTTAGATTAGTGTAAACATTCTACTTGGATGATGTAGTTTTTATCAAGCTGAGCTGAATAAATGCTTTTTCTTGTTCCTTTCCTCCCCATTGCAAATATACGCCATTCAGTGTTTTCAAGCAACATATTTGGGTGCACTTGGCATGTTAGCATTTGGTTTTTGAAGGCTCTTTTGATAAGATGAACTCCTGATAAGACGAACAAATGATTGTGGTCCCTTCAAGTTCGTCTTGAAGGGAGTGTAGCAGTGGCCATGCTGTACAAGTGATCTGAGAGAGGAGTGAGTGAAGGAATAAATAAAATGAGGTGGTACTGAATACTAGCAGTGTGTAGGTTATTGCTCCTCTTGTCCTCCTCCTTTCCATTTTGTTGCTTTCAGTGCCCACGCTGGTACGAAACGAGAGAGAAAGCACTTGAAGTGTACAACTATGCCCTGTGGCTTCGTTCGTGCTTGACAGATTCTTAAAAATCTCTGCGGCTTTCAGTTAGCGAGCGATGAATTTTTTTTCCATTGAAGCCATGTGACGATTACTCGAAAGTCTTGCAGGGCCTCTTAAATGGAAGTGGTTAGTGTAACTTATCTGTGACGTCCCAGGAGCGCCTTTTTTTTGCATGTATAACTCCAACTTGTTTTGGGGAGGAGTGGTGTGAACATTGTGAAGGAACTTGCCTTTTCAATGGTAGAGAAAGGATTTAGCATGAGTCAAGTTCTAGAAAGCTGCTGGTGCCCACACAAACACTTGGCAGTGATCAAGAAAGGCCTTGTCAGACATTCTTCTTGCTCCCTGCCTCCATAGCATCCATAGGCGGGTCATGCCGTCTTCTCTACGGTTAGCTCGGCTAAGTAGGCTTCAGTGAATATTCGAATGATTATTACAGTATTTGAATTGCCCACGGCTAGAATTCAAATTATTTAAAATTTCGAAATACAGTCGAGCCCGCTTACAACGAACTGAGCGTGACGCGGCATCCGTTCGCTGTATCCCGAAGTTCGTAGTAAATGAAACACGACTTTAAAAAAAGTTGCGAGTGAAAACACAAACTTTATTTGCCCCAAAAAGTCCGCGATGCACGTGTTTCGAAGAGCAGAAGCAATAAGGGTGGTCTCGAGTTCATTTAAAACGGCAGGGTGCTCGTTCGCCGAGGCCCGCGGCATAAGCTGCACGAGGCACTGGCTCCAAAGTTTCGTCGTTCTCGCAATCCAATTCCTCCAAATCGCTCTCGCCACGTACTTAATTCAGAATGCCCGAATCCGTGCACGGTTCCGCAGTGTCGGCATCATCGTCGGCCGTAATTAAACCATCGCAACAGATGTCCCACCTGCTCTCCCAGGTCGGAGTCGACGACGCGTGGCCACAAATCGCCGCCGCAGTTCGGAAGCTTCAGGCTCGGCATCGGGCCCGACGTCGACGAAGTCGGCCTCGCGAAAACAGTTTCGCGCGCATGTAGTCGTCACCGCCGCCCACGAAATATTCACCATCTCCACAGCTGAATACCGGGATTCCCGAAGCGGCAAGTTGGTTGCCAGGCGGTCAACAGCTATGAGCAAGCGCTTCGCAACGCGGCACCAAACGCGCTGATTACGCTCAAGCCAAGCGGTCACAGTTTCGACGTTTTGTTGTGCGGCACGAAAAAGCGTGCTTGTCCTCCCGTCGGCCATCATGACCACACACGCACACCAAGAGCGAGCAAGACATGCACACGCGACACACATGCCAAAGCGTGTGGAGCAGCTCTAGGCCCGTTTCCAGTCAGAAAACGAAACTAATTCAAGCCAGCGTGGCGGGCGTCACGGAGCAGCGGAGACGGGCGAAGGGGTTGTGATCAAGAGAGGTGAGCAGACTTGCGAGAGAAGGGCAAGGAGTTGCGATAAAGAGAGAGGAGGATGTGGCGGGAGGGCGACCTTGAAAACCAAAACATACGGGAAGGAGGCAGGTTGGGTAGCTTGCTTAAAAGGTCCGCCAAACTCGCACGTAGAAAAACTTCGAAAGAGTGCATGGCCGCTTGAATCGGTGTGCGCGGCGGTGTTCCAAGAATCGGTGGCCGTTGTCAAAAAATCGTTTTGTTGCACCGGCGGGTTTGCATGGCCTTACGAACTTCGATATTTCGCGATTCGTTCTGCGCAAATTAACAGCCGTTTTCGTGCTTCCGCACGCACGCGGAAGGCATGCTCAGTTGAGTGCGAAGTGAGCGAAAACAAGTCCTAAACACAAAACTAATCGCAAATTATCAGAGTCGGTGGGGTAGCGTACGCGCGTGCACTAGACGCACACTATCGGATACAGTCGGTAGCTGACGATGTTGGCAAATGGTCTGGTTACTCTAGGCCGGCGCCACCAAGGACAGTACCAGCGATCAAACACAGGGTAATTGGCCGACCGGTCTTCGAAAGATCGGTGGCAATGTGAAAACACGGGCCTCGTCTGGCGATGCGGTGTGCCCAGGGTAGCGGGGGGTGGGGGGGACAAAGGACGGAGGGGTGCGGAACAAAAAGCGGTCAAGGAGAGTGGCAACTTAAGGGGCGCGGAGGCAGGGTCAACGTTTAACAATAATAATGTATGGGCACCTCGCCCATGCCTGATCGGTGGTCAAAATTGGTTTCCCAGGAAGTCGGCAGACCGCTGACTCCGTTCGTTGTAACCGATCAGCAGCGCTCGGAGACGTTCGTTGTAAGTGCGATTTTGTGCCATTGAACCAATGTATATTTTGACGGTCACGCGAATATTGTTCATTTTAAGCGAAAGTTCGTTTTAAGTGGGGCCGTTATATGTGGGCTCGACTGTATCCGAAATGAAGGGATAGCTGTATACTAACCTGCAGGTAACCCCCTGTAAAGGTGGTTTCACTGCAGTATAGAGATGCTAAGCCATGAAAGCACTTATCAAATATGCTCTAGTTCGCATGTAATCATATGTAAAGGCAGCGTTACTGCAGTAAAAGAATCCTAAGCCGTGAAAACATCTTTTTAGGGGGAATCTGAACTGTCGCAAAGCCCCATTTAAAGGGTAAATGAACATGTTAGTGTGACATCAATTCATAATTTTAGTTAGAGAGCTTGTTATGATGTATTATTTATTTATTTTATTTCTTTTATTTACACAATACTGCAGACCTTAATTGGGTTCACGCAGGAGGGCAGCACATAAATACATACATTTAGAGAAACCACAATGAAATAAAACAAGTTTAAACGACCAAAAGAAAAAAAGAATAACAATAGCATAAGAATAAAACAAAAGTAATAGAAAACATAATGCACACACATGAACATTAGACAATACTCATACAAGATCAAAGACAGCAATAACACTTTTTAGCCCCGCCGCGGTGGTCTAGTGGCTAAGGTACTCGGCTGCTGACCCGCAGGGCGCGGGTTCGAATCCCGGCTGCGGCGGCTGCATTTCCGATGGAGGCGGAAATGTTGTAGGCCCGTGTGCTCAGATTTGGGTGCACGTTAAAGAACCCCAGGTGGTCTAAATTTCCGGAGCCCTCCACTACGGCGTCTCTCATAATCATATGGTGGTTTTGGGACGTTAAACCCCACATATCAATCAATCAATAACACTTTTTAATACTCAAGAACAGTAACAGTAAAACTAAGGAACGAAGGGTTAATCAATGTGACATTGTTGATAACATTAAATGGATATACGTTCAATAGAATCTGCATTTATTATTTGCAACACCTCCGGGTTATTCCAATTGTTTACAGTTTGTAGAAAGAAGGAAAACTTAAATAAGTTAGTTCTGGTGCTGTATGGCATTAGAGAAAGATCATGACGATGCCTTGTTTGACGTGCTGTAAATGGGGACACATAGGCTTGTGAGTAAAGAGAGAAGCAATTGTTTTCAAGTTAGAAAAGAAATTTTAACCGGTGTATTTTCCTTTGGAGTTGTAGAGTCTGAATATTATGATGTATCATTAGGGCTGTGGGAGAGTCATGTATTCTATATTTAAAGAAAATAAACTTAACTGCTTGGCACTGTATCATCTCTAAGGCATTATTTATTTATTGATACTGATATTTTATTGATACTGTAAGCCTTAACAGGCTCATACAGGAGTGGGAGAAATTATACAGATTGTCATCTTCACATTAGACCACAAAAAAAAAAAATTAACACGGGAAAAAATAAGAATGAACAGTACAGACTACTCTAAACAATTACAAATTACAACTGTACATCTAGTCGAAGAACCAAGAAATAAAACAGAATAAAAACACCACAGGCTAACAGGGAAGAGTGCATATTAGACACAGATCTGAGAATTGAAACATCGAGTGGCATACAAGTCAAAACGTACATTCAATGAAAAGGTGCGCCATTATTCTACAACGCTGCAACTTACTGATCCAAAAACTTTTCAAGATTGGCAGTGAATGATTCGAGAGATTCTGAGGACACTATATCACGTGGCAGGTTATTCCATATTTCTATTACTGACGGAAAGTAGGAATACTTGAATGAATTGCAACGGGAGATGAAAGGCCTGATACTCTTGTCGTGGTTTGTTCTGGCGGAGCGCTGATATGGTGGTTTCAAGTACTCGTGTTTGTTGATGTTAATGTTGTCATGATAAAGCAGATAAAGAAATTTTAATGCAGCTATGCGTCGCCGGATCGCCAGTGTTTGAATGCTTGCCCTATTGCGGAGCGCGGTTATGTTGACATCTCGAGAATACTGAGAATACACAAATCGGAGCGCTTTATTTTGTATTCCCTCCAGCTGGTTAAGAAGGTAAGTTTGATGCGGATTCCAGATTACACTGCCGTATTCGAGGATTGGTCGTACAAGGCATTTATAACTTGTTAGTCTAACTTTGGAAGGGGCTCGAGCGAGTTTCCTGCGAAGATATATTTTGTGCACGTCTGGTTAATGTGAACATCCCATTTTAATGTGTTTGTGATGGTAACACCCAAATATTTCACCGAAGCGGCCTCTGCTACGTGTAGTCCATTTAAATGATATGCAAATTTTAAGGGGGCTCTCTTTCAGGTTATATGTATAAACGAGGTTTTTCCTACGTTTATTTCCATTCCTCATTCTTGACACCATCTTGAAATGTTAGTTAGGGAGGTATTAAGCCGTAACTGATCGTCGATCGCTCGTACTGTGGTATAAGTGACACAGTCGTCAGCAAACAGTCTAACTGTGACGTCAGGTTCAACATGAGAATGAATGTCATTAACGAAAATTAGGAAAAGAATCGGGCCTAGCACAGACCCTTGTGGGACCCCCGAGTAAACGTCTAACTCTTCAGATTCAGCGTCGTTTACTTTAGCGTGCTGACTGCGGTTTGAGAGGTAGGTGGCTATCCAGTGTACTATGTTGGTTTCAATCCCGATAATCTTCAGCTTGTCAATTAGTTTTTGATGGGGCACCTTATCAAATGCTTTGGAGAAATCTATGAATATTGCGTCACATTGAAGTCTTGAGTTAATTACGGTAGCAAAGTCATGTGCTATTTCGAGAAGTTGGGTTATGGTAGAGAGCCCTTTCCGAAAGCCGTGTTGTTTGGAGTAAAGTACACGAGTGTTGAGGATTGGGCGAGTTGGTTCGTCGTACTTGAACTGGTATAGCGCATTACGGGGAAGAAGAAACGGCCGAGCAGACCGACACAAGAGGACAGAGCGCTAACTTCCAACTGAGTTGGAAGTTAGCGCTCTGTCCTCTTGTGTCGGTCTGCTCGGCCGTTTCTTCTTCCCCGTAATGCGCTATACCAGTTCAAGTTGGAGTAAAGTAGGTTGTTATCCTCTAAGTAAGTGGTGATTGCCTTGTTGACTATATGCTCCATTAGCTTGCAACAAGAACTAGTCAGTGAAATCGGCCTGTAATTGGTCACAAGTAATTTGTTACCCCCTTTATGAATAGGAAAGACCCTGGCACGAAGCCAGTCCATGTTAGTTTTTGTGTAGGGGTCCCATACGATGCAAGCATATTCGAGTTATGGTCGGATTAGTGATGTGCAAGCCAAAAGTCTAGTGTCACGAGGAGCATGTTTTAGTTTGTGCCTTAGGATACAATGTTTCTTGAAAGAAAAGTTACAGATGTTGGAAATGTGCTTATTCCAGCTTAGGTCACTGGTTATTGTGTTTCCAAGGTATTTATATTAATTTGCTTTGGTGAGTGGTGTGGATTCTAGGTTGTAAATGAACAACAATTTGTTAACTTTTTTTTTGTTACAGACATGTAAACTGTTTTGTCAGTGTTCAGTTCCATGCCCCACTAATTGCACCACGACAAAATGTTTTGAAGGTTAGAGTTAAGTATTAACTGATCATTAAGGGAACAAACTTCGTTAAGCAAAACACAATCGTCTGCGAATAGCCTAATTTGTACTCAGGGACAAATTTCATTAACAATGTCATTTATATATATTAGAAACAGTAATGGCCCTAAAACACTACCCTGGGGAACTTCAGAGGTTATGGAAAGTTCATTAGAAAAATAATTATCTATTGATACAAACTGCTTGTGATTAGACAAGTAAGCTGCTGCTCAGTTAATAATGTATGCTGGAAGGTTAATTGACTAATTTTTTAAGAGTTTACTATAAGGAACAAGGTCGAATGCTTTCTTAAAATCCAAAAATATAATGTCCATTTGGCTTGACTTGTCAAGAGTACTAGCAAGGTAGTGAATGATTGTCGTAAGCTGTGTAACAGTGGATAACCCTTTGCGAAAACCATGTTGGTGTAGAGACAGTACATTGTTATCATTTAGAAACTTCGTTATTTCATTAGCAATAATACGTTTGACTAACTTGTAGCATGCAGACGTCAATGAAATGGGGTGATAATTGGTTAGTTGGGCTAACTTGCCCTTTTTCAGAATGGGAACGACCCGTGCAGTTAACCAGTCTTCAGGAACAGTAGCTGGTGACGAGGAACGATAAATGATTACTAGAAAGGGAGCTAGTGCTTCAGTATACTTGTGCAGAAAGGCATACGATATGTTATCTGTTCCTGGAGAGGATTTAACTTTAAGGTTCAACAGCATTGGCACAACCCCTGGTTCTGATATGATATCGAAGTTTGAGTGACATGGCATGCGATCAGGGTTTGTAGCAGTATCAGAATGAGAAAAAACACTTTGAAAATAATAATTAAAGTGCTCTGCGATACATTTCTTATCGGCGATGACGAGGCCTTTGTGAACAATTTGGTCAATTGAATTTGTTTTCTTGCTTAAAAAAGACAAAATTTTTGGGGTGCTGTGCAGATGAAGTTTGGCAACGTGTGCTGAAAACACCAGCGCTTAGCTAGTAGTACTTCTTCATTTAGTTTATTTTGCATTTGGTGAACAATAACACTAAACACTAAAGTTGCTGAGGCAGTGAGCAATGAGTTGTTTAAACCGATTCCAAAGGACAGTAACATCGTTGCTACGAAAATAGTCAAGATTTAGTTCCAGGTAGTCTAAGACTCTTTCATCTCTGGCACGAGAGAAATCTTTAACTGTGATCGTTTTGCACTCTCTGGTGTTAGGCACATCCAAAGAAAAAGAACAATATACTAGGTTGTGATCGGAAATCTCGGGGTCAACCGACACAAAAAAGTGTTCTAGAGAACGACTAATAAACACGAGGTCAAGTATAGATGCTGTTAAACCGCAAGCACGCGTTGGCTGATTAACTATCTGATGAAGGTTGTGAGACAGGATAATGTCCTGCAAGTAACGTAAATGTGAATGACTTTCGGTGCGAAAAAAATCCGTTTTCCAAATCGACATCAGGTAGATTGAAGTCTCCTATAAAAAGTACCTTATCATTTGTAAAAGATGCCATGTGTTGAAGAAGATCGCAAAGGAATTCAGGGGAAGAGTTCGGCGCTCGACAAATGGCAAAAAACAGGAATGTTCTATCCCAGCAAGAAAACATTGAAACAATTTCTAGCTTGTCAGCCTGTGGTAGAGCGAGTAGCAGTTATGGTGCGTTTTAACAGAACAGCCACCCCGCCCCCTCTAGTACTTCTGTCATGGCGATACACCCGATACGACGGAGGAAACACGATTGTATTTTCATTATTATCGTGCAAACATGTTTCAGTTCTGACTATTACATGAGAATTATAACTTAAAATTGTAGCCTCGAGGATTTTCGATTTATTAATGACACTGCGGGCGTTAATGTTTAGAACACGAAATTCTTTAGAATCAGGAGAAGCCTGAACCGAGGAAAGTCAAGAATTTCTGGACTTGTTTTGACAACCGCACATTTTGATCCTTGTGATCTTACTCTCATCCTATGTGAAGAGTTCGCTGTTAATACGCAGTTTATTATTAAGTAGGCTAACTTTCTTGCCTTGCTCTCTATCATATTTAGCACTAGCACTGTTTCCTTAAGGTGTTTCGCGAGTAATTGTTTTGGACTGATATGCAAGTACCTTTTAGTTCACGAGCATTTTTTAGGATTTTACTTTACTTTTGCTACAACCCTCGTACTATTCGAATTCGATTAGAAATTATATGACTAAAATCACTATTCGCTTTGAATTTGCTTCGAATCTAAAATTTACAATTTGCACAAGCCTAAACTTAAGCATTCTTCGTGAAGCACTAGTACCAAAGAAGAAAGTGTGAATAACCAATTTGTATTTGACAAACTTGAAGCTTGGTCTGGCGGCTTAGCAGCGCACCTCGAAAGCCGCCCCATTCAAGTCTTGGTTATGCATGGAATTTTCGTGGTTGCAGGAAGGAGGGAAGCGGCCCGTACCAGAGACCCTGGAGAAGTTCTGCAAGCTTTGTGATGTGGCGTTTACCTCCGAGGTCCAGGCAAAACAGCACTACGATGGACGCAACCACCAGAGGCGAATGCGGGGAGAGCCGCCTCTTCCCAAAGGCTTCTACAATCCAGCCACGGGGCGTTGGCAGAGACAGTGAGTTGGAGAGTTTCTCTTGGTTGTTGCTGTATTTTTGTTTGTTTGTTTGTCTCGTACCTTTTTGCTCAATTTTTCATTAGATGGCCATAAGGCACTAATGCAACTTGCTCAAAATGGTGGAGCTGTGTTTCCTTCATAAAGTCCACGAGGGACCTTTGATACAGACTGTGTGAAGTCAGGTGGCCTGGTGCACTCTCTTGCTGCAGATGGCATCATGAACTGCTTTTAGCTTAGGGCATGTCCATAATAGTTGGTTCGTGTCTGCTTTCGCATTGCAGCAGCGTGAAATGGGAAGTTCAAAGCTGTCTCATTGTACTCCCACTCCGTCTGGATTAAAGTCATCACAGTAGCTCTCACGCGAAATCTTTCGATTCACGCGTCCTTTTGAATACATGGCAAGTTCACTCTTGAAGCCATGACCATGCAGTGAGATGAGAGCTCATGTTGTACTCCAAATATATTTTTGTGAATGTCCGCAAGGTCGGAGGGCAGCAGCAGGAAAATAGCGTAATCCTTGCACTTTTTTAACAAAAAAATGACGAAAAGTTGGGAGGTGTGATAATTATGTAGCGGAAGTTTTCCGTGAAAATGAAGAATCCGCATATTGCGATTGTCAAGTTAGCAAATATTCGCGCAATGAACACACTTTCCCCTCCCCCCCCAAATTGAAGTAAAGGGGGAATGCGTTTAATATGCAGGCAAATTTTATTTGATCTTTTTGTTGGGATTAGCTATAATGCAAAAAAAAAAATTTAGGTCTCTTGCCTTTCTCAATTGGCATACATGTGCAGTATAACCTCGTTACAACGGATCTGCTTACAACAGGCATTCAAATATTACGTACTAATTGATGACGTTATTCCGACCTCTATATTTTTTTCATTGATTGAGCTTCATTTAATTTCATTTCATTTATTTACTCTCAAGGCACTGGGCATTACAGAGAGGAGTGGGACAACAAATATCAATAAGAAGTAAAATAAAATAGCAAGATTAGAATAAATTATAATGCACTTTAAAAAATGATTGATTTGAACGCGTTGTCGTCTGTGATTGAAGCGATCGATGCGGGAAGGTGGTTCCAGTCAGTACATGTTCTAGGGATGAAAGAGTTGAAGTGCTGGTTCGTATGGCAGAAAGGAACCCCAACCTTGTATTGATGGTCATTGCGTGCTGATATGCAGGCTGGTGGAAAAAACAGTGAATCAGAGAGGGTTCTGTTAGTGTGATAGATCTTATGAAAGGGACAGAGACGTGAATTTTCGCGTCGTATTGAGAGGTTATACCAATTTAGTTGAGCCTTCATTAATGTGACGCTTGCAGTTCGAGAGCGATTGGACAATATGAAACGTGCTGAGCGATTCTGAATGGATTCAATGTTGTCTATGAGCATGTGAATATGAGGATCCCAGATAGACGACGCATATTCGAGTTTTGGCCGCACTAATGATTTATACAGGAGAAGCTTTAGGTTAACTGGAGCAAAAGAAAAATTTCGACATAAATAGCCAAGAGTTCGATTAGCGTTGCATGTTATGTAGTCAACATGAGCCTGCTATGACAAGTTGTTAAAAATGTTAACACCGAGGTACTTGTAAGAAGAAACGTTGTTTAGGGGACTGTTATTAAGTAGGTACGAGGGGGACGCAACTTTTGAAGGGTTACGAGCTATCCTCATTGATTTGCATTTATTTGTGTTAAGTTTATAGCCAATTATCACACCAAGGAGAATTATTGTCTAGGTCAGATTGCAGGGTGTCAGTGTCGTTAGAGTAAAAATTTCACGGTAAATATCACAATCGTCAGCAAATAACCTAATGGAGGAGGAAATGTTATGAGGCAAATCATTAATATATATTAAAATGATAAGAGACCCAAAACAGAGCCTTGAGGCACACCTGAGGTTACGGCAGTAGGAGGAGAGTTACATTCATTAGCAGTCACAAATTGCTCGCGGTTACGTAAGAAGCACTCGATCCATTTCAAGATGTGTGGGTCAAGATTTACTACGGACTTTGGTACAACGGACATTCGGATATAATTGACCAAAATGTGAGGCCAGCAAGGTGGTCAGGACTCCCTTAGAGTGTACTTTTCTACCACAGAAAGCGTAAATTCTATAACTTCTGACTTCAAAGATCGCATGGCATACTTTTGGAACGAGAATAGCGCCGCGGATATTAATGTACTGATTTAAAAATGAAGGAAGCAGACCTCCCGTCTGTTATTGATTAATTGTGCTTTGTTATGGTGACAAACAATCATTGCGTAGCGCGCTTAGTTTTGTGTACTGGGGCCCTGACGCGCGAAATTGCTGATCGCGCTGCCATTGCTGTTCCGAGCTGTTGGTGCGCAGCGGGCTTGGCTGGGGTACGCTACTGATGCACAAGATGCCTAATCATGGTCTAGTGGCTGATGTGATTCGTTGCTTGCAACAAAGCACATTACAGCTTCTTGGCTTTCGCATAACCTGTATTGTAGCACGGTGTTCTCGCCCGCCAAGTTCGGGGCGGAGTTAAGCCTTAAGCCCAGCCACGACTTCGAGCAGAAAGCGCGGTTGCGATGGGCAAGGCGGCACATGATGTTTCAAAGTACGACAAGCTCGATCGCAAGTACAAAGATTTGTTTCGTGGTAGTCTTCATCACAAGGTTCGAAGCACTGATAAACAAAACCTTCCCGCCAATGAGTCAACACTGCAGTCCGTTCGAGACGCATGTGTGCGATGTTCGCGACGAGTGTGGCGCGTGATCGTAATCTGATGACTTAACTTATGTTTCAATGCTGCTACATTAACTAAGGCATTAGTTGTATCCTGAATTATCGTCGACCCGTAAACACAGGACAAGTGTGAAAACGTCGCTAAGCTGCACGATTTTAGAAAGCTGCGAGCTCGCAACGCACGAGAAGCAGACGATGCTATCCCGGAGGCATATCCCGGAAAGAGCATTGGACCAGCGCGGCGTACTGGAGCAACATGTTAGAAGGAGCTAATCAGGGACCTCGAAATTAATTTCAGAAATGTGCTTTTTGAACATGGAATGCTTCTTAGAAATACCTTTAGGGCGAGTCCAAAATGGTGGTGTTGTGGCATCTCAAAGCTATAGAGACGATGCAACGAGACTATACTGTTGAGTGTTAACGGCTGCAGTCCAAGGTTTTTTGCAATGTCGATCCTTTTTCGCGCTGGCTACTTGTTGATTGCTTTAAATACGTCGAGCATTTCTTCAAGAGAGAGTGCTTTCCGCTTATGCGACGCCATTAAGGCTTGACAAAGATTGCGTTGACAAGTTCAACGGTAACAAGCTCTGTGCACACAACAGTGACTGAACTGAAGACGAGTCACAACGTGTGGCTTGCGGCAGTGGGACTGTCACGCACTTCCGGCATTTCGTAGTGAAACTTCCGTTGTAAGCACAGTCATGATGGTGATAACACTTTTCACAAATGGCCATATTGGGGCGACCTCTCCAACTCGCCTGCAGCTTCTTGCAGTCTGTTTTGTAGCCAAGCCAGGCCAAGACTGTCAAATGTCAAATCAAAATGGTGGTTCCCGAGCGGGTTCAGCAGACATAGTTGCGATGCATCATGCAGGAATGTTCTCACAGTTGCAACGCAACAGCGGGGTTTGCAATACATGGGATTCTATGAGAACTATGCCGGGACCAATGAACTACAGTTAAGGGGAGACACGGGTATGGGAGGCCGAAAAGTTTCCGAAAAACCGATTTTTGGAAGTATTTTTTTTCCCTAATCATTCAGGTCTAAGGAAGCTGTTCCTAAAATATTATAGCCCTGTAATGCGTATTTGTCGAGTTATTGGGTCGCAAAGTCAGTTTGATGACCATTCTCGTTTCCGAAACCACCTCAAAAACGGTCGTATTCAACGCCGCAGCGCGCGAGAACCGCACCAAGTAGCGCGACCATTTTGGTCTCACTTTAAAGACTCATTTTTCTATTATCTGTTCCTAGCAGAAGAACGTTTTTCGTCTAGCAACAACGCAGCTATCGCGCATAAAGAAAAACTGAATACTCGCAGATCATTGGTGCGTTTTTGTCACGTGGGGCAGTTCCCGGTTTCCTACTGGACGCGAAGGGATTCGTCTGCTAGACAGCGGCGGGCAAGCTGCCATTTTGCGTAGAGGCCTAACAACGACTGTGCATTCGGTGCAATGGCAGGCGGTCATCGGAAGTTCCGGAGTGCTCATGCTTTCGGAAAAAGGGGAAAATGACGTCCGAGAGCCCGCATTTTATCACCAGCGAGACCTTCTGCTGCCGAGAACTTGGAAGAAGCAAGCTGTGCCAGCGCTATGACCGCCGCGGCACCCGCGATCGCGGAAGCGATAGCCGCGTCCCAAGATCACACAAGAGCTGTGCGCATCGACACTCCCCTGGTTTTTGATGCTGAAACAGTGGCCATCGAGTGTCGTGCGAGCAATGTTCTGCAAGATCTTTCATCGAAGTCTGTCACAAAACGCAAGCGTTTTTTTTTTTTTTTTTTTCGAGACTCGGATGGAGCCGCAACGCCTGGTACGCCGTTCACCGTCGTTAGCTTAGAGTTGGTCAACGAACTTCTTCAGTGTATGAAGTGCGGTGTGTGTGGCGGGCCTGGCAGAATCTCCAAGGAAGACCGCGAATATGGCATAGTCGCTAACTTGTTCTCACATGTGACGAGTGCGGTAAACTGAGGACCGTATGGAGCTCGCCGAGAGCAGGGGAGGACGCAGCGCATGGCCCCTTCGAAATTAACGTGCTCGCGGTTCGCGCGGCAATGAGCACAGGACACGGGCAAACTGCGCTCAATGGTATTTTTTCCGCCCTAAATATTTCACGGAGAGGCCTGCACATCAAGACATACCAGGATTATGTGAAATTGAAAATGAACCCTGCCGTGCAGAAGGCTGCCGCGCGCGTTATTGACGACTGCGCGAGTACCGTGAAAACGATGTATTCCGAACTCAACTATGGAAATCCTGGAAATATCGCCGTTTCCTTTGATGGGACTTGGCTGACCAGGGGCCACTCATCCCATATTTGTGTAGGGACCGTGACTGAACTATTCACGGGCTATGTGCTCGACTTTGTCATCCTATCGAACTTTTGTTTGGGCTGCCAGCTAGGGCCAAAGGAGGACAACCCAAGGTATGCCGAGTGGCTAGCTGGTCACACTTGCCAAAAGAATACCTCCAGTAAGCCAGGACAAATGGAGGTGGAAGCAGCACAAATTTTATTTGGCCGCTCATTGGAGAGACATGGGCTCTGCTACACAACAATGTTGTGTGATGGAGACAGCCGGGCCTTCAACAGTCTGCAGAGGCACAGGTATATGGCTTCGTGCCAATAGAAAAAGAGGACTGTGTCAACCATGTGCATAAGCGCATGGGCACAGCACTTCGAAACCTCCTGCAAAAACAAAGTGCCGAAGGTAACCAAGCCTTGGCGGCAAGGGCAAACTGACAGGCGAGCTGGTCGCAAAGCTTACGTCATATCATGGATGGGCTTTACAACGCAACCAAGGAAGCATTGAGGCCATGAATAATGCTGTCTGGGCAACCTTATATCACGTAGCATCTACTGATGCAAGCCCTCGGCACTCTCACTGCCCACCTGGTGAAGAGTCATGGTGCAAGTACAACAAGGCTGTTGCCAAGCAGGAGACTCCTCCGAATCATCGCTTCAACCTGCCGGAGTATGTGGTTGATGCCTTGCGGCCTATTTACACGCGCCTCTCTCACAAGAAATTGCTGGAGCGTTGTCAGCGAGGCAAAACACAGAACCCAAACGAGAGCCTGCACTCCGTCATCTGGTCGCTCGTGTCCAAAAACAAACACGCGTCGCTTTTCACCGTTGAAGCTGCTGTGGCCGAAGCTGTCGCAAGGTTCAACGCTGGCAAAGGGAGAGCAGATGCCGCCATATTCAAGGAGCTGCACCTGCAGCAGAGTGTTGTGGCCGCTGAAAGATGCTCAGAAAAGGACAGTCGCCGACCAGTGGCATCGGAGAAGAAGCATGAGTACGCTGAAAACTTCAAGCATGCCATGAAAAGAAAGCGCACCAAGGAGAATGATGACGACTACATTCCTGGTGGCTTCTAACATGGTTAATACACCGATTCACACCTTTTCTTGTTAAATATAAGTGCTCAGCATGTTCCTAAACTTCTTTTCTCGTTTTCTCAAAACATGTTTCATCACACCCTAAGCCATTGCCCACAGTATCTTTTGATGTAGCAGTCGGATTTTGATAATTCTTGCAGCATTTGAAAGCTTATACATTGATTAGTGCAAGTAAACCAAAAAAATGTAATATTTTTATTTACAATAGTGATTTAATTAGCAACAAACTTAAGCAACAGTTTCAGATTTTTAATGAGTATACTTTTTAAGGTCATAACTCTGGTACCAATGAAGCTAAAAATATTATGGTTTTGTTGCACTTCTTGGCCTTCATGGAATGCTGTCATATCAAATTTGTAGCAATATTTTATGAGGAAGATGTCAAAAGGCTGGGCAGAATGCAAGTTTATGTAACAGTCAATATTCAAAAATCTAGAAGTGATAGCAAAAAACTAATTGCATATTTGTTTTCAGCTGTGAAAAATACATACTGTATTAAAATTTCAGCTGGTAATACTGAAAATTGAAAAAAAAAAAATTTTTCAGACCATTGTCTCCCCTTAAACCTGCTTATAACGAACCTCCATATAATGAATTCCTTGATATAACGAAGTTTTTCTATTCCCCGTTGTTGCTCCATAGAAGCACATGCATTTGCGACCTCTATGTAACAAAGTAGCAGCTGCGGTAGACAACCTTGATATAGCGAATTTTCCCCACGGACTATCTAGGAATTTTGTTCCGCATTTTGCCATTTTGGTATGAGCATGCATCTTCCGCAACTGCCCTACCGCCGCTGCCCGTCGGGCACGCGGGCTGCGTCCGCGTGAGGCGAACCTGCACCCCACAAGCCGGCGTTGCCCCCATTCTCGCGCATGCGCAAGTGTGCCCCCCCCCCCCCCCCAATCCCATAAAAAAAAAAAAAACTACTTTCGCACGCTGGCAGTGCCATGCTTTTAGTTAGCGTCACATATGTGGGGCAGCACTGCATATGGAGGGTGCTTTACCGAATAGTTTTTCCTGGTGTCTGTGTTCGTGTCGTTCGTTCTTCGTTTTCGACGCCGTGCGCGCATGCATAGTTTCACTGCACGTGCATGATGTGTCCTCCCGATGACGTTCAGCTTTGCTTTTTTTTTATTGCGATAGGAATTATGTATATGGACAGTTTCGGCTTTTGCCGCCACCTTGATTCACCGTATATGTATACGTACCTATATATATGTATATGTGTATATATATATATATATGTGTGTGTGTGTGTGTGTGTGTGTGTGTATATATATATATATATATATATATATATATATATATATAATATGAAAACTCAACAAAGAGAAAAAAAGCCACCCGCGCTCAGCGCCCAGCTCATCACCATGCGCCAACGCGCACTTATCTTCTATGCGTACTTTGCCCCGTGAATGCGGAAGGGGTGTTGGATGCTTGTGCGCGCGCGTTTACCGTAATTACTCGAATCTAACGCGCACCTTTTTTTCCGGTTAAGCGAGTTCATAAATCGCATGCGCGTTAGAATCGAGTACGAAAAAAAAAATATGAATACAGTCATTCTATTGCCATCGGCATTTCCAAAATGGCCGCCCCCTACGTGCGTCGGCATGGCGCGTCGGCCATTTCTGCCTATGTGTTTCCCACGAGCGGCACTTTGTACGTGTGCTGAAGAGTTCGTCATCTTGTACTGCATTAGCATCGACGGCATGGAAGGGCCGATTTTAAAAACTCGACGAGTGCACCACGATGCCGCTTTTAAAAGAAAAGTCATCGCGTGTGCCGAAACGGACGAAAATCGGGCCGTATCGCCGTCGTTCGGAGTTCCCGAAACGTGCATGCGGGACTGGCGAAAACACAAGCAGAAGATTGTCGACAGAAAAGATTCACGCAAAAGCTTCAGTGGACCACAGCAGGGTCGGTTTCCACAAATTGAAGAGCTGCTCGGCGAGTATGTGCTAGAGCAGTGAGCGAGCGGCACAGCAGCCTGTGACGACAGAACTGCTCCAAGTGCAGGCTATGCAGTTAGCCTTAAAAAAAGGGCTAATGCGGAGCCAGTTTAAAGCTAGCAGGTGCTGGCTAACTAACTTTATAAAGAGAAAAAGCTTTTCCCTCCGAAGGTGAATGGGCATATGTGAAAAGTTGCCGGAGGAGTACAAAGAAAAGCTTCACGGTTTTCAGAGGTTCGTCCTAAACTTGCGGCACAACAACGGCTGCCTGCTTGGGCAAATCGGTAATGCCGATCAGACGCCTCTTTACTTCGACATGCCTGTCACCACAACTGTCAAGAAGAAGGGGGCGAAGCAAGTTCGCGTGCTGACATCGGGCCACGGTAAAACTAGAGTGACGGCAATGCTCCATTGCATGTCAGAGCGCACAAGCTTCCCCTGCACCTCATATTTAAACGGGAGACGCTTCGGAAAGTAGTCATTTTCCCGAGTGGTGTGATCGTGCAGGCCAACGAGAAAAATAGGTGCGCGTTGCAATCCATGTCTTACTTTTTTCTGTTTCGTCGTGCAAACCGGGTGTGCGTTACAATCGAGGGCGCGGTAGAATCAACTAAATACGGTATTCTTCGGTGGGGAAAATCGAGCGCCTTCCAACGGAACGATTGTGTTTGGCGGGCGCACAAAAATCACTTCACTCTTTTCACACAGTCCCTTCGCTTTAAAACCGCATTGATACTCGCCGAGATAGCAAGAGCGCTAGCGATGGCGACCACCCTTAAGATTCAAGTTTATTATTGCTACTCGATCGATTCCATTAACGTAACAGCTGAAAAAAAAAAAAAAACGCAGCAGTGAGCAACATAACAGCAGTGTTCCACTGTATACAATATTCCAATACTCTCAAACAAGCACGAGGGAGGTGACGCGAAGACGGCGTTGCCTATGCACGACTTGCACGGGGCCCTTGAGGAACAACCCACGGTGCTTTCCCCATGGATGCACCGTGAGAGACAGCCTTTCGCTCCAGTCGCCACACAGCCTCGCCACCAGGCGTCGCTGCTGGCGCTACTGCATCAACCATGATGATCTCCCGCGAGCACTACGCCACTAAAATCTCATGAGCACTGCACCACCTATCGCTCAGCGACTCTTACCCCTAAATACGGTTTATCTGCAAGTTATGTGTGCTCCACGAGGCACAAATGACTTCACTCGGGGTGATAGCACTCCCACACACTTTCACAGCTGCAAGTGCAGCTGTGATGTACTCCAGTGGTTTTCTCTCTCATGTTGGCATCATGGCAAAGGATCATACACAGACTTTTTCAATTCGGCGACCACCAAGACTAGCGGGTCACCGATCGATGGCCCCCTACCTCTGCTCCTCATGACTGGTGTCTCCCAGTGAGAGCGCGCCCCCCTCTTTTCTCTTAAGACTGGCTCGGCACGGATGGGGGAACGAAAGCAGTGGCTGCAGGGAGCTCCTTCGTCAGCTTGACTCGACTGCGGCGCAGTTGTAGCATTTCGTCTCCTGCTGTGTGAGTGCCCGACATCTGGCTGTGCAAGGAAGCAACTAGCGATCTGCTACTGTCTTCTTGGCCTGCCCTGCGAGACACTTGAGGACAACCTCTTTCCTACTAGCAGCAGCACCTGTTGCCACAATGTGCTTGCTCTTCTTTTCCCTTCAACTGCTGAGACACGCGAAAAATTTTATTCATGCAGCAATTTTGTTGTGACGAAATTCGCCCCAGAATGCTGTCACATTTGACTACATACTTTATGAACATAAATTATTTCCGAAAGAAGGAACTGTTTTAGCTTCATTCGCACTTTTCTTTGAACATTACCGCCCTGATTTGACGTTTTCATTGAGTCAGCAGCTTATTTGCGGTGGCGTCATTGTGCACGGCAGTGCGATTGGGAATGACCACAAATGTGTCTGTCATGTTCAGTGCAGAAGGCGGCTCTAATCTATCTTGTGCGTCACTATCAACGTCCAACATCACATCATTGTGGCGAACCTCTTCCATTATTGCCTTGTCAATTAGATCTTCAAAATGAATAGCGTCCACATCAGCAGTAACGTATTCGTTGATGCTTGTGCCCAGTAACATATTTCTGGTGTGCCTCGTTGATGATTCGACCGGAAACTTGTCTACACCAATTTGCCCTTGGATGAACGAAGAAATATTCAGAGTTGTTAGACTAAGAGAACACTGGCTAACTAAAATGAATCCAAATAAGGGCAACGGTTATTATAAAGAATTGTACAGAAGCAGGTGCAATCTATCGGTTATCAACGATGAGAAAACGGAAAAAGGAATATTACAGTAGCCTCATCACGAAAGCAAACGGTGACACAAAGGAAATTTCGCGTATAATAAAGGCGGTAGTAAATCCAGAGCCTCGACAACCTCTTTTACCAAATTTAGACGTCGTGGGCTGTAATGAACAAGAGCTAGCGGAACTTTTTAATGATAAATTTGTAACCATAGGAAAGCAGTCGGCAACAGGTACAAATGAAAACATAACTCGCCATTCCCTGCTGTTCACTATGATACCTTCTTTCTTCGTGAAATTACTGAAGCTATAATTATTGCAGTTGTACGCCAGATGTCATCACACAAGGCCATAAGACATGATGGAGTACCAGTTAAAATATTGAAGGACAATATCGAAACCTTAAGCACACCTCTAGCTGTTATTTTTAAGCTGTCCTTCATGACAGACGTGTACCCCGAGCAGCTTAAGATAGGCAGGGTGACACCGATCCACAAAGGTCAATGCTTTGACAAAAAAGCAAGTTACCACCCTATAACAATTCTATCATGTGTGAACACTTTTTTTGAGAAGCTTGTAGCCAAAGGAATGATGGACTTCATTAAAAAATGCAATACCCTAACTCCGAATTAACATCGCTTTAGGAAAGAACACTGTACAGCTACTGCAGTAAGCTTTGTGGCAGAAACAGTAAACCAAGCATTAAACAATAACCAATTCGTCCTCGGCATCTTCCTTGACATAAAAAAAGCTTTTGATTCGGTAGACTACAATATGTTGCTAAATAAACTTGAACGCTATAGATTTAGAGGTATATCTTCAAAGTTTTTTCGTAGTTATTTGTCTGAACAGACTCTGTATGTACAGATACTTTAACAAATCAAACAGGAAGCTCGTCGAAACTGGTGTGCCGCAAGGTTCAGTACTTTGGACAGATTTTGTTACCCCTCTTCATTAATGATTATCCTCTTAATTCATATGCAAGCATCTCTGTATGCAGATGACACTGCTTTACTCATAGCATGTCACTCTTTTCAGGAAGCCGAATCACTAGCCAATAAAGAGCTACAAATGACTTCTCAGTGATTAAAAAAAAAACTTATTACTAAATACAAAACAAAACCGAGTACATAGTTTTCTCCTATAACTAAAAAAAATGATATCTCAAACACATGGTCTATTCACCGGGGAAACTCCCATTGATAAAGTGAACGCGTATACTTACCTTGGTGTAACATTAGACCATTCATTTCACTGGACATCGCATTTAGACAATTTATGCAGAAAACTAAGCTTTGAATGCTTGACATTATTTAAAGCTAGAAAAATATTTTAGCGCTCATATACTCTGTATTTTATACTGCAACGTGTTCCACTTTCACCTAACTTATTGCATTGAATCATAGAGCTACACATATGCCTCATATTGCTCAATCATAACCATCTTACAAAAAAGAGCTGTACGAACAATTGCTTCAGCACCCAAGAATGCATCATTGGATGAACTTTTCAGAAACCTGAACATAAGGCCTTTTGATATGGTTAGGCAATGCAAAAGTGCAATATTAGTATGCAAAATACTGAATAAGAATGTACCCTTTCACGCATGAATTTTAGTAAAATCCAGAGGTCACACTCGGCAGGCCAAACAACAAAATCTTAATCTGCCAAAAATTCACAATGTCTACGGCCATCAAACAATACCTTTTGTTGCTGCTAAAATTTGGAACAGTATCCCTACCCTAGTTAAACGTCTGCTAAATATGATTCAGTCACTCGGGAAACTCTTCCTATTGGAAGTTACCAGTTGCCATGCTAATAATTTGGAAATATACGTATGTTGCATTATTTCTGTTTTTCTCTACATGTCCGCATATGATTTTGTAATGTGTGATTGAATTCTCTGTGTAAAGATTTTACTCGCTAATTAAACAAAGTGCCTGGTCTATAAAGGATCCTTAACTAGCCATGTCAGCTACGGATTTGGATGTTTTTGCACAAATGTTCGTAAGCAGTTTCATTGAAAAATGAAGCATTCTTCTTCTTCACACCAAAAAAAGGAACTTGTGCTTTTTCGCCTTGATGGCACAAAGTCCGGCGCACGTAAGTGCACAAGCACAGATGACAAGCATCGGCTTAACTACAGGCACTTAGGTTGATTTGGTTGCTTTGGTGTATGGTGTGATCAGGTGACCTAGATTAGTTACTGATTGGATGTGGCTCTGGCTTAACAAAGCGGGGCTGCACTTTGTCACAAGGGGGCCAGGTGCATCGCCATCACCAACAAACGCTCTCCTATCAGTTTGTTTACTACAAGTGGTGCGATGGACTCACATTTTCAGTGAAGCAAGGTGTTGCGAATGTACAAAATGTTGTACTGTTGGCGATATTCTCACTTTATCATGAACAAATTTTCAAGCCAAGCTTTACTAAACGGAAGTTTCGTTGAAGCGAAAACAAGCCTGAAAAGTCGTTTATTGGGGCGAGGACTTTTATGTGTTGACTTGCAAGCTGGCAAGCTGACGGGGAGTAAGAAATACTTCGTAGAAGTGTCGTTATATCATTCATTTCATTTCATTTTATTATACTGTCAGCCCCATTTGGGCTATAACAGGGGTGGATAAAACTAATATACATACAAAAAAAATAGGTACTCCCTATACAACTTCTATTATACATAACAATGAATGACAAGAAATAGCCAAAGCACTCTGCTCCTGAGGACATAGAATAACCAAATATAAACTATACATCCTTATACACAACATACCTTAGGCCCTTCAAGAAAGAAGGTACACATTCCGATAAGACAGTGGAATTCGGTAGCCTGTTACACTCACTGATCGCCCGCGGAAAGAAACTGAACTTAAAACAATCGTTGTGTGATCTGGGAGGGGGGATGTACATGTTATGCCGGTGCCTTGACGTTTCCCCAGTTTTTATATACATATACTTCGACTTGTCTATTTTTACTTGTTCTTTAATGATTAAAAACAGTAGTTTAAGTCTTTCATACTCTGTCCTTTGTTCTAGTGGTTCAAGGTGGGCCAGCTTGCAAAGCTGAGTTGGGGAGTGGCAGCGCTGGTATTTGTTAAATATGAAATGTGACGCCAATCTTTGTATTCTATCTAGCTTAGTGCGATTACTTGTTGTGTACGGATCCCATACCACCTTTGCGTACTCCATAATTGGCCGTACGAGAGCCTTGCAAGCCAACCATTTGATTTCCGAGCTAGCATGGTGCAGATTTCTCCGAAGTCTCCACAATGCTTTGTTAGCCTTAGCACAAACGGAGTCTACATGCAAATTCCATCGTAGATCAGAAGTTAACCCAAATATTTGTGTTGTTCTACTCTGCCAAGCTCATGATCGTTTATAGAGTACGTCGTATTTAGAATGCGTTTTTTCCTAGTTACGGTCATCGTTACTGTTTTTGCGGCGTTTAGATCCATCTGCCAAATGGTGCACCAGTTTTGTATTTTTTGGAGGTTTAGATTTAGTTCTGATTGATCGGTAGGAGACCTGACTGTTTTATACATTATGCAATCGTCTGCAAAAAAACCTTATAGGGACCGTAATATCTTTAGGTAAATCGTTGACAAAAATCAAAAACAGTAGTGGGCCCAAGACACTGCCTTGGGGAACTCCAGAAAATACATTGGCAAGGGCAGATTTTTTCGTGCTGACTTGAACATACTGCTTGCGATTGGAGAAATAGGAGGAAAACCACTGCGTTAGGTTTGGATTTTTAAAGATAGTGTTTATTTTTAATAACAGTTTGGGGTTTGAGTGTGTATTTTATGAAACAGAGCTTTGTGCTATACAAGTGTAATTTTTATTAGACTGCTACAACGATGGAGTAAACATTGGAACCACACTTGACATTAGCCCGCCATGACATCTGTGTCATGTGTTTATATATGTAATGTTTGTTCATTTGTAATAAAATTGGATAACCAGCACTGCTACCACGATTTAATTCGCGCCAACTTTACGCCTGCATAGTGTCTTTTTCCAAAGCACTTTCAAATCGTGGTATGACTTTGTGGTAGAGCACCCGACTGTCACGCAGAACACTTGAGTTTCATTCTTGCTGAGATCACACTCGAAGTGCCTGCAGTTCACTAAGAAATGCTTCGCATTTAAAAGGGCTCAAAGACATGAGATGTGCATGCCGTCACTTCATTTCCTTGTGCCATTCCTTCCTGCTTAGTAAAGTAGGTGACTGGGCTAGTTGGTTGTGCATATTAACGTTAATAGTGCGAAAAAAGGCACGGCAACGGACCGGAAACAGACGGGACAAGCGCTGTTCCGTCTATTTCCTGTCTGTGGCCGTGTTTTTTTTTTTTTTTTCACTGTTATCTCTGATTAGCTTTCAGCATAGGATAAATCTCTTCAACTCTGCTCTTACCTCATGTATTCTAAAAAGCCTTTGTTGTGATCAATTCGTGAGGCAATACACTTCAATGAAGCCATTTTATGGTTACTTGGAGTAATGTTGCAGGGCCCCTTTTAGACAACCTGTAAATCACATTGTGCTTCCATTAGCCAGTGGCCACCTGTACTTAGAGCTTCCGTTTTAGGCATGATATCGCATGTAGATGGGCTTGTAATGAGCATAGTTGTAAAGTAGGAATTATTCCGTTGGTTTGTAATGAACATAGATGTAAAGTAAGTATCAATCTCTAGGCTGCGACAACAGTGTTATCTCTGTGTTTGTATCCATGGTTGTTCAGACCCCCTCCCGGAATGGCGATCAAGTCCCCGCCACCAAAAAAGCCGCTGCTAGCAGGGGGGAGCCAGTTCTACTGCGAGCCCTGCCACTCGTCGCTGACCTCTAAGCAGCAGCTGCAGTCCCACCTGCAGGGGGCTAAACACAAGGCACGGGTGGGTGGCCTAACCACTGCTGTCACGGCACAGGTGGTGACTGCGAACGCTGCCGCAGCTCTGGCTGCGGCCACGGCTAAAGGCTCTGTGGCAGGAGGCCGGCTCTCCAAGCTACCACAGCCGTACGTGGCCTTCGTGCCTGGGCCAACCATGGCATGTGGTGAGCAATATTCTCAGACTTGGCGCCTGTTGATGCTTTTTCGGTCCTTTTTGCGTGCAACAAGCTGGCTAGTCAGGCTAGGCGGTACGTATTCATGCTTAAAAATTGCCTCGAACTGTACCAATGACATAGACAATAGAAGCACTGTCATGTCCTCTTGAATCTTCTGTGTCTTTGGTGCGCTTCAAAGTAACTTTAAAACATGAACCTCTTTTATATGCGTAGGTAAATATAGCAAGATAATATATTTGCTGCTTGTTCACAATTTGGTGCTAAAGAAGATCTGTACTTAACGAGGGCCGTGGCATTTGTTTGGCACCTCACTATGTCCCATTGCAAATTTCATCATGCAATGAATGAAAGTAGCAACGTGCTGTGTAGGCAGCATCACTAGAAAATAGCTTTTTAAATATAGTACAGACCACTTATAATGTAACTGTTTACAGTGCAAGACTGGTTACAATGCAGTCTTTTTAGACTCATTTACTTTGTGGGAACCCCACATATACTCATACCGCTTATAGTGGGTTCCTCAAGATGAAAGGCCAGTTACAATGCAGTCGTTCGAAAATCTTTCTGACAAAGCAGTGGGGAGTGCACTGCTCAAAGAAGGTCCGGTGAAATCGTTGTTATGAAGGAGGAGGGGAGTTGGAGTGAATAAACGAGTGCTGGAGGGAGTTTCTGTCTATGCACATAGTTTCTGTCTTATGCCCATTATTAAGGTGGTCTGAAACAGTCTGTGAATTTATAAAATGCCACTTTTTTTTGTCACTTTCTGTTATTCTTTTTCGTTGCATTTTTGTTGGCAACGGAGGTCATCGAACGCCAATTTTTTTACATTTGCAAATTTAAATGGCTGTAAGCACTCGGCGTTGCATGCTTCGATTGTTGAGCCCTGCGGCTGCATTCTCAACACGTTTTGTGCTATTGCAGTCATTGATAAAGGTTGTTTTGGTTATAGTGCAGGACCACCTTTAGTGTGGATATTCGAGACTCCGGGACATACGCTATAAACGGACTACATTACATAGCTTGTTTCAGGAGGAGACAGAAAAAAAAAAATGCCACTGACGTATATACTGCACTTTTAGCATCTTTTTCGGTAGTTGGGGAAAGGTATTTTTGATATTGCTAATTTATTTAGCACCCTGTTAGAAAATTGAGTCCAGTTACTCTCAGGAACTTTGGTTGATGCTATATACTTCAGAAATTTCTGTGATGGTATCCACTGTAGTAGCTATGCTCCTGTGCTGCTAAGATCAGTTAAACACATTTGGATGCTGACCATAAATTATGTAGACCGGTTTATTTAAGCAGACTGGGCGAGCACATTGTTCCCTTTGTTCCTGTTCACTGAGGTGAAGCTTTTTCTTTGTACAGGAATGAAGGAGGAAATTACCACAAGATAGGCCCCGTCCCATGCCAGGTTGAAATCCAATTAAAATTTAAATTTCTCTGCCTATTGCGTGCAGCGGCTGGAGCACCACCACCACCCTGCCCCATAGCTGAGCCCGCTTGCCCACTCTTCTTTGACTTGGTCTTGTCATTATTATAACGCAAATACCAATGCAGTATGGTTCGCGTGGCATATATTGAAGTTTGTTTTCCCTTTATAGGGACCTGTTGAATCTGAGGATAACTGGTTCCTCGCAAACCGGGTGGTTGACTGCAGCTTCTCCGACGTCATCACTTCAACACTCAAAACCAACGCTGCCCCTCTTGGAAGTTGGTGCATTGGTCCATACTGTCCTTACTTCAATCGCATTATGACTAGGTTGTGTCACTCGTCAGCAGCAGCAACTGGCCTCGTAAGACCCCTCGCAGGTTTGACACACGTTGCCTGGGAATAGTTTCACTTGTTCGTTCTTAGTGTCATTCGCTGCCAGCGGCTCCACGACTCTGTCACGAAGAGTGGTGTAGTCATGTGTAAACGAAGTGTGGATAATAATCATTCAAACTCACGCCCATGAACATTTCAATGACCTCCCTTTTCTTGTTTCGGTTTTTTTAAGCTTATTATGTTGTGATCTCTCTGTGTCATTCATTACTGCAGGTGAAAAAAGGCAATGCTAGGTGTATTTTTTTTGTAGTGTCTACGGGCTAAATGGTGTCACAAGCGAAAGCATTAGGTGGGCATATCAGCTGCGTATATATATTTTTTGGAGCTGGTTGGCAAGGCTAAAAGGGAGTGACATGAGGTGCGAATTGTTTGTCGTTCATTCTATTAAGAAGTGTGTGTGCATATGCCGGCGTTTTTGCTGTGGATTATTACCTGAGATATTGCCCAAAGATGCCTACCCCTAGAGAAGTGACCTTTCCTTTTTTCTTGTCACAAATGCAGTAGGTTTTCTTTTTTGGAATTAATTGCAATGTTCTTTTTTGGTGATTGAAGCTTGTTCTTAGCCTATTACCCCAAGTTTTTGTTATTTCCGTGTTTTCTGTTGGGGGCACTATGTAAATGAGTCTTTCAGTATTGCTTTTTAAAATATTCGCTTAGCATAGGTTTTTTTTACATTTCACTCTGATATAATGCCAAAGGCTCGCTTGTTGTCCATAGCTTGACCATTGAATCTCTCAGGTCATGTTTGTGGGCATTCTTAGTCATAGCTGTCTGAGCGTGGAATGATTTCTATTGACTGGCTCAATGAGAGCAGCGTTATCGATTTGCTAGAATAAAAATGCAATTGTTGATCACCCTGAATTGTAGTTGTCCTTTAAGGATCGTGTCTATGCCTCCAACATTTTGTGGAGCTTATTTTTTTATGAATGTGAATGAGATTGTGTGAATGTCATTTCTGCCCATCAAATTCAGTTCTCTCCTTTTTGTTTCGATGTTCGTCATTTGTTATGCTGGCATACACTGGTGGACATTCTTGCTTGTTGGTGCAGATTGTGTTGCTTCGAGTGCCGACTTGTTTTGTGATGGGCTGAAGTGGATTGCTGGGCTTGCAGTTTTTGTGGATTCGTTTTATCTTGATCAGCACACGAATGTGCAATTTTATTATGTTGTATTCAGGATGTGTTGCCTGTCTGATGTAGAACTGTTTGTCGAGATACTGACCGCACTGTCCCAGCCGCAGTTACATATCTGGTCATTTTAGCTTGGCACCACTGCACGGACATGTTGTGTGCAATTAAGGCGTTATTGCTAGTAATGTGTTCAACGCTATCGAATCATAAAGTGGGCTGTTGTGAAATTACATTGTGTATACCCTCTTCCAGTTTGAAAGGTACAGATAGTCCGAGATGGATTGTATGGCTAATATTTATTTCGCCATGTTCCGACCAGGTTTTTGTTGTTCTGTGATAACAGTAGCGGTGAGCTCGCACACGGTAAATGGGGCTTCTTAGTTCTTCGTTTGCTGCTGATTGGCGATAAATTGTTCAAACAACTTTTGCTTCTTAGCAGGGGCTCTGGTAGTACGTTTTGTTTTGGCATCTCTTGTGAAGCCTACCAAAACAGGTTGTTGAGATTGTTAATACTAGTGGTCGGCCACTTTTGCCAATATAGGTACCCCTCTCCTGCTGACAGCTGAGTGGAATAGTATTGTCCACGCAACGCACGAAAAGTCGTGTGTTTGTGCAGTTTAGGTAAGCAGCCTGTACTTAGTGTAGCTGAGCAATTGTGTTAAATTAAAATGTGGTGGTTTCAGTACCAGGTTTTTCAGTAAAGGTTTCCAATAGTTGCTGAACACAGTGGAGCAGAAGCTAATCATCTGTCAGTGGAAGGTTATCGTGGGGTAAAGCCTTTGAACAGTGGGTCGTCCTCTCCAGCGCCTTCTAGTGGGTCGCCTTTTTCATAAGAAGAAGAGCAGCTCGTGCAGAGAGTCGGTCCCCACATTGACTGTCGCTGTCGTTAATCATCGCGGAGTGTCCGCCAATAAACCTCTTAACAATTTGGTAGAGGTGCGGGGTAACGTCAAAGTGAATCCGGTGTTTGTCTTCAGAGCCCACCCTCAGCTAACGCGTCCCGAAACGCCAACTCATGCATCACAACGTCGACGAGGGACCAGCCAAGGACCGGAGCATCTGGATGACTTGAGACTTCTCCTTCCAGTGAGCCAGCGACTGCACGAGTATCAGCAAGATCAAAACGAAGAGGCAGCAGAGGGTGAACACGCCGCACAGGTACTGAGTGTCGAACTCTCTCTTCACAATCATCATGGCTCTGACCAGACGTCCCGCGCAACGGGCATTGGTCTTGTTCAGGGGTGACAGCGGGACGCGGTCCCGAAGCTTGCGCAGTGCGACGCCCCACAGACCGAGGGCGAAGTGGAAGGCCAGCATGGCCATGACAATGACCAGCACCGAGTCCGGGTAAATGGGCATGGCAGCCGCCGCGAAAAACATGCCGATAGCCGCCAAGAGGCACGCCAGGGTCAGGGTGTAGCGGGGCTTCGCCCCGGTCACGCGGGTCACCCGGAAGAAGCAGCCGCCGAAGACGTGGAAGAGGCAGTACAGGGCGTAGAGCAGGCCGACGTTCATGTTGGAAGGGTTGACCAGGGGCGTCCAGAAGGCCTCGACGACGGTGCTGCAGCACCACAGGCCCACCACTGAGGAGAGCACGGCAAGGGTGACGACGCCGTCGGACCGGTATGGTTCCAGGAACTCCCTGATGGACTGCGACAGCGGAGTGAGCCAGTGGAAGAGAAACAGGGCGCCCAGGACGAAAGCGGCGATGTAGAACATGATGAAGCAGTCGAAGTAGATGACGTCGCACAGCAGGCTGCCAATCACACCCGAGATGATGCCGATGAAGGCGTTGCCTATCATGGTGGCCGTCTCTGACGGCTTGGTGCGTGCACTGAAAATGCTGACGGCCAGCGGGAAGAGTGTGAGCAGGCAGATTTTAGCCAGAATCTTTGAGATCAGCGTTAGCAGGTGATCGGTGTTCTTCATCAGGCAGGACTGCATGAGCAGCGCCAGCAGAAGCGCCGCAGACAGCTTCCAGCCCATGCGCTTGGCAAACGAACGTCCCCAGAGATCGGCGAAGCAGCCACCGAGAGCCCCAAGGGCGTAGATTTGCGCGATCGCGTTCTGCTCGAGATTGTTGTAGTAGTACAGCTTGTACTCGAACGGGTTCTGCATATGGTCTCCGAACACCAGCATGCCACTGGGACAGGACGGACGGCTGCTGCTGCTGCTGCTGCTGCGGCCGCCACCGCTGCCTGGGCACCACGGCAAACCTCGATGAACTTGTCGTCGCCATGTCTAGAGGTGGTTTCGCTTCCGGTAAGGCTTGCGGCTTGGAATGGCCCTGTTCCTCACCTAAATGCTGTGGCTCTCACCCACGGCGTGCGTTTTTGGTGGAGAGTGCTGAGTGCTAACAATTTAGTGGAGAGTGCTGAGAGTGCTGTGCCCTTCAAACGCCTTCGGTCTGCATTCAATGCCCTTGGAGCTTCGATCCTGTACCGTGCCTTCAACCATGCACCAAGACGCCGCCCAGCAAACGCTTCCTCCTACGCCAACGCCATGTCCCGCTGTCCTCCGCATCCGCGACCCTCCTGTCTTCACCGGCGCGGATGGCACCGACATCGAGGACTGGCTTGCCATGTACGAACGCGTGAGCAACCCCAACCATTGGGACGAGGCAGCTAAACTCGGCAACCTGTTTTTCTACCTCGCTGGTGTGGCCGGCATGTGGTACAACAACCACGCATTTGATTTCCCAAATTGGTCCGCTTTTAAAACCGCTGTCGTCGACGTGTTCGGCCGTCCGGCCGTTTGTAATCTGCAAGCCGAACAGCGTTTACGTGAACGAGCCCAGTAGACCGGCGAGTCCTTCGCAAGTTACATCGAGGACATCCTTGACTTGTGCAAGAAAGTCGACCTGAACATGTCAGAGGCTGACGAAATCACGCATGTTCTAAAAGGCATCGCCAACGATGCCTTCACCATGCTCCTGGCAAAGAACCCCCGCACTGTGGCAGAAGTCATTACGTTATGCCAAAGTTACGACGAGCTGCGGCGGCAGCGCTTGATGACCCGTCGTGATGCTGATCTCTCGGCCTTGTCAGCAGTTCCTGACCACGCAACCTTGCTCGCCGAAATCAAGTCGTTCGTGCATGAGGAAGTTCCCCGCCAGGTCTCTTTACTGGCTTTTGCTTCCCCACAACATACTCAAGAGCCATCAAGTACACTTCCACCGCCGCTCCGCCGAGCCATTCAGCAGGAAATCGCGGAGGTCGTTCCTGAATACCACCAGCCGCCTCCTGTATCTGCGCCACTCAGCTACGCCCAAGTTGTCGCCAGGCCGCCCCCACTGATTTCTGTCGCTGTTCCCCTAAGTTACACCGAAACCGTCGCGAGGCCCCAGGCCTTCGGAGAAACTGTCTCGCCTACATATACCAGCGTCACCCACGTGCCCCGAGTGCCACCTACCATGCGCTCATATCAGCAGCCGGCTCGCCCATCGCGTTCTGCGACATGGATAGGACCCGCGAACAGACGGCGCACTGCTGACAATCGCCCCATCTGCTTTGCTTGTGGTTGCGTCGGTCATGTAGCACGCTATTGCAATCGTGTGCAGCAACGGCAGGTCGCCTCCAACTTTCCCAGCCAATCAAG
The DNA here is from genome assembly GCF_043290135.1 of Rhipicephalus microplus. Classification (NCBI taxonomy): domain Eukaryota; kingdom Metazoa; phylum Arthropoda; class Arachnida; order Ixodida; family Ixodidae; genus Rhipicephalus; species Rhipicephalus microplus. The sequence continues at coordinate 29,246,487 of NC_134702.1, forward strand.
CCGCTCTTATGACCAACCGCCGCCTATGTCACCGTCGTCCCGCCCCGTTATGTCTACCCGCCCTTCACCATCTCCACGACGTCGCTCACTGTCGCCGATGCGGCCACGTCCACTCGAGGGCGAACAGGAAAACTAGTCGTCCCAGTCCACGAGGCAAGGGCTGCGACGCTGTCGAACTGCGGAAGCCCCCAGGAAAGCCCGTCGAACGTGATAGACGTGCTTGTGGATGGCGTTCGTGCATCTGCCCTTGTAGATACTCGAGCCGCAGTATCCGTCATGGACGCAAAACTTAGCCAATTACTGCGCAAAGTGACCACGCCGCTTTCCGGACTCTCCCTTCGTACAGCCAGCGCCCAAAGCATTCACCCTACAGTGATGTGCACAGCCTGCCTTATGATTCAGGATGTGATGTATGCGGTCAAATTCATCATAATTCCTTCATGCTCTCACGATGTCATCCTAGGATGGGATTTTCTCTCCCGCCATGACGCCGTCATTCATTGCGCACCAGCAGAAATAAAACTCACACAATTCTCTTCTTTGACGCCGGCCGACATTCCATCTGCTGCAAGCAAGTTACTCGTCAGAGACGACACTCAAGTGCCTGCGAGCTCGTTCACGGCGGTGTCGCTCTACTGCGCAAGCCTTTTGGACACCGCTGCACTCCTCTCGCCATCTCATCGTGTTTTCATAAGAAAAGGCTTGCTGGTTCCTTTCGCGACCGTGCAACTTACTCACGGTAGCACCATTATTTTTGTTGGGAACTCATCCCCGTACAGCGTTACGTTGGTGCGAGGGGAATGTCTCGGCAGCGTGGAACCCATCGACGACGCGCAAGTTATGGATCAGCCCGATGACATGCACTGCTCAAGTTCCTGTACGCTTAGTGCTGTTTTGACATCTGCTTCATCATCTGATGATGTATTCGGTCCCTCCATTCCCGACAACCTTACGCCGGGCCAGCGTTCCCAGCTTTTGGGCCTGTTGGAAGAATTTTGCTCTTCTTTCGATGTCTCTCAACCTTCTCTCGGCCGCACATCCACCGTTACTCATCGCATCAACACAGGCGCACAGCCATCGCTGCAACAACGTCCATATCGGGTATCTCCCACGGAACGCTGTGTAACCAACGAGCAAGTCGACGACATGCTTCGCCGCGATGTTATTCGCCCCTCTAGCAGCCTCTGGGCATCTCCTGTCGTTCTCGTCACGAAGAAGGATGGTTCTGTGCGGTTCTGTATGGACTACCGACACCTCAACAAGATCACTCGTAAAGACGTGTACCTACTACCGCGGGTAGATGACGCGATTGACAGCCTGCAAGGAGCAGAATTCTTTTCATCCCTCGATTTGCGCTCAGGGTACTGGCAAGTACCTATGGCTGAGGACGCTCGACCAAAGACCACTTTTGTCACCCTCAATGGCTTGTACGAATTCAACGTCATGCCGTTTGGGCTGTGCAATGCACCCGCTACGTTTGAGCGCATGATGGATACTGTTCTGCGTGACCTGAAATGGCAGACGTGCCTGTGCTACCTCGATGACGTCGTCATTTTCGCTCCGTACTTCTCAACGCATCTTCAACGCCTTCGGCATGTTTTAACGCCAGTCTGCAACTGAACCTAAAGAAGTGCCGATTTGCAGCTCGGCAGCTGACAATACTCGAATACGTCGTGTCCAAGGACAAAATTCTTCCTGATCTAGCCAAACTTCGGGCCGTGACCGAGTTCCCCAAGCTGACATCCGTCAAGAAACTGCGCAGTTTCGTAGGACTGTGTTCCTACTTTCGGCGCTTCATTCGAAACTTCGCGACTATCATATCGCCGCTGACGAAGCTCCTAGGAAGTAACGGGCCTCTCCACTCGTGGTCATCACAGTGCGACGACGCTTCCACAACACTCCGTCGTTTGTTGACGTCGCCTCCCATACTCCGCCACTACGACCCTACGGCCCGTACAGAGGTACACACGAATGCCAGTGGTGTCGGCCTCGGCGCTGTCCTTGCGCAGCGCAAACCAGGGTTCCCGAAGTATGTCGTGCGTATGCAAGCCGTACGCTTACTAAAGCAGAGACTAATTACACAGTCACCGAGAAAGAATGTTTGGCAATCGTCTGGGCCCTTGCAAAGTTCTGACCTTACTTGTATGGTTGCCCATTTGATGTCGTCACCGACCATCACGCACTATGCTGGTTGTCGTCATTGAAAGATCCCTCAGGCTGTCTCGCCCGGTGGGCACTTCGCCTGCAAGATTACGACATCCGCGTGATGTACCGCAATGGAAGGCAACATGCTGATGCCGACGCCCTGTCGCGCTCTTCCTTGCCTGACGACAATGCCAACAACTCAGCGTCTCACCTTGCCATTTCTTCGATTAGCATTCATACCATTGCTGCTGAACAGCGCAAGGATCAATGGATTGCCTCACTGATAGACTTGCTGACTGATCCATCCACTCCATCCACTCGCGCGTTGCGTCGTCAAGCCCACCATTTCGCCCTTCGCGACGACCTCCTCCACAGACGCAATTACAACAGTGACGGCCGCTAGTGGCTACTAGTCATACCTCGCAGTCTGCGCTCTGACATATGCGAATTCTTTCATTCTGATCTGCAATGTGCGCACTCCGGGGTATCGAAGACTTACCACCGCATTCGCCAACGGTACTTTTGCGCGGCATGTACCGCTACGTGCAGAAATTCGTTCGCTCCTGCATAGATTGTCAGCGCCGCAAAGCTTCAACGCACCTGTCGCCTGTAGGTCTGCAACCTCTACTTTGCCCTGCCAGGCCCTTTGGGCGTGTTGTCATCGATTTGTATGGGCCACTTCCAATAACGTCGGCTGGTAACCGCTGGGCCATTGTCGCTGTGGACCACCTCACGCGATATGCCGAAACGGCTGCTCTCCCTGCGGCTACAGCGAGCGATGTGGCCTCCTTTTTGCTCCAACGATTCATTCTGCGACACGATCCACCCCAGGAACTGCTCAGTGACCGAGGCCGCGTCTTCCTGCCTGAAGTCGTTGCACTCTTTGTTCACCGCAAAACTGCTGCTTACCACCCGCAGACGAATGGCCTCACCGAACGCTTCAACCGGACGCTCGGCGACATGCTCTCGAAGTACGTCGCCGCCGATCACACAAATTGGGATTCCATTCTACCCTTCGTCACATACGCATATAATACCGCCCCTCAGAGCACCACTGGCTTTTCACCTTTCTTTTTATTGTATGGAAGGCACCCGTCGCACACCATCGACACGATACTTCCGTACAAGCCAGATCCGTCTGAGTGGGCGCCTATTTCTGCTACAGCCAAGCTTGCTGAAGAGTTTCGAGAGCTTGCAAAGACCTTTACTGCGCACGATCAAGAGCGGCAAAAAAGCATTCGCGCTGACGCCAGCACTACTGCGCCCACGTTCCTCCCTGGAGCGCTCGTCTGGCTCTCGATCCCTGCCACTGCAACTGGCCTATCGTCAAAACTATTGCCCAAATACGAAGGCCCCTACCGTGTCGTCAAATGCACTTCCCCACTCAACTACTTGATTGAACCCATCGAACCATCTTCGGACATGCGCCGTCGAGGACGTGACATTGTTAACGTGGAGCGCCTCAAGGCCTACCATGACCCGCTCATTGTAACCAGCTGTTACGTCGCCAGGCGGCTCCCTTTTCGTACCCGGGGTAGTTGTGGTAAAGCCTTTGAACAGTGGGTCGTCCTCTCCAGCGCCTTCTAGTGGGTTGCCTTTTCATAAGAAGAGCAGCTCGTGCAGAGAGTCGGTCCCCGCATTGACTGTCGCTGTCGTGAATCATCGCGGAGTGTCCGCCAATAAACCTCTCAACAATCTATAGTGTTGAATGTTAGGTTCTGGGAGACATAGTCAAGTGGATTGAAAGGACTTATCGCTGCCATATCGACAAAGTGAATGATGTTAGAGGAGCCTGCTCTGAGGTGCACGGGGCATCTCCGTGAGACCATTTCTGTAAGAAGGCTTGTCAACGAGCTGGTGCATGATGTATGCGTCGAGGGCAGTGTTGGCCACATCGATCTCCACAATAAGCACCAGCCCCTTTATGCCATACTGGCCGCTGGCGTGAGTCAGATGCCCAACATTTATGAATGGCAGACGTGGAGTTATCAGGCGTTCTTCAACGGGGTTGAGAGCAGGCAGGTGAGGAGGCTTGGGAGGATATCGGCACTTGTGCGTAACACTCATCGTAGGAACTTGTAACGTGCTGCCGTGCCAATGAAGCGACGAGAACAAAGTGGAAATGATTGCGAGGAGGTGAGCACATGGGCCATTGAAAACAGATGCCATGGATGGCGCTGCGCCATCTAGTGAGCATTGGTGGAATCCCTGGAGAGGTGTCTGGAGCGGCGACTGAAGAAGTGCACTGGCAACATTGGTGTACACACCGGCGCTGCCGGACAGGGCACGAGCATAAGAAGCTTGCCGAGCAAGCTCATAAAATTCGGCCAATACCTTACTCCCAAGTATGGAAAGCAAGTTACGATTACAAAATTGAATAAGTTTGGTTAGAAGTTATTTGAACGCAATGCTTTGTCTTGTCTGTTCTTTTACGTCCCGTGTCAGCTTTGCGCAGGGCCCATTTTAATAGAGGGATTAGTGGCTAGACTGGTCACACACCATTCTTTAGAAAATTTAAACCAGGTAGTTGACAGTGAAGCTTTGAGGGTTCTTTTGCAGCCATTTTCGTGTAGGGTGGCATGTTAACTGTCAACCTGCATCATAGTCTGTATTCAGTTTTGCTTTTTGGGATATGAACATTGATTACTTTGCGTAGATTTCGCATGCATGAATAACAGGTTTGAAGGAAGGAAAACGGGTAAGAGGAAAGGCAGGTATGTTAACCAGTTTGGCCTAACTGGTATGCTACCGTGCACAGGGGGAAGAGACGGGAGAAGTTGAAAGAAGAGTAAAGAAAGATGGGGAAAGAAAGGGTAAGCACACGCACATACACATAACGTCGCAGCGCAGAGCAACTGTCTTGAGAGGTATATGGCCATAAGTAACACCTTTGCGAGGCTTTTAAGGCACTAGCACCTTGACGATTGTTGCTCAAGAAGCACATTGGAATTTGACCCCAGCCAACTGGGAGTTCAGCATTGGCTCACTTGTTATGAACCCCAATGAAAAACGAGAAGGTATAACATGGAGGTAATGGTCCAAGTTGAAAATTTTAAAGCGAAAATGTCAAGGCGGAAGCCTTTAATGGCTTTTACTCGGTGTGTACGTCTGTTCATCCGTCCGTGTCGTGGAACAATGCCAGCTGCGGTCTGTCCCCCTCTCACTCTCAGCAATCACGTGATGGCGCAGCGGCACATAGCAACAGTTGCGCTGGCCTCTCCCCCTTGCACTCTCTTGGCGGTCATATGATTGCACAGAGGTGGTGTTCTTCGGTCCGTCCGTGCGCCCCTTCCCTCCTTTCAATTGCATGCGCTGAGCACACCGTTCGATTCTAGTGCCCTACTGGTGGCGTCATCGCAAAAGCAACCACCATTGTCTCATAGGTTTGCTGTGAAGACAGCACACTGCCCCATTCCAATACACCATACAGATGAGGCCTGATTATGTGAAAAAAAAAGTTCTATCTCGGTGTGTTGGTGCTTAGATTGTTTAGAAATGCTTGACTGTGATGCAAAATACATTTTGTGAAAAGGGGGCGAAAAGAAGTGAAGTGCCGTTTAGTGACGCTTGCAGGAACATATGGGGTAAAAAAAAAAAACAAGACACCTTCCACACGTGCGTGAAGAGCCAACATAGATGTGTAATGACATGACGTAAATAATATGTTACAGAGAAGGCATATTTTTGATGAATACAAAGTTGTAGATATGTGACTAATGCAATCAGACCCACCTTCAGTATCGTTGATGAATTCTGAGGTAAGCTAGTGTAGTACTTGTGAAAGCTCTCTATAGTCTTTTATACAGCTTGATGCATTGGTTGTCCAGATTGAAATAAATCTGCAGAGAAATTCCTTTTCTTTTTAAACTTCTTTATCTTTTTTATCGTTTCATTTTATATATATTTCGAAAAGAAGCCTTGCTTGCCTTGCGAGCTCATTGAGACAGGAAAGATTGTTGATGTGTGATATGGACAATGGCTAGTGTGTGCGCAAGGAGCTTATAGAGCGATACTTGTATGGACACTTGTATTGCGTGCTGCTGGTCTCTGCCACTGGAACTGCGTGATCTTGGTCTGCAAAACACATATACACTTGACTTCCATTAATTCGATGCTGTCAAAAATGAATAAATTTGTCCATTTATGTGACTGTTCGAGTTTAATGGTATGCAGAAGAATATAAAAACCGAAACTTACAGAGGATTCTTCTCACAGTACTTTCCCGTATCCAACAAGTGCTCAAACTGAACGTGCACTTACTTATTAAGTATTAAATGTATGAAACACATACAAATGGCATTGTGCTTGTTTACTGGGTTCTGGCAAGTTGGGAGCACTGCAAATGCGTTTTTTTTTTGCCGTATCTCATTACACAATGCTGGTAATTTTTGAAAAGGCTACCCTTATTAAAGAAATAAGGGACGCTTGTCAGAATAGAATAATCATTTGCTGTGAACCTGCATTCTCCTTGAAAAATGCTTATAGGCCAGAAATATATTTTGGCAGGGATGTGGTATGTGTTTCGCCTAACCATGGTGACCTTTATACTTTGCCATAGCAGCTGCTACCGATTAGGAGGTTGCTATTGGGTTCAGTTGTGTGTGCTATTCAGTTTGATTTGGATTACCTGGCAAAGGTCGATATTAAGGTCAGTTTAATGAAATTTCAGGCCCATGCAAATTACAACAGGGACCTTCAGTCAAGATTGAATTAATTAGAGCCGAATTAGTGGGAGTCTGTTGTATTGAGTATGTAATCGTACTGTTGTACACATATGCTTACTCTGATATTGTTCTACGCGTGTACTTTGCAGTGTGTGTTACTACCCATAAAGTGAGGTGGATCTCTTGATGTTGCTATCTTTTTAGGATGCATTTTCAACCTGTTGATAGTGAGACAGTGCATTTTTATATATGTGCGAGCCAACAGGTGTACACGCGTAATGTGTGAAACTACTTGGGGCGAATGAGGCGAAAGGGTTGCTTGTTATGATGTTTTGCTTGTTATTAGCTCGTAATGCCATGAAGCTAACTTTGCATCTTTGGAGTAAGAGTAAAAAAAAAAAAAGGAAGGCGATTTGGTGCTCTTGTTTGCTATTTTTAGGAGTTGCCGTGCTCTGTTTTCATTGTTCGCAAGTTTACAAAGCCAAGATGACATATAGGTTGTCATAGAAAATGTAGCTGCTGTGCTTGATGGGCTGAGCTCCGAGTGTTGTTTTAGTAGTGAGCTTTATTAGAATAATAAGGTTACTAGAACAATAAGTTGCCATTGCTTATTGGCACCACAAGAGTGTTGCAATTAATCGGTGATTCCTTGCGCTCCTTGGATGGCAAGGTTACTTTTTAGTCTCACATTTTAGTCCCAGCGTGTAACTTGCTACGGATGCTGGGAAGGATGCTTGTAGAAAAAAAATTGCCTGAATGGTGACCTTGATTGAAAAAATTTTTTCTTTCCAATTATGTCCTTTGTGGACTGCAAAGCTGACATACATGGGAATATTAATCCTTTGGTCTGTTAGTGTATATCCATTTTTTCTTTGCTATTTCCTTGAAGAGATAAAGGCACCGCTTCTTGTCTTTCTCATTCCTTTTCTTCGGGTGGGCAGCCAGATGTACGTATTTAGGTCATCCTGCCAGCTCTTCTTTCGTTGTTAATTTCATTGAATGCAGTCACATGCTTTGAAATAGCATAGAACGCCTCTGTGTTGATGGGCATTTATTTGTCATAGTACCACACAAGCTGACTTTGCACACTACTAGGAACGCTGTCCAATAAATATGAAATGTGTCATTGCGAAATCTTGTGATGACTGCATCCTCGAAAATTAATGACCGAGAATACAAGTGGCAAATATCTCGGCTGGGGCATAGTTAAGACACATACATGAAGATAACTTCCTTGCCTCTCCTCTTCTAAGCAAAACTCGAACTATTTAACGCATGCACTTGTGATACTTTTGATATGCCTTAGTGGACGCAACATTCCAGTCAAAGTTGCCTTTGAATGGAGGAGCCTACGTACAGTAGTAATTAAATAACTATTACTAATATATCATGAGCTAAGGAGGTGGGCATGCCTTTTCAGCCTGATGAGATCGGTCTATGACTGGCTGTCTATGTTTTGAATCTCTTTCATATCCTGCCAAAGAATGAATGGCGATTTATTGAGGGAAAAAAAAGAGGTTGTTTCACGGTAGTGAATCTGCATGATTTGGCACCTATCTGTAACTTAGCTCCGATGGGAAATTTCATATTCGTCAGTGGCGAGTTTTGCTAGACATGGTTTGATTGATTTTCGTGCATTTAAAGAGCGGGGCATTGTAAGCAGGAAATGTTATCTTTGCACACATTGTGTAATTCACTTAGACATGACTTGGGAGCTGTGAGGCTTTTCTTGGAATACACTTGTTCAGTAAAGTTTTAGATTGTAGATGTTCAGTATTTCATGCTTTAGTGTTGCAAGTCGTTTTCGTTGGTTAATTCGTAGTCAAAATAGAATGGACATCTTGCGTTTTTCTTGTAGTGACTGTCCTTCAAAGAAAGTAGGCCCCATTTATTTTGGAGTGGTGAGGTGCGAGTCAACTCCTGTAAATTTTTTCAGTTTTTGTTGACTGCCTAGCTCGTATGTTCGGACAATCATGGCCGACACAAATTCACTTACACTTTTTCTACACGCTGCTGCTATTCTTGAAAATGTTATTCGGAATGGAGTGGGCGAGTGAATTGGTTGACATAATGCGGTGTGTCGCTTTTTTTTTTCTACTGCTGTGAGGATCAGATGTGTAGCTGTACACTAGTGAAGGTAATCGTTGATAACGCATTTGTAGTTTAAAAAAATGCAATGCACATAGATGTTATACAGCTACACTCATGGTACCACTGTAAATCCTGTGAGCATTTTTTGGTTGACACTTAACATCTCATCCTACTAGAACACATCATATCTAGGATGCTGAATAAATATTGACCTCTTGCTAGGGTTCGAGGTCTAGTTTTTAGGTTTTGTGCTATGTACTCAGAAAATGTGCGGAAAATGATAACTTTGTAGTATCTCAAGAAGTGTTTTAAAAAATAGTTTACCTTGTATAGAAATTGTTGGCTCTTGCAAAAGCATGAGGCCTTTTTTGTAATACACCAACTCTTGTTCTGACCACAACACAAATATTGCCTGTGAGTGAATTTTATTGCTTAAGCATCTTCCCTTAAACTGAAAAAAAGAAAGAAAGCTTTGTATACTGAAATTTTAAGGGACACTAAAGGCAAATAACAATTTGAGTCAGAGTGAAGGTTAAATGTTTGGGAATGTCTAAAACGGCAATATTATCAACAGCATTGCTTTACTAATGGACAAGGTAAAATGAATGTACGACACCACATGTGCTACGAGTGGGACATTTCGGAAACGATCTCGGTGACATCAAAGCGTCCGAATACAATTAATCACTGGTAATCAAACCAGCTGCAGTATAAAAGGAATCTTTGTGTATTACAACACGTAATAATATGCTGCTTGTCCATTTATGTTTAATTGAAAAAAATTGCCTGGCTTTACTATAGAGTTTTTTAAAACTAACAAGAGGGGACACTGGTGCTGCAATCGTTCAGCGACCGTGGGAATTGTGGGTATGACATGGATTTGCCTAGTCTTGGTGCTTGTGGGCGGGGAACGCTCTTGTGGCTTCCTTTACTGCTGTGTTTTGGTTTTCTTTTGAAGGAAAGAACCGTTTTTCGCTTCGTGACCGGACTTGAAGTGGTAAGCCTAAAAGATTAAGGTGGTGAAATGTAACTGCCGAACACTTGCCGATGGTTTTCGTGAAAAAGCAGCTTTAAGCTACGCGAAGCCAGAACGAACGTAAAGTACAAAGACTAGGCAAATCCATGGCATACCCATAATTCTCATGCTCGCTGAAGCGGTATGCGCTGCAGCTCCCATAGACATTAGTGCCAGAGTTCTCTCTAGTGTTTATTTAGGAAACTCTAGGGGCATCATTATGGGAAATGGCATGAGTGGTTTGAAAGTTCTGTTTTTGCATGGTAAGGCTGAATAGGTGATGCCACCTAGTGCGGCTCTGTTGAACCAAACAATCAGAAAAATTGTTCAATATTCATTGTTGCTGCTGTGGCTCCCGCTACTTTCGCTGTGCTGCTGCTAGCGTTGGTAGCTGCGCCTTAAAAGTGGCTGACATTGGTCAAGGCAGCTGCTATGTCACAGGGTCCATTATCAGGCGGGTGATTTGAAGCGCGCTAACTCCATGTGGACCACTACAATGTGGTTTTCTTTTAAAATGAGCATTTTAATGGCACTAAATGAGCACTACAGAGTTGCTGGACCGTTAGTTCAGTAGCCAACCTTAACCTGATATTTGCCTTTAGCGTCCTCTTTGCAAATGAAAGTGAGCACTCACTTCTCAAGTCGAATCACTCTATGCGAGGTTTTTCTGAAGGGCGACCTGTGTATGCCTGTACAAGCGAAACTACGCTTTGTGTATTGTAAGTTGAGGTGAGCCACCTTTGACTGTTGTGGATTGTTTGCACTGTTGCTCTGTGAATCAGCCATTTTGACACAATGCATTTGAGGGCCAAGACAAGAATATGTATTTAACCTCTCTCATGCACTTCGCTTGACAGGACTTCTGCATCGGAGTAGATCCCGAGGTACTGCCATATAGTTGTGAAATGTCGTTAGGGTTTTCGAAGTTGCGACAAAACTGCAGAAAATATATTTATGTTTGGACTGTTACAAGGTTTAGGGCTGTTATTGGCCATAAGCGAGAGTGTTTCATAATTTGATTTACTTAAAAAAAAAAAACGTAGGCTTATGTAGGACATTCAGCAATGAAGGTGTTGAATTAAAAAAAAAACATATTGCAGTTTTACCTAAAGAGTGGATCAATGCGATCGCAACAAATTGGAATGTTGCATGAAGTAAGGCTAGAGGCTAAATTTTTTTGATCCAATCTTGTGAAATTTTAAAAAATGCTGGTTTGGGCAAATATGGCTCCTACAGGGAGTGAAGTGGTTTTTGTGCTGTCAATTTGCTTAAATGCAAAGTAAGCGGTGAGAGTGCAGTGCTGTGTATCGCCCGTATACTTGTGTTTGTCAAGGTAGCATGTGTGCCAACTCTTGCGACCATGCCCTTGTGGTCAAAGTTCGCAGTTGGTGCTTTAGGGAGTTCAGGCATATATGGTGAGCTTAATAGAATATCATTTACTCCTGTGAAATTGCGCTTCAGTGTTTAATCTTACGTATCATGTTCATGGCTTGCTTTAGTGATGTAGCAAGTTTTTCTTGCACAGCCAATCAAGTTCCTTCTCGCCTTTGCCACGTTTCACAAGTGTGTGACTGCACCTCGGCTTGTGTTTTTGGCCAAGCAGGCATAAACTATGTAGGATGCTTAACATGAGAGGACCAGGACGCTTCATTTCGGGTGTGCGTGCGACGGGCCACTTTCCGCTTATTTGAACGTGATTGAAAAGAAAGGTTATTATTCTCTGGGTCTTGCAGAAAAATATTTTTCCAAACCCTTGTATATGTCTGAACAGAACGTGTGCTCGTAGTGACCTTTTTCACTTTCTCATCTTGTCACAAAGAGTTCTCAAAGTATATCGGCATTGTCGGTGTTCTACAATCTATATATTTAGGACATAGAGTAAAAAGTTCTTGTTAATGACTCATCCTATCTATTTAAAGGGGTTTCCTCTTTGGCTGACGGCTAAAGGCATTAATGAAATGGTTGGCAGCGGTATTTTATAAGTGTAGCGAAGAATCATCGCAAGCTTTTGTCTGCGGAATGTTTTTCTCTTGTAACGACGTTGCACCTTTGCACATTTAGCAACGATGAGCCATTTGCCGCCTTCCATTTCTTCATTTTAATTTATTTTTCTGTGCCTCGCATTTTTGCCTTTGGCGTGCTCACGGGTCTTTTTCCCTCTTCTGGGCTCTTGCAGAGTGATGTTACTTGTGATGTGTGTTTCTACCTTTTCATTTGCTAGGAGAGGTAACTCTTTCTTGCCTATCTACTATGCCTTGTCTGCTCGATATATGTTTTGCTGAAGAGTTGGTTGGGGATCCTACAGTGTACATGCTGCCATGTAGTCATGCTGTTGGAATGATCTGTAAGAAATGTTTGACATGTTTTGTGGGGTGACTTGACGCTTTTGTTTGCACCCTTGTTTTTATTATCGCTTCACTCCTGCAATCAGTGATCATGTGTGTTTTTGTGGGATCGTGATTACTCACGCTGCAGCCAAAGTTTGTGCTTCCTGTGTGGGGTTTCATAAGTCTTAGCACCGTTTTGTTTGTTAGCACGTACGCGACCACTTTTCTTTATTGCTATGCCGCAACATTTAGTGTGCTGATGCTGGCCATAGTGCATTTGGCAATGTGAAGGTGACTTTCACTCTACTGTTTTTTGTTCACAAGAATAAAAAATAAACGAGGAAAGATACTTGGTGTAGTGTCAATTTGGCATTCTTCTGGTGGCATTAGAATATATGGCTGGAGATATTGGTAACAAGTGACGAATGTCAGTTTAGCTGAAGATGTCTGTCAGGTTGAATGTAAAAAAGAAAAAAAAAAGTTGTTGAGTAACCTGGATTTCAAGTTAGCACCCATATAATATTACTTTGTTCAGGCCTTCCACTGGAAGTACTGATGCTGGACAAGGAATCAAGCTTAGAATCCATTAGCAGAGAATATCCAAAGGTGGCGAATTCACATGGAGTTAAACAAAAGGGATGAGCTGGTGGAAGGAAAGGTGTTGCTGTAGTGAAATGCTTTGGCACAGGGACCTGTTTTGTTGAAATGTTTGCTCCATGTACATTTGTTGACTTGACCACTTTTGATCATTTGAGTTCAAAGTAGAACATCAGCTTGTTAAAATTTGTCAAATGCAGTCCAGATTCGTAGTGGGAGTAACATAAGTTTTAACACCTGTTCAAGGATATACCTTGGCTTAACCTTAACACTTTATTCACAATTAACCATAAAGGGGCCCTGCAACACTTCTCTTAGTAGCCATGGAATGGATTCACTGAATGAGCTTATTGCCAAACGGAATTTGCCGCCGCAAAAAAATAAAAAATTCACGCCTGTCAAGTACGAGCTATTTTTCGCATGCTACAATCGTATTCTCTCTTCTCCCGTGCCGACAAAAGCGCTGGAAGCTAAGCAGAGAGGAATGGCAGGGGCAAAGAAAATACGTCAAACACACCTCGTGAGCTTAAGCACTTTCTATTTTTTTTCTTCGAATACGTGGCCTTTCAGTGCGATCGCGCGCGTACGCGTCGACAGGCCGTGGGGATCCGTGTAACGAATCAGTGCACCATGCTCAAATCGGCCATTAGCTGATCCAACGGCTGTGACGAGTGATTTTTGAGCTTGTTCCGCCATTTGTCGGGAGCAGAGGAGGCAACTTTTGCCTGACTTAGAGAATTTATTGTGAATTCGAGGCCGCGTGCTCCGCTATAATATTTGGCTCGCGTGTACGCGGGAGCCTCTACTCGATCGGCAGCGTTTTGCGACCACGCTCATTAAGTGTTGCAAGGCTCCTTGGACTACCTAGACAACATTTACGAGCACAATTTCCAGCAAGAAGTCTTGCACAAGAGTTCCGCAGTAAACGAAACTGATTTCGCTGCCAAATTACTGCGCCGCCCCTTCTTCCTCGTCCCTCTACTCCATCCTGCGTTACACTAGCGCGTTTGAAGAGTGAACCCCTGTTCGTCTTAAAGGGACACTAAAGTCAAACAACAATTTACGTCACAGTGAAAGCTGAATGTATGACATCTAAAACGACTATATCATCAACAACAGTGCACTACTTACCGAGAAATCAAATTAAATGCACAAGAACACAAGCGCCGCAGTAGGACATTTTCAAAATGATCGTGATGACATCAGACGGACCGCCTACAATTAGTAATCGATCTAACTGCGCCAAATAAAAAACGTTCCGTGCATAGACGCAATAAAATGCTGCTTGTTCGTTTCTGTTTGATTCATGAAAAAAAAATCGCCGGCCGTTAATATGGGGAACCGTGATGGGGAATGGCGCGAGTAGTTCAGAAATTCAATTTTTGCGTAATTACACGAGGCAGGTAGTGCCATCTAGCGGGGCGCAGTTGAAACAAAAACATATCTCGAAGCCAATGGCTGGAAATTGATCAATGGCTGTATTTGCTGCTGTGGCTCCCGCTGCTTTCAGTCTGCTGCTACTGGGGCAGTAAAGCTGGGTAACGTCGTGCATGACAACAGTGACGGGGGACGGTTTGGTCGGTCCGCTTCTCCAGGCGGGTAATTTGAAGGGCGCTAACCCGATGCGGAGCACTAAAACGTGATTTCATTTCAAAATAGGCATTTCCTTGGCACGAAAGTAACACTGCGAGGTTTCTGGACCGCCAGTTCAATAATCAACGTCGACTTAATAGTTGACTTTAGTGTCCCTTTAAGGACAGCTTTTTTTTTTTTTGTGGCTTCAGTGAGAGAGCGTGCGGCCACGTGACGGCAAGCGCAGTAACTATGCAGCCCATGGTGCTCAAATCAGCCAATCGCCGTGAATATGGGTATATGGTGCCATTTGTAGAGCGAAGAGAGAACGATCGAAAGTGGACTGAGAATTATTTGTAAGTTACAGGCCGGGTGTTGCCCTGTTTGGCCTGCGTTTTCTCGGGAGCGTCCACTACCGGTCAGCAGTGTTTTCTGACCTTGGTGAACAAGTGCTGTGGGCCCCTTTGAATTCCTAGATCAATAGCGCACCCAGGATTTGTGTCGGTTGTCTAGGGGACGTTGAAATCAATAGGATTGGGAGGGGTTGAAAGGCGAAGGCAGGCAACTGACATAATATGCTATTTCCTCAATTGATTCAGTGAGGAAATGGTATATTGTGCAAGTCCAACAGTAAATGAATTGCCAGATAATAGTTTAATCAAGGAAGATGATCATGTTTATCTCTCCAGCGTTTCACCGAAAGGTATCGAAACAGTTTGACAGTGTCGAGAAAGCGTTGTGCAAACCAGTGCACAGAAACACACACACAATGAACGGCAAATAGAATAAACCAACGCGTAGCATAGTTCCCAACCGTGTTGTGCCGCACATATTTATTTTTGCTTGTTTTGCCGCTCCGTGCAGCGATAAGAGTTGACATGTCGGCTGGTTGGCGGTCGCTCAGTGCTCCCTTAAAAATATCCGCTACTGAGCATGTTATGTTTCCTTTAAGCATCGCAAAACTAAAGCCGAAGCTGTAATATTTATTGTGTACGCGTACGTTGGACTCGATAGCAGTGCCGTGGGAGCTGGGGGGGGGGGGGGTAGACATAAGTCGGCCCTCATAAGAGAAAGGCTATAACACCCCCTCTTACTTTCGGTCGTTGCGCTCATGCGCTAGATCTAATCAACGCAGAAATTTGAGCTTGTTGGCGGGTGACTACTCGTTCATATATTGGCAAGCGTATCGGAACGAACGCACTAAAAGAAGACAAGTAAACAGTATGGGTGCTAGACATTAAGCTTGCTGATGGAAATGTACCAAAATTCGCGGAGCTCACAAAGAAAGGCAGGAGGCGCTACCGCTCGTATCTACAATGTCGGTTCAGATAACCACGCAAATAAAAAAAAAAACGCATAGATATGCAAGTAGCGCCGTCTACATATTGTAGGGTGTGTGCATTTTCTTACGTTTCCGTCCGTTTTACGCCATCAAACTTTCAGTTGTCTGGCGACCGCACTGTTGCACGTGTGTTCTCTGCTGGTTCCGTTGGGCTTGCTAAGATTCACAAGCTAGATTTAACATAGCCTGGAAAATCGATGGCAGTGCTGCCGCTCGACAGAAGTCCCTGCGCTTCGTAAACGAACCACGACAATTAGTGCGAAGTGTGGCGTCTTTTTCGGATTAGGGGCGGCGGCGCCATGCTGAATTCGGCGAATTGAAGGAATCTCTTCGAGTCGAAGGTCGTCGAGGACTCCGAGGGAGGCTTACGCCTCAGGTATGAATTTCGCACGTGTCGTACCAAACCTCACGAAATCTTGCTTGACAATGCAATCTCGATCGCTATAATGCTTACTGGGTGCAGCAACAACGAGGCATTTTGAAGGGGGCCAACAACGCTTTTCCAAGTAACCGCCGCAAAAATAAAAAAAAGATTAGAATTCTTCAAGTACGAGGGGAATGATGCAAATTTGTCGCAAGGTGTAATTGACTTCTCTCTCCCCCACGAGCATTGCTGAAAGCAAGCTTGATTGATTTGATTGATATGTGGGGTTCGACGTCCCAAAACCACCATAATTTGATGAGAGACGCCGTAGTGGAGGGCTCCGGAGATGTCGACCACCTGGGGTTCTTTAACGTGCGCCCAACTCTTGGGCAATCGCTGAAAGCTAACCAGGGAGATAAATGGCTGGCGTGGCCTAGGTTTCACAAAAGAAATAATCCGTATTATTATGGGTAAGTCGTCTAAACTGACTGCCAGATTAAATAAGTCAACTTCAGAAAGGATTTAATCTAGACGAGAAACCCTGACAGACTTTTGGAGACGCTTACAAGCGTCGTCTTATTTTTAGAGTTTGTGTTTTTACGAGTATATCTTCTTGGCCATCAGCAATAGGGAGCACAGGCTCAATAGAGTTACTATATATGCTACCTTTAGGTAGCAGAATTGCGCCAAGGTACGCCATCTTGGGTTCAAATGTCTTGCGGGAAAGCCACTCACCACCCGCGTAGGAGCAACGCTCGCGCTTCAGAGTGCCACATAGTCTTTCAACATTGAGGGATTATGGTACTAGCGTTGCTTTATTTATTTTTTCGCTTCCTTACTTTATTTTTTTTTCCCATATAGAATAACTCTAAGTATGGATAAATGAATGGATGTGACTACCCTTTAGGTCGGGCGGCGGCTAACGCCACCTAGCCGTAATACTTAGTGAACTAACCATTAGATTTATCTTTTTTTTTTCCTTTAAATAGTGAGGTTGAGGATTCGTACTTTGTAGTGAAGGATTTAATTTTCACTCGTGCATTGACTTTAGCCACAAATGAGATAACCTCCTTCTTGGCGCTGCGGTCAAGTTTGCGCAGCGCCGTTCACCGCCCTAGCGGAAAGAGGGCAAAGCTCCGGTCGCTCGGATGGGCCGTGCTTGCCATGGGTTTTCCCATTGCTCACCGGAAAACGTGTTGCTTGGAGCGCTTATTTCGCATTTGCACGCTATGGGCAGCGCTCTTTCGTCATTCTGGAAAGTAGGCACGCACTGGTGCTGCATTGTGAGCTGCTACAAAAGTTTAAACATGACGAAGACGTGAAAACTGCCCGTCAAGTTCGACAGTTTCCAGTGCAAGCAGTGCGAGAAGCAAAGGCATCCAGAGTGGATTATGCCAGTTCTCTGATACTCCGCGGTCTCGTTACTTCGATTTTTTTTTTGTCGTGCGCAGTACTACAAACTATTAATTAACTGAAAGAAACGCGATGACCGGACTCAAATATTAAAAGAAAGTGCGTTTGTAAACTGAAACTAGAACAGACAACCGCTGTACATTTCGCGATTGGGCTCTGCATTTCCGTGACAATCATTGGTAGTGCGAAAGCGGTGGAGCTTGCTAGCTTCATACACTTAAATTGCCGTACTGCAAGCCCTGCAAGTGTTTTATTCAGCTGATGTTTGTAGACTTCTCGTCGCCGCTTAGTGTAAACAGATTTGTGCTGCATGTTCGCGCTGAGCGTTTATACGTACAGGTCTTGCAAGCAACACCCACCGATAAGTTACCGTGATGAGGTGTTGTGATGCTAGTATCGAAGTCATGAGTTTCCCACAAACTCCAGCTGCATTTGCACGGGAGCGAAACGCTGTAACAGTGCGCTCAGATTTTCGTGCAAGAATGATAGACAGGTCGTGTTGGCGTTGCATATTTCAAGTGTGCCGTGGTATGACGCTCAATGTAAACAGAAGTGACGCTTGGTGTGTGTGAACCCTCCATCCGTTGTCGTCGCGCCGTGTACACTTCAAATAGATTTAGGTGCACGTAAAAAAAAAAAAAGAAAACCTCAATCGAAATCAATCTGGAGTCTCAATCCACGGCGTGCCTCCTAATGATATGGTGGTTTTGCCTCGTAAAATATTATGCCCTTGCATGCACCCGAGCCGCGCGATAAACAGCTGCCGCTATGAAGACGAGTTGATAAAGAACCAAGGCACATGTAAATTTTTCGATGGTTTCGCGAAATTTGATGTGGTTATCAGGGGCAAATCTCGGCGTCACTGAACTAAAAATATTGTTACGTGGAAAATAACAGTTGTCGGTCCGCAGCCACAACGCAGCTCACTGACAACGTCCACTTCTTTTCTCTCAGTCTGAGGCACCTTACTTGGGTATGCCCCACTATGCCCTCTTTCAGTCAGACGAAATCACGTAACACGACCCCCGGCGGCAAAAGCGCCGACCCGGCGAGTTTACGGGGCCACAGCAGGAGCAGTGTGGTAACGCTTGAGCCTTGATACGTGGACGATGTCCCTTGACAGCAGAGCGGAAGAGGTTGATGGATTATCAGAGACAATTTCATATGTAGTGTCGGTCACTCGTCTAAGCACGCGGTATGGGCCCGTGAAACGAGAGAGAAGTTTTTCCGACAGGCCTGCATGTCGCGTAGGGGACCAAAGAAGAACGAGGGAGCCTGTTGGAAAGTGTTCGTCGCGATGCCGCTCGTCGTAACGATGCTTCTGCGAGTCTTGGGACGCCAATAATCTGCTGCGGACAAGCTGACGAGCATGGTCAGCTCGGGTAATAGCGTCGCGTGCATATTCAGAAGTATACTGCGCAGCGGCTGGCAGGAAGGTATCCAACGGCAATGTTGGTTCGCGTCCAAACAGAAGGTAAAATGGCGAGTACCCGGCAGTGTCACGCCGGGAGGAATTGTATGCGAACGTCACGTAGGGTAGTGCAAGGTCCCAATCACGATGGTCGGCCGAGACGTATTTCGATAGCATGTCGGTCAAGGTGCGGTTTAAACGTTCTGTAAGCCCGTTTGTCTGGGGGTGGTACGATGTCGTGAGCTTATGCTGTGTAGAGCAGGAACGCAGGATATCGTCAACCACTTTCAAAAGGAACGTACGGCCTTGGTCTGTCAGCAGTTGACGAGGGGCTCCATACACTAAAATGAGATCGCGTAGTAGAAAATCAGCGACGTCTGTAGCGCAGCTTGTTGGCATGGCTCGCGTAACTGCATAACGGGTCGCGTAATCCGTATCCACCGCGACCCACTTGTTTCCGGAGGCGGATGTTGGGAAGGGACCGAGAAGGTCCAAACCAACACGGAAGAATGGCTCCGATGGGATGTCGATGGGCTGAAGATATCCGGAAGGTAGTCCCGACGGCTTTTTGCGACGCTGGCAAATTTCACAAGCGTTGACACAGCGACGTACAGAACGTGAAAGGCCAGGCCAGTAGAAGCGGCGGCGCACACGGTCATATGTGCGAGAGACACCAAGGTGACCCGCGGTTGGCGCGTCATGGAGCTCGCGTAGGACTGTAGAACGCAGGTGCTTTGGTATGACCAGAAGTAGGTCGTGACCATGGGGCGATAAATTACGCCGATATAAGGTGTGGTCCTTTAAGGTAAACATGCGAACGGAAGCGTCTTGCGGTGAAGATTCGAGCTGTTGTATTAGGCGGCTGATATCCGGATCGCGACGCTGCTCGTCCCCGAGATGAAGCAGCTGGGAGATGGAAAGGACGCAGCCCACAGAATCAGTGCTCGTAGGATCGCAGTTGGCCACAGGGTAGCGTGACAGACAATCCACATCTTTGTGCAGTTTTCCTGATTTGTACACCACGGTGTAAGAATACTCCTGGAGGCGGAGTGCCCAGCGGGCGAGACGACCTGTGGGATCTTTGAGGGAGGCGAGCCAGCAGAGAGCGTGGTGGTCGGTAAGAACTATAAATGGTCGGCCGTATAAGTAAGGGCGAAATTTCGCGACTGCCCACATCAGCGCTAGGCATTCGCGCTCTGTGATGGAATAATTACGCTCCGAGGTGGACAGCAGCCTGCTGGCATAAGCTATCACGCGATGCTGCCCACGTTGTCGCTGAGCCAACACAGCGCCTATTCCGTAACCGCTGGCATCGGTGCGCACTTCCGTCGGTGCCGTAGGGTCGAAGTGAGCCAGCACAGGAGAAGAAGTAAGCCAATGGTCAGGTCGGAAAATGCTGCTGCTTGCGAGGGACCCCAGGTAAACGTCTCATCCGGTTTGAGTAAATCTGTTAGGGGCCGAGCGATTTCCGCGAAGTTCTTGATGAACCGCCGAAAATAGGAGCGGAGCCCCACAAAGCTGCGGACATCTTTGGCGGTTTTCGGCACAGGAAAGTCCTTCACAGCTCGAACTTTTTCTGGGTCAGGCTGTACACCGTAAGCGTCAACAATATGTCCAAGTATTGTAATGCGACGGCGACCAAACCGGCACTTAGATGAATTCAGCTGAAGGCCGGCGAGACGGAATACATCAAGAATTTTTGACAGTCTCTCAAGGTGCGCTTCAAAAGTGGGAGCAAACACAATCACGTCATCCAGATAACAAAGACACGTAGACCACTTGAATCCATGGAGCAGGGAGTCCATCATTCGTTCAAAGGTGGCGGGGGCATTACATAAGCCGAAAGACATGATTGGTAGAGGCCATCGGGTGTTACAAAAGCCGTCTTCTCTCGGTCCATGGGGTCCACGGCAATCTGCCAATAACCAGAACGAAGATCGATGGAAGAAAAGTAGGCGGCACCATGGAGGCAATCAAGGGCGTCATCAATGCGGGGCAGAGGGTATGCGTCTTTCTTGGTGATGTTGTTAAGGTGGCGATAGTCCACACAAAATCGCCACGATCCGTGCTTCTTTTTAACTAATACCACCGGGGATGCCCAGGGACTGGAGGATGGTTCAATAATGTCCTTCGCTGGCATCTTGTTCACCTCCTTCTGAATTATGCTCCGCTCAAAAGCAGACACTCTGTAGGGACGGCGGTGAACAGGGTTGGCATCACCTGTGTGTATGCGATGCTGGACAAAGGACGTCTGCCCAAGAGGTCGGTCACCAAAATCGAAAATATCCTGGTAGGCCTCGAGAAGATGTTGTAGGGCTTCAACTTGCGGAGGCGGAAGATCAGTGGCGATCATGTCTACAATTTGACGGCTGCCCGAATGTGTTGCGAGTGATGTGCGCTGCGGTGAAGCAAGTGTGTCTAAGGCAAGCACTTCAATTTGTGAATCGAGCAACGGACACAGGTGGGCCACAGAAATGCCTTGTGGAAGCACATGATTCATGTAGCCGAAATTGACAAGAGGTAGACAAGTTTTGTTATCTGTGATGCTGAGCACCGTATAGGGCACTGCAACATTGTGCGCAAGGAGTACGTCGGTGAGAGGCGTGGCGTAATAGTCACCGTCGGGCACAGCTGGTGAGCACAGAAAATCGACGTACGTCACAGTTTTGGAGGGCAGGCGAACAAAGTCGCTGCATTGTAATCGGCATGTAGGTTGGTACGGGGCGGCACTGATTTGTGGCAGTTCAAGGCGGAGCGCACCAGCGGAGCAATCAATCAGAGCAGAATTGGCGGCAAGAAAATCGAGGCCTAGTATGAGGTCGTGGAGACATGTTTCAAGCACGGTAAAAAGGACGACCACTTGATGACCGGCTACGGTAAGTTGAGCTGTGCACATACCAACGACAGGGACTTTTGCACCATCTGCAACTTAGACGACACTGGTCAAGGGGGGCGTGAGGACCTTCTTCATGCGACGACGAAAACGCGAACTCATAATACAGACGTGAGCGCCCGTATCTATCAGAGCTTCAACAGGTGTACCATCAACATATACTTCTAGGGTGTTCCGGTTCAAACGTAAGGGCAAAAGAGGATTTTTGGGTAAGGTCGACAGGGCAGCTTCACCTTTAGAAGCTGCGCAGCCTAGTTTTCCGGGGACGCGCGGCGGTTGAACGATGGCGAGGGAGAGCGGCGACGCGTGTTTGAACGAGAAGGGCGGCTTTGAGGCGGTGGCGACGACGGGGCAGGGTGGCCGTAGTCCTCAGGGGCAGTAAATGCTGTAGACTGAGTGCGGGTAAAATAACGGTGGTTCGGTGGACGGAATGAGTTACTGTAAGCGGGGTACGAGCCAGAAGACATAGATGGCCATTGACTGCGGCAGTAACGAGCGATGTGTCCTGCGCGACCACAGCGGAAGCAGATTGGCTTATCATCAGCTGTTCGCCATTCAGACGGGTTCCTGGTTCGAATAGAGTACGGACGGCGACGTCTCATGTCCACAGAAGCTATCGAGGGACCAGTATTATCAAGTGTGGATGCAGTGGACAGGATACCAAGGTTAGCGAATTCCTGGCGGACAACAGCCTGGATCAAGGCGACAGCTGGCGTTGAGGCGTCGGGCAACGTCGGTAGTTTGTTGGCAGCCGGGTAAGCGGCCTCGAGTTCACGTCGGACGATGCGCGTCACGTCTTCGGTTGTAGACGGATGACAAGGAGTGGCTTCGCAAGACGACGTTGCCGCGGTGTTGGGTAGGCGCTGAAACTGCTGCAAAATGCGTCGACTCTTCGCCTGCTCGAGCCCCGCCGCGGTGGTCTAGTGGCTAAGGTACTCGGCTGCTGACCCGCAGGGCGCGGGTTCAAATCCCGGCTGCGGCGGCTGCATTTCCGATGGAGGCGGAAATGTTGTAGGCCCGTGGGCTCAGATTTGGGTGCACGTTACAAAACTACAGGTGGTCGAAATTTTCGGAGCCCTCCACTACGGCGTTTCTCATAATCATATGGTGGTTTTGGGACGTTAAAACCTACAAATCAATCAACCTTCGGAGCAAGTCACAGGTGACGCTGCACGTGGAGGGCGACCAGATAACAGCACATGCAGAGCACGTGAACGTGCTCAGATAGCGCAGGTCTAAGGCGGGAGCGGGGTACCGAGTGACCGGCCTTTGCTAGAAAGACGGCGAAACACGTAGAGTCACTAGAAAAAAATTTCGAATTTTTTTCCAGTGACTCTAGAAACACGTGCAGCGCAGCGCCCCGTGGCCGAGTATGGAAGGCCCATACGGATATCAGAAGCCGACTTTAGCGAGATTATAACTAGAACTTCAAATAGCGCTATAATACAGATTTTTAAAAACCCGCTTTTCCCCGCCAAGCACCAGATCGGCGTCATTTGGTCAATGCATGCACGGCATGCTTGAACCGTCGTGAGCTGAAATCGAGCCTGCGCACGCCATTGCTCACTGTGTTAAAAAAAGTAACGCGCGGAATGATAAATGTGTGAGGTGTTGACATTTCTTCAGGTATTCTGGGGGCTTCGAAAAGTTTGCGTAACTTACTGGCAGCGATATCCGACCAACTTATTTCTTCCCGAACTCTTTAGCGTTGATCTTGTATTCAGCCGCGCTCCTCCATCGGCTTCTGCCGTGTCAGTTGAGCTCGTTGATTCAGCATGTGCGGTGGCGCCCGTCAGTCGTGTTCTATTTTGCGTAACTTTGTGTTTGTGTCGCGATTCTTAAGACGCAGCTGAGAAAAAAACTTCACTGGATGTACAACTTATGGGCCCGATCGAATGCCAGTAAGTTTCTGTTGAGTGACGGTTAGGCCTAGTGTCGTTACATTCCCAACAGAGAGATGCACGGTTCTTGCGAGTAGATGTGCTCTCAGAACGTCCTTTCTTATATACTGTAGAGATGTAAAAGATATTGCAATTTGCGATTACTTTTCTTTGGATATGTGATTTCAGTATAAACGCCAGGGTACTGTCGTATCTGAAGTTAAGTAATTTTTGTTGCGATGTACAGCCGCGGCCACGTCTGCGTAGAGCACGCGAACAGCAGGTTTTTGCTCTGCGGGCCGAAACCTTGGGGCAGTACCAGGCTCTGACGTGGTAAGTCTGACAACTAGGTCGTGCATGCTCTTGATACACCACTTCAGAGCCCGAAACTGCGTCGAGGTTTTGGTCCGCAGAGCCAAAACCGGCTGCTCAAGCGCTCTACACAGACGTGGCCGTGCACGGCTGTACTCTATATGTTCGAGTCGCAAAACGACAAAATAACGAAAGAAATATGTCACGCTGTATCACGAATTGCTTCCACGACATTTTCAAGCAGGCTTCAGCTGTTGAAACATAAATGTAGGTGATAGGTATGTGAATTAGCTTTAGCTGTTTGTGCCTGAGTAATTTGAAGATTACACATGTGTTACGCACTTTTCGTGTCCCTGCAATAGATTTTGTGCATAAGATAACCTTGCTAACAACGTTCGTCGCACAGGTATGCATATGACGAGGGCCTGGGTGCGCTTTTTTATTGCGAAAATTTCAGAGCATGATGATCAAAGGCACTTTTTGAGAGGAGGAGTTTGGTGTTTTTTCTCAGTGCTGTGATGACACTTCACCTTGACCGTCTCAACGCGCTCGTTAAATATTATTACATATATTTTTCTTTCTCTGTTAATCTCCTCCTCTCTCTTTAAAACGGGCACCTCATGCAGAATCAAAGGATTTTCTAACAGGTCGCTGATGCTTGGGTAACCAAGATTTGCTCACTCTCTGCCGTCGTACAGTGTAATCTAGTTTCGCCTCTTCACGTGGTCGTCCATGAGGTAACGATGGATATAGCATAATTCTCCTTTCTTCTATTTTTCGCAGTCTGTAGTTACTCTAGATGTTTATAAAGAAACGTTACAGCAACCAAATCATGACATCTTTTTAAATAGGGTTATTTGCTGTTTTTTATAAATAAAAATAGATGCCAGCATATTCCAACCTTCTTTATTATATTGGGAACCTTTAGTCAAACAAAAGTCACTCTACATTAATAAGTTGTGTTGTCTATAATGATAGTCTCTAGCAGTTCTGAAATATTTTGAATGCCTGTGGGTAGGCAACGTCGACAAATCGCACTGCGAAGCACCCTAGAGAGCCGTTTCGGCCAATTATCGGTGCGCTTTGTGATTTGTCGTAGATGCTATGCGCCATTCATTAGGAGGTATTCACGTGACGTCATCCACGAGGGGTGCTAGCAAGGTGACCATATCTGTGCTCACTTCACTGTGTACATCTCAATCCAAGATGTGCAAGATTTCATTTGTTAAAAGTTAGGATAGGACATGCGCTTTACGGGTATTGTTTGTGTATTTCGGGCATACATTTAGGAATTTTTACTTAAGTGAGCACCTGGTTTGAACCATTGTCATTGTTCTTTGTTATATGTTTCTGCATAGCTAGTTTTCCACTGCCACTATTTATAAGCTTGTTTTCGGGGAAGTACTACCTGCATCACTGTTTTTTGCTTCAATACTCAGTTCTGTGATACTGTTATATAAAATGAGAAGAGATTATGGGTACAGCGCTTGTGCAATACGATTTCTCGTTGATTGTCGCTTTAGTGCATTTAGTGTGTGTAAAAATTACAGCGGTGCTCGAATACTTGAGATTAACCTATGTAGCCAGTAAGCTTATACTAAGTTCTTTCTCCCCTGCTGTTCGAGTCGCATAGCTTTTGTACAATATTCTACACAGGAGATTATTACAGTAATACAGACAGATCCACAAATCCAGACAGATCTGCTGTCCTCTTCCTGCTGTAAAAAGTGTCCCCACAACACTTGCGTGTTTTTCATGGCCATCCTTGAAATTTCACTCCTGATGTAATAGATATTGCCGCTGTACTTGTGCCGCTTGCATCATTTACTTTCTTACAAATATGCATAATTTAGGTGCGAATAACCTGCTGGAAGTCACTCGTTCTACTTCGATTATGTACCAAAAAAGCGCATATCTAGGAGAGGGAAACGACAACACTATAGAAGCATGGGTAAGGAAAACAAGGTGAGTGGGAGGGACATAAGAAGAAATGGAAAGCCGACATTACAATCCGGGTTATAGAAGGTTTATATCAATACCTTTCAAGGCTTACGGTGGTCAAACTCTTCCTATTATGCTCAGGCCGGACATTAATGGAGATATACGACTGCTCCAGCCGGATGAACGGATTTTAAGCGCCCGAAAATGAACGTTAGAAGACGTTCGTTTCGGATTGGCCAATCCGCTTCGAAGCACTTTTGTATCACTTTTCTGCTAGCTGGGGGATGGGGGGGGGGGGGAGATAAGATACGTCATGAGCGCGTTATTACCTAGAGCACGTTTTTGTTTCACACGCGTGGCTTGCTTTCAGTGTGATTGTGGGCACGTGGTGACATCCGGTGGCGGCCACACTAACTACGCACCTCGCGATGCTCAAATCAGGCAATGGTTGTGAATTTGGATATATGACATGATTTGTGGAAAATAGAGAGAGAGAGGGTATATTTAGCTTTGAGAATGAATCGTGAATTCCAGGCCGCATTCTGCGACATAGTGTTTTGCTCGGGTGTTCTCGGGAGCGCAGACTAACAACGATCGGCAGTGTTTTCTGACCATGAAGAAACAGCCTTGCAAAGCCCATATCAAAAGGCTATTGCGGTCAAGTGAGTCCTGTAGTCAGGGGCGTAGCCAGATATTTTTTTTTATGAGAGAGGAGGAGTGGTTTAACTGACCATTATGTATGTGCGTGCGAGCGTTTAAATGCGTGAGTTTATATATGTTTGTATGTGTGAGTGTAATATATGCCTGCGCCAAGGTCTGCGTTCATTTACGCCGCATGGTATGAAATGAGTGTAATGACGCGCGTAACGCCGCGTGCGAATGATAGAACGCACTCATGAAACGACGCGTGGCGTGTACGAAACGGTGTGAACGGCTTAGAGACTTGTCATTTTAAGACTGAACTGTGCGAATGCCCGGACGAACACGGCTGAGTATCGGCCACTGAATTTGCGTTGCCGGTCGAATATGTTCAAGCTGACGTGGGTAGGGTGGCCGCGTGACCCCAATCGATTTTAAGCCCTTATTCCTTCCTCTCTCTCATCGTTATGCCCCCTTCCCATTCCCCCAGCGTAGGGTAGCAAACCGGGCATATGCCTGGTTAGCCTCCCTTCTTTCTTTTTTTTTTCTTGTCCTCCTCCTCCTCAGCCTCCATACGCGAGGTGACGCTGTGTAGTCTCCGAATGAATTTTCCGAGTGAGACCAACGGGGCGGATCTTACGAGATAGGCATTCTGTGTAGATGATGCGTCAATCGGAGATGTTTGACACAGTGCACTTTAGATTTGCGGGGAACACTAAAGTGACACGCTTTGTTTAGATTGAAGTTATGTCGTGAAAAATTGGTTGTCGTTCCACCAAAAGTTATATTAAAAGGTGTGAAAATTTGTCGAATGTATCGCACGTAAATTTCCCGCCGAAATCTCCGACGGTGGCGTTATGGATTTTAAACTGATTTTGTTTTCGCATTTGGCCTCATTATAGCTAAAAGAAGAGAAGAAACCTGATGTGTCAAGTCTATGCTTTCCTCGGAAGGCAGTGTACTACATTTTTGAAGATTAGGAACTATACGTAGGCTTTATTAGAAGCCGTTAATCTATGACGTCACGGCGAATGACGCGGGAACATCGACGTGACGTCGCCACTTGTGTTTACTTTTTGTCCGTTTTATCACTTGCCAAGCGCCTTCTCGCAGCAAGCGTCGGGATAGGGCTGCGCATGCATTTACCTGAGATGATTCGAAAGCCATCTCCTCGGTCACTGTATTGGTGCCCTCTACTTGCTGAGGAGAAAAATAAAAATATTGATTGATTGAATGATTGATTGATCGTTTGATCCCCACGCCCCCCTAGAAAGATTTCTGCGCCAAATGTGGTTTCACACAGCCTAAGTGATTAGTTCACATTTTTTTTGTAGCGTTAGCTACACTGGCCTCGCTGAGCCAATTTCGCGTGGCACTGGTCTGCGCATGCGCAATGATACTCCGCCGCCGCCGCGCGCGGCTCGCCGCCGCTGTGCGCGCAATACGATGCGCTGCGCAGACGATCAGTGGTGTCACGCACCGGAGCCGGCACTTCCCTCGCACTCGGCCGCGGCCGCGCGCGACTCGCCACCGCCGGTGTGCGCTTTCCAGAGGAGTGCCGTTATAGCCTCGGTAGACATATGGACGCCGACGCGCACACCTTCCCTGTGCAGTCGCCATCTGACACTGCGCTGGAGCCGCTTGATAGCGCCTCTGACCAGCGTTTGCCACTGTGGTATAGCCATGGAGAAGGAGAGTGCAAATGCTGCTCAACGGTGCAGTAGAGCGGAGAAGCTTAACTCATCGGATCTCGAAGTAGTTGCCCGGCAAAATAAATATACATGTGCCACATAATACGTATACCGTGTGTGTGTCATTGGAACAGCTGTAAGCATGATATCTGGAAAGCTAAGAATAATCAGCTGAACCTTTGCTAACGCTACATATATTCTGGCGTAGCTGAGCTAAGCCACTGCCCTTTTTCCGAGTGACGATGTCACGACTCATGGGATACATTTTTTATTTTTATTTATTTATCGAATTTTGTGGGCACGTAGTCGAAGTAGGGAGGGCAATAAAAATGGTACAGCTATGAACACGTTTGAAAAAAAGAAATGTTGAAGAAACAAAGAAAACAAAAACAATATTACATAAATAAAGTCAATATCTAGGGCAAAACGCTGTAAAACAAATCAATAATACTGATAATTATTATTACGCAGATTCGGTTATACAGTTCCATTCGGTTATAGGTGACAGCCACATCAGCCAGCATATTCTCTTTGACCAACGTTTACGTAAACAAACTGAAACCTTTTAGGTGAAACACCAAACCATTTGAAATTTATAAATTACTCGTGTAATTACTAAGTAATCGGCAATTTCGCCATAATAGACTAGTTAAAATGGAAAGTAAAAGTACATTGCGATTTTTTAAAATTTCGCGCCATAACTTCAACGCTTTATTTGAAGTTTAAGGCGCGAGTGTACGACGTGGACGAAGAGTATGTACGTGCACACATGGAGCGCTGCGTGTGTGTGCACGTTATCTTTGTCCGTGTCGTATTCGTGCCTTAAACTTCAAATATATTAAACCAGCAAGCCGAGTCTGCCTTTCTTTCAACACCTTAATGTCACTGTGACGTAAGTCTGTTTTTTTTTTAATTTTAGCTATGTTTCGCCATCGGACACAACCGAAAGGTGCGCTGCAAGGCACGTTAACACGCCAAACCTAACTAAACGGGTAAACTACCGCTCTCTCCTACACTTACACCTTGCACGTACCCACGGCCAAGGCAGTGAGCAGAACCACGGCCACTCGATTTCTCAAGTGGGAAACCGAGTGGCCGTTGCGAAGCTCCCTGCAATGAGGTGGGAGATAAACCGATGAGGAGGGGGGGGGGGTGCATCTACTACTGGAAGCCTTCCGGAAGCTTCACTGCGCTGCTATGACCGGCAAGATTGTTCAATGTTGTTTAACGTGCGAAGCTGGCTGGCAATCCTAACTGCCTTTTCACGCGGACATGCGGAATCAGAGTGGTCTAATCAAGCCGTGTGCATGAGTTATTACTACTGCGTAGGAAAATATCATCCGAAGTCCCTAGTACGAGAGGGGAAAAGGTCAGCACCTCCCCCCCCCTCCCCCGCCTTCCGGACACCCATGCCTATGGCTATTAGATCAACCGAAACACAAGTCGCCTTCGTAGTCGTGTTTGTTCAACGGCGTGCCCTCTTTCTCAGGGTATAGGTGAGACTTCGTGCCGCACTCTTTTCACGAAAAGACTGGCCGTATCCTGTCCTTCTAATCTACGGCCATCGAGAGCGAGCCTAACGCGCAACAATCGACGGCCATTATTGCTTCCCGCCCGTCCCCATCGTTGTCCTCGCTTCTCCCAGAACGGCACCGCTGCCACCAAACCGCTGTCCCATTATTTCCTAGCCTATACAGCAGAGAGCCCGTCGTTCTTCGCGTGAGTGTAGACGTAAGGTCCCAGCGCCACGACAATAGCCTCGGGCCAGTCCAGCTAAAGCGGCTACCTGCCCTGTTCTTCATGTTTTCGCGTGGTTTCGACGCCCTCCCATAAACGAGAGGGCTCGTTTGTATGTGACGTAGCCCTTCTCGTGACGCTGCCCTCCGTTTCAGAACGCGTTTCTTCGCCAGGAGGCATCTGTGTAAAAGGAGACCAGGGATGCACAACGGTGTGGCGACAAAAAGAAAATGGGAAACAAATAGGAGAGAACGCGGCTTGAAAGCAAGGACAGGAAGCAGGTAAAGAAGCTCGCAAGTCAGATTTGTCTCCCTATTTCAACCAGCGTTCACGCTCCCGCCTCTGCTTTGTTTTTGTTGTTGTTGTTGCTGCTGCTGCTGTTGGTCGCATCTCTTTTCAAGAATGGTGGCTCTTCTCCAGGATCAAGCAGACGCCCGTCGCCCCGGGCTATTGCCTTAATGCCGCTGTCAGAGAACAAGCGTGCTTTTCTTGCTTTGGAGATTGTTGAGCCGCCCTGGAGATATAAAGCTCGTGGCCACGTGTTTACGTCCGTTTTCCTTGGGTGGCGGTTACGTGTATACGCTTGCGTGCGCAACGGGAAAATGCAACCGCGTTAGGCCACAGAGATGGCTTCTCCTTCTATCTAGCCACTCTCCATCTTGACGCCTGCTGTCTCATTTGCTTCGCTTTTTTTTCTTTTCTCTCTTTATAATAGCTTCGTTTTCACACGCGTGCTCACAGCGAGGGCAAACGAAGCGGCGGTGTTTCGTTTGACGCAGATACCTTGTTTAAACAACGCCGAAGAAGCGCGAAAAAGTGCTTTTAAACTTGTGAGTCGATTCCGTTTTTACAACATTCCGTTACCTGATTTGATTGATTTGTGGAGCTAACGTCCCAAAACCATCATATGATTATGAGAAACACCGTAGTGGAGGGCTTCGGAAATTTCGATCACCTGGGATTCTTTAACGTGCACCGAAATCTGAGCACATGGGCCTACAACATTAACGCCTCCATCGGAAATGCAGCCGGCGCAGCCGGGATTCGATGCAGCCGCCGCAGCAGCGACCTGCGGGTCAGCAGCCGAGTACCTTAGCCAGTAGGCCACCGCGGCGGGGTGTGTTACCTGAGCGTGAAATGTGGAGAAAGAGCAGTGATGTTGGTACAGTGTTTTGAATACTGCATGGAATGAATACAATTCGTTAACGTTTCCAGTTGAAGTGTTTTGCACATGAGCATCGAAAATGCTTCTTTGCACACGGTTGAATGGCTTCAGCGAAGGTCACGTGCTTGCCTATGTATAGATTGATTGAACGCGCGCACACAGTGTGGGAGCGGTAGATATAATTTTTGTTTATAATTTACACTAGAAAAATGTTCATATTCTTATGTCCGGGTGCTATCTACATAAACGACAGATAAAAACAAAGAAAAACTCGCAGGTTTGTTTATGCGTTCGTCTAAGAAGACTCAATGAATATGAAAATTCTAACATTTTGACTCACACCCACCCTGAGGGATTGGTCAAGAATCTAGAAACTTGGAAAAAATATTTAAAAACTACAAAAATAATTTCTCGTTTTGTATAAGAAAATAAAAATTTCGGAATTATTATTTTGTATGTAAGAAAAAGGGGTCAAGTTTATTCTTGTCGAATAACAAATGAATGAATAATATATAAGAAAACTTGCTGTATTCTACATTGGTTAACTATGGAGCTTCGGAACCGTGGTCATTGTGTAAATCTCATTAGCTGTATTACGAAATCTCGAACGAAAACCACCTACGTCTTTTTCTTGTCAGTCAAATTTATTGATCTTTCCCCGCCTCCCCCGAAAGCTTTCTGCATATAACGTAGTTTTGTACTGCCTCCAAGACCGGAGGAGACGACGTCATCAAGTCGTTATTTATGATCACGTGACTTTTGTCAGCGCTCGTGTTGACGCCAACGCCGCCGCCGGTCACTTTTCGCGTTCGGTCAAGCATCCAAGGCTTCCGCCTTAATACATTCACTCGCTACACAATGATAAACACTAGTGACAATTCCAAAATCTGCTGTTTCGCCAAAAGGTGTACAGGGGCCGTGCTAGTTAGGGAACGAACAATCGTCGGGCGACGCCACCGTCGCGTTGACCTCAGCGCCACCAACGGAGATGTCGCCAATCTCACAGGCACTCTACCACGCCTCGGCGTCCTCCGAGCCTTTATTTCCGCTGATGCTTGCGATCGTCACCAACGTCTCGTCGTCTCGCAAAGTGAGAGCTCCCACCAAGTTGCAGCACGCAACGGCACCATCTTTGTTTGCTCAGGAACTTCTTCAACCAGCAGCCCTGCACACAGCACGAAGCTACGCGCGGTGTCGCGTGTTGTGTATTGCGGTTTTAAGCCTGTCGAAGGCCTCGACGACTATTTTCAGCCGTCGCTACTGCGGAAATAACGCCGCTTGCTGCACAATAACCATGTGTTCGGCGTCCGGGAGGTTGACGAGACTGCCAGCTTGAGGAGTCCATGAAACTGTAGTGAATAAAACAGGAGTAAGTCCCATCAACCAGCTGCAGCTGGTGTAGCAATGCCAATAAATAAAATGGTCATGATTGAAACAATAAAAAAACACGCTGCACATTAAAATTATCTTTTACGTCAACTTGAGTTCACACATTTCTTGAGCTTCCTCTCCTGCATGAGGGGCGCAATAGTTTATCGTGTTTTCAATGTACAGGAATGCGCTAATACAACAGTCGGGGATAAATGGCATTAACGAATAGCGCTAAAGTATCAGCGGACACGAAACACGCATGCCAGCGCAGGTCCGTTGCCGTTTCTTGACCGCCACCGTCAACCACATCAACGCCGCGTAAAGCATGCGGTGTCGAAACAAAATTAAGCGCGAACAAAACAGAGAACGGCTTCCAGTGAACATGCCATTTCCCATTTCCTTGCGACAAACCACACGATAATTCACTTTTGCACAAGTGCAGTGCGATCTTCATTACCAAAAACAACAACAAAAAAAAAACACATGGCGTAAGAGGGCAACTCGGTGCGTCGCAAGCTAGCGCAGAAATAGTGTTGCACGTCCTTCATTTCATCAGGACGATATCCGTAATTTTAGCTCAAAAATATCAACCTACAAAACGTGAGACATTTACAACACAATAAACTTACATTAAGCAACCGACCCCCCCCCCCCCCCCCCGGTCCCACAACGACAAAAAATCTGTTGTTACCCGAATTTGCTTCGAAATAAAGACTGAACCTCGGCTTAGGCTGCTTTCGCAGTGTGTAAGCAGCACACTACGAAAGAGGAATTCATAAAGATGAATTAACTCACTTGACTTGTCGCACGGCGATAATCCACTTTCGCCTTCGTGACTTCTGTAGCAGTCTTTGACCTAGCAGTACCTGCATCCACTCTCCTTCTTGATATGGGGACGGACAGATGGTTCTGATGATGCCATGTGGGCTTCAATTACAGGAGCGGGCGCAAATTCTTTGGACGCGAAGGACGAGCGCTCGAAAAGCCCACGCTTGATCCACGCTAAACATGTGCAGTGAAGATTGGCCTGCGCGCATGCACACCTTCAAGCTTATTATTCGGCCACCAGGTGGCGCGCCCTGTTCTTAAAACTGCATGAAACACCTTGAACAAAAGCTTATTGCTGAAGGTGGCCTTCAGCCAAGTAAAGACTAAACAAGTACAACCATGCCTTTTGAGGCAAAGACGCAAGTGACGTGCCGCAGGGTGCTCTTTTGCCAAACGCGCACTGTCACGCGCGCGTGTTGGTAAAGTGGGCTTCGCCTTTTAATGACCCTGTTTGCAGAGAAGCCAGCTGTCAAGGGGTCCGGTTATGACGCGGTCACTCAACAAATGGTCGTTGTCAGCGAAAACTAGAAGTAGAGATACGGATATGAAAAGTGGGCCTTTAAAGAAGAAAATATTTTAGGGCAAAACAAGTCGTATATATTGCCCGCCGTGAACACCGCCCGTTGGTGCCGACCGCTACTTTTCCATGGCGCGTCTGACGTCATGTTCAGTGAGGAGCGGAGCTGCGTCTTCTACCAAAGTTTAAGCCCCTGGAAACCATTTAATTTGAGTGCCGCACTGAACAAAGCTAAAGTATATCGATTTCGCGTGTAGCTGGCTACGGAACAATATTGTTCGCCGAAATGCAGACGTTCGCAAAGCTCGCTGCTTGTTCCAACTCGGCTCGCAAGCACGCCAGTGTTGCCCGACTATGAGGCAGTTCGCGTGTTCATCAAAGTATTCCATTCTAAATTAAGTGCTTACCCAAATGCTCTAAATTTTCATCAGCTTGTTCATGAATGCACGAAGATTAACCCACATAACACAGATTACGCTTGAAAGTTGTGTCATACGACCCCTCTAAAACTCGTAAAATACTATTTTCTTTTTTCCTTCTTTGTTTTGCAGTTTAGCGTACGACTAGTTCAAATTGAAGTTTATTTCCAGTACAGAAATATGCGGGTTTCTCCGAATCTTGTCCCCCCTCCGCTTTCTTCTTTTTTATTTTTTTCTTCACATATTTTTTTTCACTACTGCCGAAAGTGCTGCATAAATTTGTTCACACAATCTATCATTTTTACTTCTTTTTTACATCTCTGTAACCCCGCTTCTTCCCCTGGGAAACAGGGAAATGTTTTTACATCGCCTTCACATAGTTTTCATGCTCAGCTTCTAACTCTCACGTCGCGGAATTGAACTCCAGCCATGGCTGCCGCATTCTGGACGCAGGCGAAAATGATCAAGACCAGTCTGCTTAGATTTAGGTGCATGCTAAAGAACTCGAAACTTCCGAAGTTGTGCACTAAGGGGGTCCCTCGTAATAATATCTTGGTTGTGTGACCTAAACCTCCAGCAATTATTATTTGTGTTCTTCACATAAAACGTTCCTCGATGCAGCTTAGAAAAAAACTTTAAAATAGGCTTTATGGTATACCTAGATAAAAGCAAACGAGAAAGTGAATTACTCGACAATAAGCTCACACCACCTGAAAGCTCCGAAAAAAAAAATACGTAAGCACTAAAGCGGCTGTGTTTCTTCTATCTTCGTGTGGTGTGGCAAAATTGCCCACTATGCAGCCGCTCCAAATGGCTCACCTTTCCGTATTATTGAAGAAAGCGACGTTTTCGCGCGTTCGACTTCCTCATTTACTCACAATTGCTGACAAACTTGACCTAGCCTACTGCCAAGCCTTTAGCTAAACCTGATACGGTTCCGGGCCATGCGTAATTCGGAAGCAACAGTCCGTGTGCATTCTTCTGCGCTAATCTCGCCAGCGGCAGGGTATAGTTTCTCTCGGACGCTTGTTTCGAATTCACGTCACTTCTCATACGGCTGACATGTGCTTGCATATATAGTACGGGCAAGCATCGACAAAGCCTAAGACAGGGCACTGAACGTGAGGAGGAGAGATGGAAAGACATAATAAGCTAGAAACGAAGACTAAGATCAACTGTACGGAAAGCTTCAAGGCGTCGTCCTTATTTTCTTTTTTTTCCCAGAGTTTTTCGTTACCGTGAAAGTCTTTCCTTTCTAGCGGGATGCCACCGCCCGAGGCCGCGAGGAGCTCCGCTATTTCCTGTACCGAGTGGCCACCGCTGGTCGTTTCACATTTTCTCGGCTCCGCCTTATCGAGTTCCTCCATTTATAACGAGATCTCGCCGACGTCCGCGTCAAGTGAAGGAGGAGCCGGCTGTATAGGAACCAAGACAGCCGCAAGGAGCACAACGAAAGAAAGCACAAATCCCAACGATGCTCGGCTTCGTGCACACAGCGATGTTCCTCGTGCAGTTTGTCTTGCGAGGCGATTTCGCTCTTGTCTTTTGTAGATTTTATTTTCTCGACCGAAGCCTCCCGCTCCGACACTCGCACACCTCACCGTTTCATCCGGGCAGCCGTTTACTGCTCCATTATTTCTTCACCGTTGTGTTCCTGTGGCGTTTGGCTGTGGTCCGAACATTTGCTCCACAAGTCACGAAAGCAAGCTATACCAAGCTAAGACTGAAAATCCGTCGACGGACGTACGTTACATACGCTGGCCCGAGCGTTCGGGCCCGTGAGGCACGGTTTCCCTTCTAGCCAAGCCAAGACAAGCCTCTGTTGTGGCGGCCACTGTTTTGCCCCGCGGCATTTGCTCCCGCGGCTGCCGCTGCTGTCTTTAACACACTCTGTCTTCTCTCTTATCGCTTCCTTTCTTTCTGTTATCTTTTTTTTTCTCCTAAGCTTGCCGGCGGTCAGCGCGGACATCCGTTTCGCCGGGAAATTTATTGGCTCCTTTCTATAGCCTTCACGCGGGTGCCTTCGCCACACGCTTCGCCTTCGTCCGTGGCGCCCAGTGTTCGCTTGTTTGCGCCTTCGCGTATACGGCCAAACACTCGTGCTATTTTGTTAGCAGGGCTCTTTCGCTCTTTCTTTCCCTTCTCGTATCCTCTTCTCGGTGTTTTGTGTTGCGAGCCTGTACAGCCCGGGGCCCAAGAGTTGTGGGTCTGCTGCGGGCAATGTGGTAGCTCATTTGCACTAAGAAGCTTTGCGGCGAGCCTGGCTTTGGAAGTCTGTTGCTAAGCGCGCCGCGTTTTTTTGCCGTCCTTCGGCAGCCGGTGCAATTTTTATTTGCCTGGCGCTGCGGAAGCGCAGACTTTTGTTAACCCTACAGCCTCTGGGCCATGGGACGGACGCTGAAGAAAAAGTGCTAGCGTCAAGTTTAGGCTTAGTACAGGGGAACACGACCGCGCGATTGTGTTGAGCATTCGCTTTTTTTCCCCTCCTATCTCCGAGCTTTAATTCGTGGAATTTCCCTTGAGTAACATGAGGTGAATACGTCTAAAAAAGTGTAAGACAAACGCATGTAGCTTACGGATGCCGATCCAAGGTACACACATTGTTTTGCAGCTGAGGTATAAGAGGGACACCTTGTAGTATATTGCATCTGAAACATTAAGCTATTAACTCCTAAACGTTTATATACAATCTGTTCGTCTTGTTAGCATAAAGTATGTGGAGTTGAAAAACAAAATTGGTTGACAATACATGTACCCATAGGGAGAAAATGCAGCTTGCTGTCCGAGAGAGAGAGAGAGAGAGAGAGAGAGAAATAAACGTTTATTTAGAAACAGTGTTCCGAACGAGGCCCGGTGTCACCCTAAGGTGGGAGGGTTCCCTAGTCCAGGAACCCTCTGGATTCGACTGCCCTTTTGGCCCTGGCGACGAGTTGTCGCTGGTCTTCCAGGTCCTCGAGGACGAGCTTGGCCTCCCACGTTTCCATTAGGTGGTCGTCGTTTATTCTTGGGGCTTGGTCCCACTCCAGTTGCACGTCGTGGTTTGCGTGGCACTGGCATTCCAGGAGCAAGAGTGCCAGGGTGTCTGGTACGCTGAAGAGCGGGCACATGTAGCCATGTGTCGTTGGGTAGAGGCGGTGCATTAATATGCCAAGTGTTTAAGTGTTGCTTTGTAGGCGTTTGAAAATCACGCTCTATTTTTTTGGTTATTCTTGGATGGGGTGGAGGGAACACCCGTCGCTCCAGTTTGTAGGGTTGAAGTAGTGAGGAGTAGGTGTTTTCTACTACCTCCATCTGTGCAGCCACGGATCGGGTATCCTTTGGTCCCAGGGCAGCCCGGCTGACGTGCTCGCGGGCAGCGGCGTGGGCCGCTTCATTTCCCTGTAGACCCTCGTGTCCAGTAACCCAGATTACGCAGGCAAATGGAAGTGGAGAGCTTCGCCGTTGCAGGATGTTAATTGCGTCGGCTGAGACGCGGCCCTTCACGTAAATCCGACAAGCGGCTTGCGAGTCAGTGAAAATCACCGCGGCGTCTTTCCATGTGGTGGTGGTTAAAGAAAAATAATATACGTGCATCTCACGTTATACTGACAGAAATACTCAAGCGACATCCGGGGCAAATATTATTCCCATGGACGCTATAGGCCTTACTGATGCGCAGGAAATATCATGCTGCAGGGAAAAATTTTCAATACCAAATACACACTTGGAAGCGACACCCTGTTAATCAATGTGCATCCTATAGATAGAGAAGGGCTTTAATGAAATGCTACACATGTTAGCCTTGCCATTCGCCTGACATACTCCTCAATGTGCTGGGTGGTGATTATGATATATACTATGATAAACACATACAGCCTATACAGCCACACACGGACACATCATACTATTTACAAAGTTTTGTTAAGGCTCGTGGCCCGCAAGAACGTCAACAGCGCTCTCGTAGTGCGTAACGCGCAAGTGGGCCGACAAAATGAGGCTGTTCTAAGTTCGAACTCCGTTGAATGTGTAATGTCATCGTCAGAGACTATAATGCGTGCCGCCTGCAGTGACACACAGCATGTTGCAACCATAGAGTTTCCTTAAATTATTAACTAGAGGGGACTCTGGCGCTGCGATCGTTCAGCGACCATGGGAATAATGGGTAGTACACACATTTGCCTAGTCTTCGTACTTGCGGGTGGCGAATCGTACTGGCGGCTTATTTTATTGCTGTTTCCGGTTTTGTTTTGAAAGAAAGATTCAACCCTTTTTGAACTTTGTGACCCGATTTGGAAAGGTAAGTTTAAAAGAATAAGGTTGTGAAGCGCAAACGGTGAACATTTGCTAATTTATGTTTTCGTGAAAAAACAGCTCCAAGCCACACGAACACACATGGAGCCAGAAGCAGGCCAGAAGTACGAATATTAGACAAATGTGTGCACTACCCATCATTCCCATGCTCGCTGAAGCGCCGTGCGTTGCAGCTCCCTTAGACACTAGCGCCAGAGTTCCCTCTAGTGTGTATTAAGAAACTCTATGTTTGCAACGTCTTGGGGAGACGTTACATTGAATGCATAATGGCGAGCTTTACGAAACACTAGGTTTAGGTAAGAAGGGTAAAGTTAAGGGCCCGTTTTTTTTTGTTAGACACAATGGTAATGAGAACAGACAATTATGACAAGGGAAGTACGAGGGATTTTATTAGGGGTGATAGAAATGGGATTGTGAGTAGAGAAAAGTGGACGCAAAGATGACTTGCCGTGGGCAGGGCCCGAACCTGCAACAATTGTTGTAAAGAGCGATGGGTGTCTTTGCAGCACTGTTATGCTTCGTGCGTTTAGAAACCATGGAGAGGTGGCAGTGGAATAGAATGCTTTTGCGGTATCTTGACTTGTTCAATGTGTCCGTGTTTGCGCATTCAGTCTGTCAGAAAAAAAAATTGAATAAAAAAGAAGGCGGAGAGAGGGTGAGAGGTGGACTGTGTAGCAATTTCTAGCCATACGTCACATCGGTAATAACTTACATTGCGTGCCGTTTTCGCAAAGCAGTTAGTACTGTTTCGCTCTCGATGTGCATACTGAATACAGTTTCGCAGAGGTGCATATATATCTACAGCTTCATACGTCATTATACAGAATACAGCCTGCTCTCCCAATAAAATATGTTGATGTGAGGCCGCTGTTTGAAAGCCATGCAATATTCACGATTCTTTGCCTTGATTATCAAATCGAGATGGTAAGTTTGGCGATTTGGTTGAAGTTCATTTCGTTGCAACAGGGGTCAACGATCTTATCATTGAATCTAGTGATGCCTCATCCCGTCAACAACGCGCTGAGCGTAGCTCTAAACACTGGCGAAGATGAAATGAAAAAGTGTTAGCATCGGAATTGGTATACCTCCACAAAATATTGGCCTTGAGACAGGAACGAAGCCAACATCGGTAGACAGAGTGGTTCGCGCAGCGACTAAATGGATAATTAACAGCCCCCCATTTGTAACAGTAAGCCCCTGGTGGCCACTTTACCAAGAGTGGCAGCTGGAAAGGTATTGGTAGAGCAACCGCCTTGCAAAGGCGTTGGTCCCGAAAGCGACATCCAGACCAGGACAAATTTTTCGGCTGCTAAAAGGTTTTCTTTCTTTCATTGCGGCTTAGAATGGGTGATTGGCACTTTCGCCGTCTTAACCCTTCCACCACCTTGCGCGATTCCGCAGAACTGACTTGAACGATTCTGCGTGGAATTGCAGAAGTGTTGGAAATACTCATAGTGAAAGACATGTGTGTGAGCCAGCCTTCAATTACTCACACTGATTCAGAGGTTTCTTCTACAGCATACGGGATTAGATGTTTGGTCGGGGCATAAATAAGGTTTTCTGAGTATTCCTTTCTCTCTGTCATATGCCACGTTTTTTTCTCTGTTAAGCTTTCAGCTGTTAAACAACGCTTGCGTCGTCTACTTTCTTATATTTCGTGTCCTATTTGTGCTGATCATCACGCGACTGATTTGCAACGTTCGCCAAATATTGGCAAGTTTTTTAACAAGAAATTTTTTTTTCATGCCGGGGTCCACCAAGACTTTATTGACGTATTTCCGTCACGGATGTGACGTTGTAAAATAAACGCAACAAAATGAAAAGAAAACATTCAAGAAAAACTCCCCCCCCCCCCCCCCCGGTTGTCAAACTTCTGACTCTTCAAAACCGACTAAGAGGGCCCGATATTCTACCGACCGAGCTATTGAGACAACTGACGGGCGCCGTATACGAACGCGCCTTGTATCTTTCACACATGGATGGATGGATGGATGGATGTGGCTGTACCCTTTAGATCGGGCGGCGGCTAACGCCACCTAGCCGTAATACTTAGTGAACTAACCATTACATTTATCTTTTTTCACATTCTCTCTCTTCACACATTCTCTCTCGTTCCGTGCCCTCTGTTGGCGAAGCGGGGTGGTACCGCCGTCTGTGGGTGCTCGAGAGAAGTTATGTGACATGACGCAGTTAAAGCATGGCGCCCGAGATTGCGCGCCGGCGCGCAATCTTGGAGGCCATGGTTAAAGCTGTATGATTAAAGCTTCTCGATAGCAGTGATAAACTGTGACCGAGCGAACGTCGGAGACTCACCGACGCAGTTGTGTTCTAAGCCTTTCGCTTCGTGTTAGCGCGTGACAGTTTGTTGTTGAAGTTGTGCAGCTTCCACACGCACCAACTTTGTTACAGCGCCCACTATACATAAAGCAAGATAGCACTTGACGTAGTCGGCGGTGATTTAACAAAACTGCTGCAGTAAGCACTGCTGCAGGGGAACGATGTAGAGAGAGGAGTGATTGTCGTTCCTTGGTGGAGCGAAGCTAAGGCCAGCAGGACGTGAAACGCTGGCGTGTGTTCACGGCTCAAGCTACGAGCCTTTGCGTCCCGCGTTGCTGAAGCGCAGTATGCCTGAGCGCTATAGCGTAGGTTTCAGGAGCGCACACCGCATGTCGAAATGCAGGGTTTTATAGTGTGGGCTTGTTGATGTCATCTTTGCGCTTGATTTACGATACGTTGTGTTCAGGTATATGTTAATAACTTCAGTTAACACAATGGTTAAATCATGATCATGGATGGTAGCCGTCGCGATCGAGACGTGCTATTATGCGTCAACCTGGCTGTGTCCACGTCAAACGGTGCTATAGCTGCGCAACACTGATGAAAATTGTGAATATCCCATATATCACTACACGATAAGCACTACTTCTATGAAGATAAGTTTCCCTTGCGCGTTATACCGATTTTTATTAGGGACGGTTCAGTCATGTTTTTTTTTTTCACAGAGTCACTTGGTGTTACCAACCCGTAGAGGCAAGTGAAAAACAAGTTAGTATAGGTTATCACTGGTAAGCTTTTTCGTTTAAAAACTCGTTCAAACTGCAACAAGCAAGATGACGGAGAAGACGAAAAATTTTTATAAACAAGCTCAAACTGAGTAATTTAACAATATGAGCAGCAGGAGCGTTGCCAGAACTTCCTTTATTTTAATGAAAGCGGTGATGGGGGGGGGGGGGGGGGGCTTAATAATACGTCATGCGTGATTGTGCGTGCGCGTATATAGGCCTATACACACGCAAAACTAAAAAAAATTGGAGGGGGGGAGGTTTAACCCCGTTTCCTTCCACTGGCTACGCCATTGACCAGCTAGCATCTTGAGGGAAGCTATAAAGTTTGTGTGCTCGGTCGCTCACTGCTGGAAGTTTGCACACAGCAACCGCGTATACGTAAAGCTCGCATCTCTTCCGAGCCATTGCCTGTCGACGTCTATCTTGCGATGCCCCCCGGTCGCGTCTCGGCTGCATCTATAGCGGTCTCGTATTTTTTACTCTCGCTACGCCTTCACCATATACACACTCCGCAGTTCCCGGCTGTTGCTCGGCTTGCGTAGCTTTCTCTCTCTCTCTCTTTACTTGTCGACCCGTTTTCCTACGCACGGCTTCTTGGATCTCGGCGAAGCGGCAGCAACCAACCGGGCAGACTTCTCTGCAGAGTTTTCTCTATTTCATCCAAACACACCGCGTTGTGTGCATTGACTAATGCATAGCGCCGCCGCCACCGAGGCGTTTCCTATTTTACCTCTTCTCATAATGTGTTTGCTTGTTGCTTCACTCATGCTCGCATAGTATACGGAAGTACAGAAAGAAAGAAGCTGAGTAGGCTTCGGAGGAAGGGAAGCAAGCTGTGGCTTCAAGCTTCACGTTATTTTGTTTTTCTTTCTGTCCGATTCTATCTGTCTCATCTCTTTGTTAGTGCCGCACCAGGAGAAGCCTGTGATTGGGTAAGAACTCCCAACGCCGTGAATACACACAGAGGAGAAAAAAAAAAATCTCTCGGCGCCGTATACAAGGAGGCAGCAGTGGGCACTTTTCCAAATTGGAGCGAGCGTTAGCATAACACACACGTGAGAGCTGTGCGCGCGCACACACGTACTACATTTCCGCTTCTTCGTCTCCTTCTTATTCTTGGACTCCTTAGTATCCGGTCTTCTACTTCCTCCATTCTTTCCCTTTTGCTCCCCAGAGTATAGAATGTTCCCAAAAGACTTCCGGCCCACCACTGGTTCTCCGGCCGCGCAGTGCGGGATCTTCGCTATTAGCGTGGAAGCCTCGTTTATTTTTCGCCGCCTTCAGTTCTCCCTTTTCCTCTTCCGTACAGCGGCGGTAGTGATTCGGCGAAAGAAAAAAAAAAACATTCTCTGGAAGCTCGCACGAACGGCTCCAAAAGCTTACACTGTACTGCACGTAATTAACCGTTACTTATTTTTTGTTTTTGTTTTCTTTGAGAGTGCGCGTTTTCACGTTAGTAGTGTACGCAAGTCCGGCACGAATATTCGCCTGTGTGCTCGGCTAATCGTCCCGTCAGTGTTACTCGTCGCGTCGCTTTTGTGGACATGTCTAGATAAGGCAAATGACAGGCTTCCGGCCAGACTGGCGACTTCCGAAGAGTGCGGCCCGATCGAGCGAGTTGGGCTTTCCCGCGAATCCTTTTTTCTGCCGCGTTCGTTTTTGCTCGTCGAGCGTAGGAATACGTCCTTCTCGTCTGAGGGACTTCCCCCAAAGATCGAAGTTTTGCGCCCCTGAGTTGGCGTTTTGTGTCGACGAATGGATTTCGTAATGAAAGGGATCCGGCTCGGCTAAAAGTCGCGCGGAAATACTTGGTGCTCTCGCTTATGCCGGTTTTTGTTGTTTTAACACCAGTTCTTTCTTCGCGCGCACTTGATTCGTACAGTTTTCTGGTTTGACAGAGTGCGCAATTTTCGTAATTTTTGAGCTTCGTTTACCCAAATCTTACGGGCGTGCCGTTACAATGTTTTCTATTGTCTGGACAGGCACTTGCGAAAAACGTGATAACACTGTTCAGTATTACAAAAGAGGCCACGCTGTGCTGATGGCTGGCCCCGCCGCGGTGGTCTAGTGGGTAAGGTACTCGGCTGCTGACCCACAGGCCAGCAGCCGAGTACCTTACCCACTAGACCGGCTGCAGTGGCTGCATTTTCGATGGAGGCGAAAATGCTGTAGGCCCGTGTGCTGAGATTTAGGTGCACGTTATTAAAGAACCCCGGGTGGTCGATATTTCCAGAGCCCTCCAGTACGGTGTTTCTCATAATCATATGATGTTTTTGGTACGTTAAACCCACATAACAACAACTTGATGGCTGCTTACCAAAACACCTAAGGGGTC
Source organism: Rhipicephalus microplus (assembly GCF_043290135.1). NCBI lineage: Eukaryota > Metazoa > Arthropoda > Arachnida > Ixodida > Ixodidae > Rhipicephalus > Rhipicephalus microplus. The sequence goes on from NC_134702.1 coordinate 29,290,511, forward strand.
CGCAGCTAGAAAAGTTTACATTTTTTATTAATACATGGAGAAAGCTGAACCAAGGTGTGAGGACGGATCAGTTTTGTTGTTGGTGTTCGGGTTTTACGTTCCATAACTATAATATAATTATGAGGGACGCCATAGTGAAAGGCTCTAGAAATTTAGATCTCATCGGTATCTTTAACGTGCAAACACGCGGGCCTCTAGTGCTTTCCCTTCATCGGAATTCGGCTGCCATGGCCGGAATTCTATCGCGCGACTGTCGGGTCTGCAGTGAAGCACTGTAACCATTAGACAACCAATCCTGAGTATCAAAACTGAATGTAAAGTACGATGCAGCAGCCCCTCACCGTAACAAACAAACAAACAAACAAACAAACAAACAAACAAACAAACAAACAAACAAACAAACAAACAAACAGACTGACTGACTGACTGACTGACTGACTGACTGACTGACTGACTGACTGACTGACTGACTGACTGACTGACTGACTGACTGACTGACTGACTGACTGACTGACTGACTGACTGACTGACTGACTGACTGACTGACTGACTGACTGACTGACTGACTGACTGACTGACTGACTGACTGACTGACTGACTGACTGACTGACTGACTGACTGACTGACTGACTGACTGACTGACTGACTGACTGACTGACTGACTGACTGACTGACTGACTGACTGACTGACTGACTGACTGACTGACTGACTGACTGACTGACTGACTGACTGACTGACTGACTGACTGACTGACTGACTGACTGACTGACTGACTGACTGACTGACTGACTGACTGACTGACTGACTGACTGACTGACTGACTGACTGACTGACTGACTGACTGACTGACTGACTGACTGACTGACTGACTGACTGACTGACTGACTGACTGACTGACTGACTGACTGACTGACTGACTGACTGACTGACTGACTGACTGACTGACTGACTGACTGACTGACTGACTGACTGACTGACTGACTGACTGACTGACTGACTGACTGACTGACTGACTGACTGACTGACTATCCAACCAACTAACTATCCAACCAACTAACTATCCCACCAACTAACTATCCAACCAACTAACTATCCAACCAACTAACTATCCAACCAACTAACTATCCAACCAACTAACTATCCAACCAACTAACTATCCAACCAACTAACTATCCAACCAACTAACTATCCAACCAACTAACTAACTAAAACACAACCAGCCTGATGTTCTTAACGGTGCATACGTCGAATATGGGACAAAAACCGTGTACAGATAAAAGCCGGAAGTTGGGTTTCAGGTTTGTAACCAACGTAAACTGTAGGCACGAGAAAAGGAGAGAGAGACTTTATTGGTTTACCGGGGCTTTCCCGAGAAAACATCGCAGTGAGTATGCAAGCTGGAAGCGACACACGTTGTTTAAAAACCGTCTATGACATTTTCTTCCACCCCCACATGCACATTGATGATGAATGGTTATTCGACGGTGAAGAAAGCGAAGGACCGAGGATGCGACTAGGACACGGGAGCGCTAACAAACGAGGAAAGTGAGATAGCGAAGAAAGAGGGATAACAGACTACGTAGAAATTCGAAAGCTAGGTTACGAGGCAAGGCATAAAGACCAGAGATGCCGGGGGGCTGCGCGAGCGGTCGTGGAGGGTAATGAAGATGGAGCTTCGCCCTTGGCCTTTGTCGCCAGCATCGAACCGTGCGCCAGCCGAACAAGACTCAGTCGTTTAGGAGCTCCGGCGAGCTGTGTATGGCGGCGACCATCCCTAATGTAGTATTTCTGTTCAGCTGTAAGAGGATTTATGGATGCGACTGCTCTTCGGCAGCGCTTTATGGGTCGCTAGCCAATTTGTACGACTATATCATCTTTTGTTTTTATTTCATGTAAGTGGATGCCTCGCTTGACCCGTCTCCTCTTAGCCTGAGCGCCTGGACTTGGACGCTGATCGGAGCTTCTTTTTATTATTCAACGAAAATTTTCGAAAAACTGGTCTCTACGGTCTCTGTCTTCGAGCCCGGGCGCTGCGTTCAGTAAACATTGCCGGTGAGTCACCGACTACTCTTCATTCGGAGACGTCGTCAAAGGAAACGATCGTGCACACACGGTACCCTTCGAGGTTTATCTTCTTTCCCTCTTTTCTAAACATGGCTTGTTTTTTCTGCAACAAGAACGAATGTTCTGATCACATAATCGTAGTGTACTGTGGAAGGGGAATTGAGGACAAGAGTATATCAAAACATAAAAAATTATGATTGAAAACAACAACAACAACAACAACAACAACAACAACAACAACAACAACAACAACAACAACAACAACAACAACAACAACAACAACAACAACGACGACGACGACGACGACGACGACGACGACGACGACGACGACGACGAAATGGAAATGCACCGGAAACGAGCGGTCCTGTACATTTTTTCATCTCTCATTTCGTGCACAGTGATGACTACAAACCACAAACTAAACAAAAAAATGAAATAATTAATGGAAGTATGTCAATATGTTGAAAGTTGCCCTGCACAGTCTTGCATTGAAAATTAGGACAATAGCAGTGTTGCAAGCAAGCGTTAAGTATTAATTACATTCTTTTATCACCGATTGAATCTAATATTGCATTATTATTGCGTAAAACGTGTTCCTGTTGATGCTATAGATCTGATCGTTAGCGAACAAACAAACAAACAAACAAACAAACAAAAAAATTGGCCCCGTATCTGCATGTAATGTCGTCGAAAGACGATAGTCTTGCGTGTGGAGAGAGTGAACAAAATATTTATTTGATGTTCTGCGCAAGAAAATCGGTGAATGGTATTCCGGAGGCGCTGCGTTAGAGTGCCCCGAGCGTGCAGCGGAGGCGAACGAGCGCATCAAGTCACGTCACACGTGAGACATGAGCGCCATCTGGCAGTTTCTTTCGAAAAACAAAGCGCGTGGCCGTGCGCGCCCGTCTCAGAGGTAATAAGCTGTAGAACGCGAGGCGACGGGTAGGTGCCACCACCATCTTGTCTTAGCAAAGCGTTGGAAACACTCCCCGTTCCGTGCGAGCGTTGCATGGTAAGCGCAGCGTGATAAGCGCTGCGGGCCTTAAAATTACTTATGTATGCGTTTTCTAGTAAAATATGAATATGCAGAATATATGCGTGTTGTTTTGGTGCCCCAGATATGCGCAATAATTGCTTTTTAATGACAATTGCACAAGCATGAACGCTCAACCTTGAGCAACATTGGTGGTCGCTGTGGATGGGGGCGGCCGTTTCAAGTACCCGATGCCGGTAAGAGTGGACAAACAGACAAATGTACAGACAGACAGACAAATGTACAGACAGACAGACAGACAGACAGACAGACAGACAGACAGACAGACGGACGGACGGACGGACGGACGGACGGACGGACGGACTATCGTCTTTAATAAATAAATAAAATTGCATAAGATTCAACTCAGGCCAAGCTTTGTACAGGCCAGCTGTGGCCGCCTTTCAGGTTTTAATACATTATTTTTTCTCATTCGCGCTAATTGAGTCTTGGAGAAAATATAGTCAGATGATGATGAAGGGCTCAACTTTCTGGCAGCCTAAACTTTTCCAACTGTAAGGTGCAAACAAAAAACACAAAAAACGTTGATAAGAAGAACGAAAAATAAATAAAACAGGAAATGACTGTGCGGAGGTGCAGGATGCCCAGAAGTGAAAAAAAAAGAGAGAGAAGTGGGAGAACAGCTGCTGCTAGGCAAAGTGTCAATCAGAAAGTGCCGGAACCATCTGCTCCGCCGTCGCCTTCTCCGCTGTCGCCGACGACGCCTGGTGGCGGCTTTTGCCACTACGCTTTCGTACTCTCACTTAGATGCGTGCAGCACCGTGGTTTTAACAGAAGATTCTGCGCAATGCACTGGAACACATCAATTCAGAAGAAAGACCAGGTAAATGGGCTGTGTTTTCTGACTCAAAACCAGCGTTACAGTGCCTGATATCAGTTCTCCGACGCGGATGCCACGACCAGTTGACCTACCAAACCGTGAAACTTCACCACCTGTTAATACAAAAAGGCCATGACATCGTCTTTCAGTGGTTACCTGGGCGTAGTGGTATAGGCGGCAATGATTCTGCAGATCATGCTGCTCGCACGTCACATAAAGAAGCGAACAGCGTTCCGATACCGCTTTCAAGAGCGGATGCGGCGAGGCAGATTCGTCAACTGGCCCGCAGTCTCACACTGACTGAGTGGAACACACCAAGCATACGACGTACACGACTGCACGAGCTCGACCCTTCACTACAACTCGGGCCTCCACCCGGCCTACATCGACGTGAAGCTTCGCTTCTCTATCGCCTTTGGCTGGGAGTTGCTTTCACGAAAGCTTATACCACGTTAATCAGAATTACTGACAGTGCGGCGTGCGATGTTTGCGGCACCGACAAAAATATCGAACACCTGCTGTGTCATTGTCCTCGATTTGCCTCAGAGAGACAAGTACTTGCCAACGCAATGCGGCGACTGGATGATCAGCCTCTTTCTGTGCAGGTGCTATTACAGCAACGTACACATGCCTCGACAGCCCACAAGGCAGTGAAAGCCCTGCTGCGTTTCCTGAGAAAGACAGGCTTGTGTGAACGCCTCTGACATGCGGTAGAGTTCTACACGCTGCAGTGAAATTACTGTCAGTCTCTCCCCCACCCCCTTTTTTCCCTCTCTTCCCTCTTTCTCGTCTTTCTTGTCCCCTTCCTTTATCCCCCAGTGTAGGGTAGCCAACCGGATGTCTTTCTCGTTAACCTCCCTGCCTTCTCCCTTTTTGTTGCTTCCTCCTCCTGACACATTCACAAAATGCGGACAACGAAGTACCTTCAATTTCGAGCCTGGATTACTTACTGCTTCCCTTTGTCCGGCATGCTCGCAATACCTGATAGATGCACGACACTTTAGTATTTTGATGTTCGTAAAATATGTTTTTTTATTAAATGCGCTCAAAGGTATATTTGTGCCTCCGGCTACTATTCCTGTCTTGCATAATACTTTCGGTACGAAACTGTCAATAATCGTAAAGCCATACAAAATTTGCGCATGAAATGTCCACTCACAGCAGCAATCGTCACACGTCCTAAAATGTTCACACGCAAGAAATGTACATGCTCTAGAGAAGAGTTTATTGGCGTGATCGCACGACAGTCCCTCGGCACTTGCCCAAGCCTTAAACACAGCTGCTATGAAACAGCATGTGAACACGCGAGGCACGCAACTAGAAGTAGTTATTAGTAATTAATAATGTGAATAATTGTTGATCATATTAAAGAATCGCATACTGACGTTAGACCATTCAATATTGGAAGCAATTATGAAGCGAATGTAATGTTGACGTCACCCTATGATAGACTTATCAACGCAACGGCTAGAGTAGCACAATACCTTTGTATACTGCATCAAGTTTAGTGCATTGCTTGTTTCAGTAGTACTTGAGCCCCCTTACTGTAATTAAAAAATTAATCGTGTCTTCATGTCATCTCTGCAAACAGCGATTGAAGTGTTTCTACGACCTTCGTTGAGATAGGTTGTTCTAAACAAATTACCCGAACTTCATGGCATGTTTGTTTCACTATATATTTAATAATTACTGGTTATTTTACAACATCTTTGTTTCGTTTTAGAAACTCCTTCAATTAATAGATCGCTTTAATAAGTAGTACTCTGTCAAATTCTGATGAAGTCGTACTCTATTCCATTTCGTAAGTTGTACCGTGGCTTGTGCATTTGTCCAAAGCTTCAAATTAGGACGAAAGCTAACAATAATGGCGATACCATGAGCGACATGGTTCGGCTAGCGAATCGTCCATATATATAGAGTCACGTATTACCTTCCCTATTGATGGCTATAAGGTGGACCGTAGAAACCCTGATATCATTTGTCCATTTCTTGACGCTGCAGAAATACAGCTGCTGCCAAGTAAATTATCGTTGTAGTAGCGCAACAAGTTACCTACTAGCAAAATGTACACCTTGATGTGTGTCTAAGGGTATACGCATACGTGTAAAAAGTAGACGTTGAAATTTCACGTTGAACGTACCCGTAGACCAGTGACTACTTCCGCATCGTACTGCACGGATTTAGTGACAGAGTAAAGGTGCACGGCACAAGATGGGCTAGGACTCGTATCTCGACCGTTTTCCTTTCTTTCATAGCGCGTCTCCAAGTTTTATTGTTTACGTGCAGTACTTTCTTTCTGTTGCTTCTTTAGCCTATAGCGTGCCTTACGTGGGCGTGTTCTACAAGAAGGTGCCCGTCGTATTTCCTGCCACATAAGGCACCTGTCTGTGACGCCTGGCGTCCGCAGGAGATGTCAAACTTTTTTTTTGTTTTTTTTTAATCTGCGCAAATAATTTTTTACACGTAAAAGGCGTTATATGCATGATGCAAGCCCTGTGAATGCTATATTCTGTATGAGAAAAGCAAAGTATATGCTCGTTTGTTTTTTACTTTTGAGGAGTTTATGTGACTAATTTTAAGGGATAAGTTTGTCGTTACAGAAACAACCGTTGGCCAACATTTCAGCAGGCTCTGATTTCAAAATGACATGTTTGTCGTTTGACATGACCGAATTAGTTCGACGCATTGAATGAATTAAATGTATTTCTCAGTAGTCCATATCACATTCATATCAGTACATAATAAATCAATGTTGAGCAAACATGAGTTTGTTGTTCTAGGTCTCATTGTGCTCAATGGTTCATCTTGACAGTAACCGCACTCGACAGCGCGCTTCCGCTCGGTGATACCTACACTGGCTGCGTTACTACTTTCACATTTAATGCTTAGAGGTACACACATGCCTGTGCATTCGGATATGTGTAGTACTTACGATTTAAAAATAGCCGACAAGTGGCAAATCGTTCTTTTCGTTTCGTGCTCCTACGGCGCCGAAGAGTAGCAGGTGACCAAACAGCTCGCTCGCTCAACGCATAGTTTCCTACAATACTTACTAGAGGGAACTCTGGCGCTAGTGTCTAAGGGGGCTGCAACGCACGGCGCTTCAGATAGCACCGGAACGATGGGTACATAGATCACGAAGTTGTCTAATTTTTGTTCTTCTGGCTTCGCCTAACTTCGCGTGGCTTGGAGCTGCTTTATCACAAATCATCATCATCATCACCATCATAATGATCATCATCATCACCATCATCATCGTCATCATCATATCATCGTCGTCGTCATCATCATCATCATCATCATCATCATCATCAGCCTGACTAAGTCCACTGCAGGACAAAACGACAATCGGAAAATGTTCAGCAGTTGCATGTTACTGCCTTGACCTTTTAGGCTCACCTATTCAAATCGGGTCACGAAATTCAGATTGGTTCGCACTTTCATTTGGTACAAAAGCAAAACACAACAATGAACAAAGCCCCGAGTGCGTTCGAAGTCTGCAACTACGAAGACAAAGAAAATCCGTGTATTATCAATAATTTTCATCGTCGCTGAATGATTGCAGCGCCAGAGTCCCCTCTAGTTAATTTTAGCAAACTACATCGCTTGACGTACACACTTTTCATATAGTGTTCCGCGCGCTCGTGGTGGGCTTGGGATGGCTTGAAAAATGTTTATTGCTCCAGGGAAAGTACAGGATTCATTAATTGCCTTTAACTGTAGCTTAATGTATAAACGTAACACGTTGAAAGTGTTTAAAGTGGATGGAAAATCACCTTTTTCGTCGGCGTGATCTGAACTCGCAAAATTTGAATTAAGCGTTCGATCGTAGAGCGCCGGAATCGTGTACTGCACAAGCTGCGCTGCATGACAAATTTCGCAGCCTCTTTAAGGTCGCATTCTTAGAGGCGCTGATTTGTATTGAGATCGTTGAGATGACTGTAATCGAAAAAAGATGCAGTAGCAGCGAGTCGCCGAGCCCCAATGCACCTCGCACAGCCGTACGAATCTACCGCCACCACTGTCTGAGTGTGTTGTTTCTGCTGGTGTACCTAAAACAGCGGTTGGAAAACGTGAAAAGTATCTGTGTGTTGCATACGTAACTTGAATTTGGTCCGAAATCAAATGTCCGGGAAACGGGCAAAATGGAATGCATTCTTGAAGTAGTGAAAATGGCATGCAGTGGTGCACGGGGGGGAGGGGCAAAACAAATGTGAACGTTTTCGACGCGCGCGATTGTGGCTTTTTAGCCGCTCTGGCATTTTTCATTTTTCTCATGGATTCTCAAGTGTGAACGCACGTTGACCGATGTAGCCGAGACCGAGGTGGCCTTCTCATTATTCCGCTGAGTGAAAACAAAATTTATCTCTGTGAATAAATTATTGTTACTTTACAGCCATCTCTGTTTTGTCGCGCCAAATGTACAACAGAGAGCATTCTTTTCCGACTGATGAAACGAATACTATCTTACTGCAACCCTGTCTCAAAGCATGCCGATTGCACGATGCTAAGTGGCCTGAGCACTATTTTACATCAGGCGGGACAGCTGATGTATATATTGCTATATTGCTGAATTGATTTCACAAATTTTTTAGCCCGAGTTATTGCTTGTCATTGACAGGTCGTTTTATTTCATAACACCTCCAGCATCGTGATTGGTTTGGTTGTCATGCGTGCACACACCACCGTTCCAACGCTTTTGGCAAGGACAGCATTTTTATGGAGTATGGTTAGGTCCTCCATAAAGTCTAAAAAAAATGTGGTAAAAAATAAATGAAATATACAGAAGCCAAAGAGATTGCAGTCTTTTGGGGTGTGCCTGTACTGTATATGAGTACCATCTCCTACAACAGACCGGCCTCCGTTACAGTGTCACGTCCAGCTGTGACTGTTGCGTGGGAAGATGCGTGGTAACAAACTCCACGTAACACTGCTTCACTTCATGCGCAACAGAAACCTTTCAGCATTCCTATACTACACCTGTGAACACCAATCATTATGTCTTAATATCGAGTCTTCATTGGTATAAAAAAATGAGTATGCAAAAAAAAAAAACTGCGATGACAGCGCCACCATAGTAAGTACTGCTACTTCTCGTTATTCACCTCACAGCTTTGGCTGTGACGGTTATAAAAACCTCATTAAACGAAATGCTATGGCTGCGTTGTTGCCTCTGGTGCTGCTGTTGAAGAAAGTGCTTAGACCAATGAAGTCTCTTTCTTCGGTGTGAGTTAATCGGAGTGGTAGAGCTATGTAGAAAAGAGACAAGGATTAGATATCATTTAATTGAATCAGAGCAGAAGTGTTTGCCCATGAACGGGGACGGAACGTAATAACGCTCGTGTACTTACATGTATGCGCGCTAAAAATTTACAGGTGATGAGAGTTGTTCCGAAACCTCCACTTAACTTATACATTTATAGTTCCTGACCCTAAGGTTGCAAGTTATATCGTCGAAATCATGGTATAAGATTTAAATTTCTGGAACCTTCCAGTATGGTATGCCTCATATAGTCATATCATGGTATTGATTGATTGATTGATTGATTGACAGCCTCTTTTAACCTAGCGCAACCCACGCATGGGAGATCGCCCCGCCGTGGTGGTCTAGTGACTAAGGTACTAGGCTGCTGACCCGCATGGTCGCGGGATCGAATCCCGGCTGCGGCTGCTGCATTTCCGATGGAGGCGGAATTATTGTAGACCCGCGTGCTCAGATTTGGGTGCACGTTAAAGAACCCCAGGTGGTCGAAATTTCCGGAGCCCTCCACCACGGCGTCTCTCATAATCATAGCGTGGATTGGGGACGTTAAACCCCACAAATCAATCAAATCATTATTCATAGGAGATCGGAAAACTACTGGTCGGAAAACTTCTTCTTCTTCTTCTTCTTCTTCTTCTTCTTCTTCTTCTTCTTCTTCTTCTTCTTCTTCTTCTTCTTCTTCTTCTTCTTCTTCTTCTTCTTCTTCTTCTTCTTCAATAATAGCCTTAGAGAAGGCGATGTTTCTTGTACGCGAGGAAAGCCAGCACGCGCCTCTTTCCATTTCGTGTTATGGAATAAGGGAGGACCAGTTGGCGACATCTCGTGAGGTCATTTCCGAGAAATGAGAACTGGTCTCCGAGAGGGGGCGATCGTTGTGCTTCCAAGGATCCCCTTTCGCGGGGCCGGGACTCGGGCATTCTTTGCTTTCTCAGGTTTCTCGGGCGCCCTAGCCATTGTTGTGTTCGTGTCGTTGTTGACCGGCGTGATTGTTTCCGCCACGGAACGACCTTTTCGATCCACGAGAAAGTGCCCTCTGTACCAGCCTTCCACCCACCTACTTCTTCTCCTCTCCTTTATTCTCCCAGCCCGCAGTATACTACGCATACAGGACGGCCCAGTGTTCTAGAACATCCGAGGCTGCAACAAATTCGAAAATACTGATAATAAAATGAAATTGTTGGGGGTTTAACAGCCCAAAACCAAGTTATAGTGAGAGACGCCGTATGGCCGGGCTCCGGAAATCTCGACCCCCTGCGGTTCTTTAACGGGCACCTAAATCTAAGCACGCGGGCCTTAAACATTTTCGCCTCCATCGAAGATGCGGCCTCCATAGCCGGGATTCGATCCCGGGCCTGCGAGTCAGCAGCCGGATGCCTTATCCACTAGACCACCGTGGCGTGTGACAAATCCGAAAGAGTAATACTGCACCTACAACATCATTATGAGAGAAACACGTCCAAGTTCTCTCTCTCTCTCTCTCTCTCTCTCTCTCTCTCTCTCTCTCTCTCTCTCTCTCTCTCTCTCTCTCTCTCTCTCTCTCTCTATATCTATCTATCTATCTATCTATCTATCTATCTATCTATCTATCTATCTATCTATCTATCTATCTATCTATCTATCTATCTATCTATCTATCTATCTATCTATCTATCTATCTATCTATCTATCTATCTATCTATCTATCTATCTATCTATCTATCTATCTATCTATCTATCTATCTATCTATCTCTCTTTGTTCGCACGATTACAGTCTGTTCTGTCCTTGCTGCTGCCACTTTATACGCGCAAACTTCCCGATCTCACCTGGGCACCCAACTTTCCGTCTCCACTTCACCGCTTGCCTTCTCTGGGCATCCAGTCTGTAATCCTTGATCACCAGCGATTATCTTGCCTTCGCGCTACGTGCCCAGCTCATGACCATTTTTTCTTGATTTCGACTATGATGCCCTTAACACCCGTTTGTTCCCTGACACACTCTGCTCTCTTCTTATACCATGGGGCTACACCTATCATTTTCCTTTCCATTGCTCACTGCGTCATCCTCAACTTTAAATAAACCCTCTTTTTTAATCCTCCACGTTTCTGCTCCGTAGCTGAGTACCGGTAATATGCAGCTACTTGTAAGATGCTTTATAACGGCTATTCAAATGATGCAAGAAAGCTTTAGCATGCAATGGTTGAAGTTTGGGCTAGTTGGTTTATGCTTATAACAGGGAATAACAGCGAGAAAATCTGACAGGACACACAATAAGAAAGCACAACAATGGCGCTGCGTCATGCCTTCCTTATTCTCGTGTGTATTGTCAGAATTTTGCGCTGTTGTTTCCCCGTTCAGCATGCAACCCTTTCTGTTTATGAGGTAGAATCCATCTAAAGATATTCTTGTGATAATATACGTGGAGTGGGCGTTAGAAGTTCTAGAAGCCACGAAGTCCGAGAAAACTGAATTTCTTAGCAACCTGCTACTCTGTTCAGTCCAACTGCACAGTAGATGTCATAACGTTTTACAGCTCAGTCAAAATTCAAGGCTTCTCGTAGAAGATTTGGGAATATTCATCATTTACAGTGAACAGAAATCGTATAGGCGCAGAACGAATACGAAGCGAACGAAGGACGAGAGGACACGGACATACACACCCCGGCACTGACTTTTATTAAAGCGATGCTCAGCTTCCAAAACGTGCACTTGCAAAAAACAAACAAACAAACAAACAAACAAACAAACAAACAAAACAACAGCAGTAGCAGCAACAACAAGAACAACAACCAAAATGCACTAGACTTATCGTCACACTTTATCAGCTATAGAAAGCAATGTCATTTTGAAACCGAGTCGAAAAGTGAACGCTGATGCATTGGTCTCCATTTTGCTTGATATAAATTGCCTCCGCTAGTACACGTGCCGCTTCGTCGTTGCTTCTACGTAAAATGCACGTGCTACTCAGCTTCACACGAGCACTCTTTGAAATGCTGTTGCAGATGCGAACCTGTACCGTTTCTCAGTGCCAGCGCATGCTCTATTAGGCGGTCATTTATAAGAACGACCTGACTGGCCGATATACACTTTGCTACAACTCCGGATAATGTTATATACAACACTTCCTGAACACTCCAAAAAGTTTTTTTGTGTGCCAAGAGCACAAAAAAGCTCACACATTTTGTGTTTCAAGCAGCAAACAAAAAACGTGTTCAGTATGCCTTGTGGTTAAGATTTCCCTAGGTTGCGGCAAGGTGTATATTGGCAAGTCGGACCATTGCATAAAGCCAGGTCGTTCTGTATAACGGCAGCTCGAGCCGTTGTATATTGACCAGTCGGGCCCCTATCTTAGGACATCGTTCCCTGGGAGAGGCCTGTTGTCCAGCTGGCTCGGAATGGCTGCTATTCGGGTCCCTAAACGTGTGCGCAGACATCGTGATTGTATTGCTGCACTGTAACACTTTCACAAGAAGGGCTACGAGTCACCTCAATTTCAAAAGGCCGTATCAAGCCACACATGGATCAGCAGGGAAAAGTCTTACCGGGACAGGCCGCCTTATAAATTTCTATTAATTTATTTTTATGTTTATACCTTCAGCAATATACGTACACGCGCAGTGAAATGTCACAATAACAAGCTTTAATTTTACGCCCCGAATGAGTAGTGCTGTTCTAAATAATAACGTATTCAACACTGTTTTCTTTATGTGGCTTACATACATTAGTGTCAGAAAGCAATCCTGACCTAATATGCCAGAAAGGTACGCACAGATTATTTAAGAGGTACTCAATAAATCGTTGATAACGCTTTCGTGAAGCCTTTACTTACTTACTTTCTTTCTTTCCTCTTTCTTTCTTTCTTTCTTTCTTCATTTCTTTCTTTTCTTTCTTTCTTTCTTTCTTTCTTTTTTTTTTGGCTTTCACTGTTCTTTTTTTACTGCATAAATCTCGACCATTGCTGTATTGTGCGCATGAATAATTCAAACAATCGTGCCACGACAAATGTGGTTTTCATTACTTACGCTTCGCAAAAACTGAAGGAAAGAAAAAAAAATGAGCGAAAGAGATTATGGAATCTAGGTCAATGAGAATGACTCCGCCTCGTCTACAGCAAAACGAATTAAGCAATTAAGGAACAATACCTGCCTCGAGGGAAAGGATAGTGCGAGAATAAAAAAAAAAGGAATGAACTCTGTTAACTCAAAATGACTGCTGCTCTGGGATTTGTATTTACGCTCGTTTAGCATATTCCAACAATATTAATGATCCCTACCATGAAAAAGTGGGCTAAAAGAGGGGGGGGGGGGTGTAGGGAATAAGCTTTCGAGGAAAGAAAAGGCGCGGAGATAATAAAGGGTCCCGTGCCACAATGGAAATGATCCTTCTCCTCCTCCCCTCTGTACTATTTTCACCTCTTTGCTATTTCCTTCGAGCCATTTCAAAAGCGTGACAAAAGTAAAGCAGATTAAGTCATAGACAAAGCAAAGCTCTTCCTCTTTCGCAAGCCTTCCGGCCTGGAGTGCTTGCGCGGTAGAAGACGCCATAAAAATATGAATGATACTCCGCGGAGCACCGGTGAAATAAGAAGGAAAGAATAAAGGGGGAGAGGGCACAGTGGGAAGTGATAGAGATGAAGGAGACAGAGAAAGATAAAACGAAGAGGATAGGCGATGTTAATAGTCGTTTCCCCTCCTACCGCCGTACTTCCCGTCTCATTGTCGCCCGTAAATTACGCCTGCTCCGGGTTGTAAAAGCGCGAGCACGCTATCCTGAGCACTATAGTACACACGGAACGCTTGCGAAGGCGTGAGACTCGTACACACGCCGTGCACAGATAACGGAAGGAGTGTGTTCGGTAGCGCTGCCCTTATGGCCGCCCCGAAGGCACCGCTTCAGTCCTCGAGAAAAACGTTAAGAAGAGCTATATAGCATCCCGGAGCAAGTAACGTTAAGACCCCGTAGGGGTAACCGGTTAATCCCGTTTCCTATTGGGTCTACAACGTACGCCTGATTAGCACTGTGACTAAGGGAACAAACGAGTAGGTGACGGGAGAGGAGACACTTAAAAGCATCTTTTCTTAATGTGGGTCGAATGATAACTATACAAAAAAGGAACTTTTCACTGGCGTACTAGTTTGAAACCTTAAAGTCGTAATTGCTCGGTTAACGAATTCGTCGTGAGAAAGCACAGCAGATGCCAGACAAGCAGTCTCGCACAAAGAGGCTAGGGTGAAAGGCACCTAACCGGAAATTAGAACGCGCCCTTGGCAGTGCGTAATGTCACGGAATAAAGGCTCGTCGTTTTCTTCTCTGTGTAGGAAGTCAAGCTGATAAGACTGTCACAGATAACTGCATTGAAGAGAAAGCTGGCAATTAAAGTTTGGAAGGGCTTCATAAGGCGAGCATTTTTTATTATTCGAACGGTCACGCTTTCAGGTAGCAGTATGCCTGATGTCACTGCCACTTCGTTTGTCATCGTTTTTCACGGTTTTTTTAGTTTGTCATTGTTTTGGTCCTATAGTCCGTTATAACCTAAGACCAAATACTATATCCTCCCACATTCATCAGTCTCCTGAGCAGTATAAGTTAGCATAGACGTTCTGACCAATCACATTTGATCATTTCCGTGACGCCAAGAAGTTCTTGCGTGTTTCAGACAGTATTCTTATGCACATTTACTTTTATGTCACTGCTTTCGAGCCGAGAAATTGAACACTCTGGCGAAATTCATCATAAATTCTAGAAATTCTAAAATCACTTCTCAACCATATAGGCTATATTTTCGCTAGGAACGACGAACCTTCAATCATGGACATCCGTGGTATTTCCACAAGCGCAAAAAAAAAAAGTACTTACTGGTCATAAGGAAACCAACCTGCATGAATCACTCACATAGGTGATTGACAAGCACGCCACAGTTCTGTGGTGGAACTTGTGTTCAATGTTCGGCTTCAACTTACTGTACAAAATACATTTGATAAGTCTATATTATAAGTCAATAAAATAAGGGGAAGGAAGGAAACAGAAACATGAAGACGGCGGTATAAGCCAGCAGCGAGATATGCTTCATCATTATTTGATTTACATTTCTAAACCTTGCAATTCGGCTCAGATAAGCTAGCGCAAAGAAAAAAAGGTCTATGTTGCCCTTGGGAAAACTACAGAGTCGTATCAAAAATACATTGGCAAACTTTACTCATGCGCAAAATCTCTATGCGATATGATGGCTGATGGATCCAATGATGAAGGTCGGGTGATCGGGCAGGCCTCATGCATGTTTTTTGGAGGTGGTGATGACGCCTTAAATGCAGACCTGGACAAGTCCACAAAACAAGCAAGTGGGTGACTGCCGCACTCTTGTGGCGTTACAAAACGAGCACGATGTGTAATAGGAGCGAGCCACGACACACGAAACCTTCAGAGACTGATAGGCAGGAGTGGCCTTCAGTAACTGTGCGGCGTCGTACTGCGCCACCCAACAAGACATGTCGCGCCTTGTTCAGGAACGATGAACATTCCTATCTCTTTTTCTCTATTTCTCTCGCTTGCACGTTACGGTCATAGATGTGCGCAGAGTTAACCATTGTGCGTGAGGGGAGGGCATTTTTGCCACGTTCTCAACCCCCTCCCACTGGAAGAGTGTGTGAGAAAAAAAAAGCTTTCCAATGCCTGCAAAAATAAAAATGACGCAACAATGTATGCCGCTCACAATGGCCTGAGTTTGGTCTCTGCCTTGCCAGTTGAGAAGTAAACCGATCTCGGAATGCAGCATCAGTAGATCTCGGCCACCACTATCTTGAAAAACTTGCATCTCCATAAACACTCCACATTAAAAAAAAAGTGATGGTACGTGTCTGACTGAGTAAGAATGTGCGGATGACTTGGCACCCCCCTTAAATAATTAGCCCTTCACCTTTCCCCTCTCTCTCTGTCTCTCTGTGCGCACACCTTTGTTACGGTAGCCAAGTGCGTAAAATTTTAGGGTAGCAGTGCGAAAGACGAGGAACAAGAAACACACACGAACAATAGCACGTAGAGCTACGTGTGATAGTATGCGTGCTTTATTCTGTTTTCGTTCGCACAGCTTTCCTACACTGCATTAAACCCGCTAGCCAACAAATTCACCCGTAATAACTGGACAAAGTAGTTAACTATTCCCTGCTTTCCTTTTTTTTTTTATGTCGACGCCCGAATGTGTGAACCGGTGACATAGTTAGCAAAGGCGGTGACGGCTGTCCACGTGGAGGGACGGAAGAGTGGGTTCGGCGTTGCTTGGCTAAGACACATATTGAAGAGCGAGTAGAGGCACGAAGGGCCTTGGTGTCGGGGGCTCTTCTAGTCGGTTTCAAGCTTGCGCGTTCACGTTCGGAAATACATGTCTCGGAACAGAAGGAGGAGGTGAAATGGGGAGAAAGCAGGCACGTGGCGACACGCTGAATATTTAACAAGTCCGGCAACGGACACCTCCGAAGATGCCTCGCGAAGGACCGAGAAGCGGCGAAGCGTTTTTACGAGCGCCGAGGGCTTAAATGGAGCACGGAGCGTCGCCTCACGGTGGTGCCGGCGCGTGCGCGCCATTTGTTCTGATTCGGATGCTGCCACGTCGCTTGGATTTGGACTCCGCCGGTGTAAATACATTCTTGTCTCGACTCGAAGGAAAGGTCGTAGCAGAACTTGTTGCCGGAATAGTTGGTACGTAACTTCAAGAAAAATTTTGACGCCTAAGCACCGCCAGCAGAAAGAACAAGCACAAGAAAAGAGCGCTCTCAGTGTGCTTCTTTTTGGTTCTGGCGGTGCCTAGGCACCTCGGTTTTTCTGGAAGTAAAGGTTCTGGGTTTTTGCCAGCGCACCGTGAGTGCATTAGCACTTGCAGTAAACATTTGACTATAGACTGTCTCCACTGGTATTTGGCTAACACTGCCAAGCACGATTCAATAAATTAACAAAAAGTTTATCGAGATAAACTAGGCCACAGAAACTGCCGAGGCGTCTTTCTTTTTCTCCTGGCATGTCTGTGAAAGCTCCGGTGCTGAGTACCGTACAATGTCTCTTTTATAATCGCCTGCAAGATTATAAAAAAAATGGGCACTTAAATTTTAAAGAGGAATATCCGAGCCACTATGTAACCACGCTTTGATTGCGTGTGACACCCATTTCGTGGTGCCGGGCAGTACACTTCTGGTTTCCGTTCGTCGTTGACGACAGCCAGAAACTCGTCATCGTCCTTGGTGCAACAATACTTGTATTACCTTCAAGGCCAGCTGCTTGCATTCGCTCTTTCCGACGTTCATTTTCCATGTTGCGGAGAGGTAGAAGGAGAAGGATGCTGCTGCCTTGCGTCTGCATTCACTTCGTTCTCGTTGCTGCGTCGGCTCCAGTAGCGTGCGACATCTATTTTCGTATTCGTTCTCCCTGAAGAGAGCGCGGAATCGCATTCCTCCCGGAACCTTTGAGAGTTGCTTTCTTGAAGTCACCCACACACATAACTGTCGTAGTAATTAACTCCTATTAACCGTCACTGCAGGGTAGTGTAATTGATAGCTTAAGCTCAAATTGCAGCTTTCCTCACGAAGAAAGGTGGGCATGCGGACGGAGAAGAACGAGACAGCAATCGCAACGCAAACGCTATCAACTGGCGGTCGACGCGCAGCATATGAATACTAGTGCAAAAGTCTTCTTTAAGCAGCCCCCTAGTATCTTGCATAGAAAAGAAATGAAATGTTTTAGAAGCAGTTATCTCTCGAGCAATCCTGCATGTGCCTGATAGCAAGGTTGTCCTCCATACCTTAGCATGTACAGATAAGCTTTATGTCAACATTTCCACCACTGTGCGTCCTTTCAGTTGGTTGTCGGCGTTGATGTTGTCTTGTTTTTCTGCATCCATGTTTGCATGATCACTCTCGGGATGAACACTCACCAACTAGCTCATCTTCCAGTTCTATATTTCCTTTCATTGCGATAACAGTAATAATGGTTGGGGTTTATGTCCCGAAACCACCATATGATATGATCCTGAGAGACGTCGTAGTGAAGAGCTACGGAAATTTCGACCACCTGGGGTTTCTTAACGTGCACCCAATTCTGAGCACACGGGTCTACTGCATTTTCGCCACCATCGGAAGTGCGGCTGCCGCTGCCGAGATTCTATCCCGCGACCTGCGGGTCAGTAGCCGAGTACCTTAGCCACTAGACCACCATGGTGGTGCTGTAACAAGATGAATCTGTTGCAGGAAGGTTAAAGAAAAAGTTAAGTGCATTGTAATAAAACAGGAGGATATTCACCGGGTGAGAACTGTAGGCAACGCCCACTGCCCTTATGCACGGAGATTCAAAGTTGATTAAACATTGCAGCTGCTACTAGACCACCGTAGCGGGTCTCGTCCATTGCGAGGAAACTGTCGTGAGTAGTTATTTCATAATTAATAAATATAATCTCTCGTCAAAGGTAGGGAAAAGTCGACGTTACTAGCTTCGGTGTAAAGTATTCACAACCGCTGGACGCGAAGCTAGTAAATGCAGCAGCATCGTTGCAATCAAGTTATAACAAAATTTATGCGACGACATGCGTGTGAATTGCTGAAAGTTTTGCTCGATAACTTCGCTCACAATCTGGGCGCTTTACCAGCTGTCCAAAATACAGTTTGTACATCACGCATTTTCTTCGGAGACAGCAAATGAATATTTATGGACGCTGTGCCCCGTGCAAGGCCACTGTGCACACGTGCCTGTCTCCGCATTAGTTCATTTCCTTCTCGACAGAACGAGGTCACAAGCATTTACCAGTGCGGTATCGTACACTTCGTCTTCATGTGTAAGTTAATGCGCGTCCTCAGTAGTTGTGAGTATAACGATAGCTGATGACGTGTTCCGTACTTTCGAGAATGTACTGACTGACCCAGTATACACTTCAATGCTGCACTCGCAACGTACAGCCGGAGAAAGACAGTTAGGAAAAACCCGACAGTACAGGTCATCTATATACTGTAACCAAACTTCATAGGCCGATTTGGCCGTAGAGGCTCAAGCAACTTCCTTCCTATCCTTCGTCTCAGTAAAGCGGCAGTCATTCAGAGTACGGGCCACTCCACCAAAATGCTTCTTTCCGGAGTTGCAGCCTTGCTGGTAGAGGGTGTGGAAGGAGGCTAGAATTGCGAAACCAACGTTGTTCGGGCCACGGGCTGTGCATCTACATCGTTGCTCTCTTGCAAATTTGATTTACTGCCGGCTGAGGCGAAGCGCGCAGATGCACATAATGCCTGCCTCCCGCTGTGTTTACGACCGTATCGTTTTGCCCGCCGGGAGACGGCCGATTGGCTATGCTCTGCGGCCTCGATGGGCTCACTGGGCTGAGGAGGTTTCGGCCAAGACTTCCACGAGCCTCTCGGCTGAGTGCTTTCGTTCGGGACGCTGCTTGCATACACTATATACTAAGCACTGTGCTGTATACTTTCGCATATATACTCAGCGCTATACTCCGTACACACGAGTCGTCCGTCGATGTCAACACACTCCGAGGTTATAGCTAAGTCGTATCTGATGTTCCGCTGCCGAGAACGGGGTCACGGGTTCGTACCCCTGTGGCCGTGTGCGGATGAAGTGAGACGGCGTTCTTGTGCTAACACTTCAGCGTTGTTAAAGTAAAGAAGAAATACACAAATCAGGCATCAATTTCAGTTTATTTAGCAATCTTTTCATGTGGGGCTCGACGTCCTAAAACCACCGTATGATTATGAGAAACGCCGTAGTAGAAAGCTCCGAAAATTTTGACCCCCCGGGGTTCTTTAACGTGCATCCAAATCTTAGCACACAGGCCCACAGCATTTTCACCTCCGTCGAAAATGCAGCCGCCGCAGCCGGGATTCAATCCCGCGACCTGCGGGTCACCAGCCGAGTACGTCAGCCGCTAAACCACAGCGGAGGGGCTAGCAATCTTTTTAAACAATTGTGTTAAAGGACCGTGTTACAGTTACAATGATTTGATGTTTTCACACAATGGCAAAGGTCAACACAACATAATGCAAATCAGATTAAAAAAGTGAGAAAGATGTAAGGACTGGGATTGAAAGCTGCTAAAAAGCGGCTTGGCGAGATTTCTGACCTTATAAGAGTTTGGCCATGCAGAAACACGTGGTCATGTAGAAAAAAAAAGAAATACAAGTAAACAAACATACAAAGAACAAGCAAGCAAGCAAAACATAAGCGAATTCAGCAAGGTAATGAGTCAATAACCATTTAGCCGTCTCGTCTGAACGTACGAAAATAATTACTGCGCTTATTTATGTGTTTTCTTTTATTTTCTGCTTGTTCATTAGTGACTACTCACCATGTTTATAATTTCATATAAACATTTTTTTTGGCCAGCCACATATATGAGTGAATGGTGGTTTTGGGACGTTAAACCCCACATATAAATCAATAAACCAATCAATCATATATGAAGGAGCATTATTATCATCATCACTTGACACAAACGCTGCGCTCCGTTGTCTAACTTGTGCCTTTCTTCGTCCTCGTCGTTATCTTCGCTGCTCACTATGTAGTACCAACCAGCTAGAGCGGAAACTCTGCTCAACATTTACGCGCACGTCAGCCTTCTCCAAACGAACGTCGTCGCTTAGAATATACCAGCTTTAAGTACACACAAAGTTCGTGCGTACGACTAAAGCTAAAGGGGTTTTCAAATGGGTGATATTGTAACGAAACATTGTAACGAGGCATACGAGGTCCGTCGTTGACCTACCCAGCGACGAAGATAGAAAGAAATAGTCCTACCGCGCCATATGCTGTAGGTCATTAATTCTGGGGCCCAGTTCATTGTAAATAGTGTAAATATGCTTCTGTCTCTCCAGTGTATTCGTGAAGCATGTAACAATCTCCGTATTGAAGGTACCACCACTAGTTGAATTTTTAGGACAAGGCCATAGCCAACAAAACAAACAAAGAAAGAAAGAAAGAAAGAAAGAAAGAAAGAAAGAAAGACGGGACAGCATATTATCCTATCTGTTGTTTTTTCTTCTGTTCGTTTCGTATCTTATTTTGGGTAACATGGTCTTGAAAATTTGTTATATAGGAATGGCGCGAGCGCTTAAGCTTCTGTAGCAGAGAGAAAATTCAGCCGCCACGAAGGGCGATAATTCAATTGGAGTGAAGAGGCGGGTGAACCTGAAAGGGCCTGCCCCGCCGCGGTGGTCTAGTGGCTAAAGTACTGAGCTGCTGACCAACAGTTCGCGTGATTGAATCCCGGCTGCATCTCCGATGGAGGCGGAAATGTTTTAGGCCCGCGTGCTCAGATTTGGGCGCACGTTAAAGAACCACAGGTGGTCGAAATTTCCGGAGCCCTCCACTACGGCGTCTCTCATATTCATATGGTGGTTTTGGGACGTTGAACCCCACATATAAATCAAATCCCACTCTGCTTCAAAGCAGCGCGCTATCTTAAACGAAATAGGGCGATAATTACTTGATGAAGAAAACAAATAGCAAGAAAACACCAGAAAGCCTTCAAGCGTGCAATTTAATTTACCTGGATTATTTCAGATATTTCGGCGTCTTGGCAGCCTAACGTAAATAACACCTGTAAACTATACATGGGCAGTTTCAGAGACACGCTGTAGCCGCCAGTCGTCGTCTTGTCCGCACGTGCGAATACCCGTCGGCCTGTCTCTACCCCTTAAGAGTTGTCAGACGGTATCGCTTTTTCTTTTTTTTTCTTTCCTTTTTCCATTATCAAGTATCTCTATTTGGCACGCACATCTTTGAAGCTGTGGCGACGTGTAGTCGTGTACGACACGCGTGTCTCCTTAAATTTTTAATGATGCCTGTAAAAGACGAAGAGGAATATGTACGTGCGAAATTGAACAAGTTCCTTAGAAGGCGACGAAGAGTTGACGGCACACTCGGCACCAATCAAGAGGCTGCGCGTCTCCCAAGCGCGTCTTTCTGCTGGAAGCCTACGACGGTGATGAAGGCTAAAAAGAAAACTTCGGCGAAGAGCAGAGCGGCTGTCTTTATTAGTGGCCCCCGCACGTGTTTGTGAAAGAAATTCGATGGAGGCTGTTAGGAGATTTTTCCCGAAATAGCGTTACGCCCACTCTTTGTCTTAGTTTTTCTCGGTTGCAAATTGAATTCTGAAAGCAAAAGGGCAGCTGGAAAACTTCCGCTTCTTTGTAGCGTTCGTTAAGGGTCTAAGCGTTCACAGGCACATCACGCCACCTTGGCTCGTTCACATCTGCGACGAGCACAGACTTTGCGTCCAAGTTAGTAGCAAAGGGACTGGTTTTGAATGGTCGCTTATCAATGGTTTGGTCACAAGAAAGCGGCCAGTTTGGATCAGCCGCCCACCGCTAGATTTTGTAACCGCGCGACAGGAAAGGCGGGAAGGCTTACTTTGTCCAGTATGCTATTCAACGCGCAGGGAAATAAATTAGGAAGTAATATAGCGAGAGTAAGTGTGCACATTTCGCAACAGAAGCTCGGTGCAGCGTATCACGGGTGGTCACTCAATTTCCGTTGCCTCCGAGAAATGCAGAAGGGCTCGCGTGGCTTCTTCGGTTGATGAGTTCCGAGGCGGGACTCCGGAATGTTTGTATACGTTAATCTACTGTTTCTAGGAAACAACGGATAGTAGCCGGAATATTTAAATCAGTTCGACGACTGGCCTTTGTCGGAAAGAATAGTACCGCTTCACCAGTGAGACTTGTCATTTCATCAGAACGTTTTTCGAATCGAACAGGTACACTTTTTGACGATTGTAAACGAACTAGTTCGTAAGCGAACTATACTAAAGACAGTGTTTTATTTTGTTTTTGTTTCCACCCTCCCTACAACATTCTTTTCTTTTGTAACTCTAGCTGGGGGTAGCAACCTGATAAGTTCGTCGAGCTAGCCTTAGCCTCCCTGAACGATACTGTAGTATAATGGTCGCGGTGCACGGCGGAAGTCGCGGGTACGATTGGGGCCGCGTCGGTCGCATTTTCAACGAAGTGGAATGCTATAGACATTCGTGTATTGTGTGATGCGAATCTACGTTAAAAAACATCATATGGTGAAACCTTTTCACTAAGGCGTGCCTCATCATGATATCGTGGCTTTGGCTCGTATAAAAGCCTGGGCATATTATTATTTTAGTTACCCAGTTACCCTCCCGACTTTTCTTTTCTATCTTCGTTTTCTGGAGTAAAGTGCTGGCCACCTCCGGGCTTAAACAGCCTAGTAAAACAAGTAAAGCTGAAACAATATCTCTTCTCCTGTCATTCTACATGTTATACGAAAGATATATAAATACTAAAGAAAGAAAAGAGGAATAATCTGAGAGAAAGTAAACGAGCTTGCGAAATCACACCGCCGGTGTAACTCTTTGCGATTTACGGACTGTCCGTGCATAGACAGGAGCTGATGCGAACGGCAACCGAGAAAATTGATGGAAGCAAACACTCTTCGGGCGCATCGCTTCTGTATAGACTTTAACGGGCCGAGCAAGAAAAAAAAAACGAAGGGCGAGACTATTCCGTACGTAATTTCGCATGCGGCAGCAGGGGCGCCGGATCACGCTTCCGATGCCGAGGTCGTGCGCGTGAATGCATTACGGCCGGGTTCGAGAGACGCGGCGCGCATTTGTTTCGGCGGGAGCAGAACCGTTTCTCGTAAAACGAAAGCGAAGACGAGATCACAGGGGAGGTCGGGGGAAAAGGAGTTATGTGTTTACCTAGTTGGGCAAACATCGCAGAACGGCGGAGACAGCAACAGGCTTACGAAAGTGATCGCGTGAAACTCGTTGAGTCATTGAACCCAGTTAAAAGGAGACGCACGCTATAGACCTTCGTTCTCGTCATCAGGCAACGCGGGAGGTACCGAATATCTCGAAAACGCTACAATGAAATGTATTTGTTGTGGCGCCGATCCTCAGTAGCAAAGCAAGGAATACGTAAGGCATTTATTAATCTGTCAACACAGATATTTAATTTTTTTTTCATTTTGCTGTGGCGGCATGCGCAGCAGTGTAAATAATAGTTTTGTCACTTGATCAACCGGTTGACAGGCCAGATAAGTGATTGATTAGGTGACTGGTTAACTAAGCGGATAACCGACTGGTTGACTAACAGTATCGGTATGAGGGTAGCGTTACGCAACTTGCTGATAATTAGAACAAAAAAAAGCGAAGAAAAAAATGAGGGACCCTTAAATATCACTCTTAAGTATTGAACGTGATAGCGGTATTCTGTCCCTGTGCGTACTTCAAACACTTAGTGCATAAAATCTTTTCAAACTTGCTATGCACCCCCTACGTGGCCTTAAGGAAATAGGCGCAGTAACGTGTGTGCCTTTTGTTGTGAGTGACCGGCTTTAAACCACGAAGTGATTACGATAATCGCATGTTCTGACGCCCGAAGGCAATGTATACGCTTGTACCATGCATTATTACTGTAATAGTTCATGTTGTATTGTGAAGCACGTACACAGGACGCGTGTGTTTGTAGAACATGAAAGTTACTGTAACTGCGTTTCCAAACAGAGGGAGTTATTTTCAATATATTCACGAGCGGACGTTTAGCAGTGTTGTAGAACATCCGCCTGACGCGCAAACGATCCGGGTTCGATCTCATCTCGAATGCAGGGTTTTTTATTATTATTTCATTTGCATCTTTCTCGACGTTTCGGTCACGCACGAGATGATGCTTTTTTCACTCACAATCATTGACGCTGGCACCGGAATTCCTACGACACGAGCTCTTCAATGCTATCGCGCTAAAGAAAAATGTCGCTAGTTGTATTCGTAACATTGCAATGCCAGTTGAACACGAATGAATTATTCGATATATTAAGGCAAATAAATGCACACGGGCGTACCCACATGAAGCAGACAACAGCGAGCCTACAAAACTATGCCCAGAGAAACTACTTGGCCAACTGAAAATGTGAAACGCAGTAAAGACATTCTCGCTACCTATATCATCATCTCGTAAATTAAGCAGCGTAATGTTAGATCACAGCTATCTATCAAGCACGGTAACACTTAAAGGGCCAGTCAAAAGGCTCCGAAACGTGTCGGAAAAGCTCGCGCATTTTTCCTGCGCGTTATCAACCTCCTTGTAAGCGCAGTGACGTCAACTCGGCGGTCGGTGATGTGACACAGCACGCAGCTCGTCGATTGGTCTAAACGAGGTCTCAACAAAGAGTATTAAGCCAACCTCACCGATCGCCGAGTTGACGTCACTGCGCCTGGAAGGAGGTTGGTCAGGCGTACGAAAGATGCGCGAGCTTTTCCTGGACGTTTCGGAGCCTGTTGACTGGCCCGTTAATAGAGCAGTGCATCACATTAGGCAGCTTGCTCGATTATCTCGTATTTCTCGTATGTGGTGACGTCACTCTCGGCCCTCTGGGTACATCTGACTGCCTTCTTGGCTATTCCCGGTCAATGCCCCAGATTGTGTATGTAGACTAATGTTCAACAAATAAATGTGAATTGTTGGAACGCATCTACTTATCGATTCATGCTCCTTAGTCCAAACACGTTTCGTCATGATTCCTCCTTCAATGCATGTCCTGAATCGACACTGAGTCGTCAACGTGTTAAACTACGCAGATTCGCATGAGTTGTAGGCAATGCATCGTAGCCTGAACGTTAACCATTGCGACGCGAAGAAAGCACGTTGAAAGCAGGAGCAGCCGGACGTACGGCCGCAAGATTTATAGCGGCAAACGCGAGAGTGCGTGCTGCTCGTGACGTGCCCACGAAACCTCGCACACGTACGAAGAGGCTAGCGTAGAAGGACGAACGCACGTATGTACAGGTCTAACACAACGACCATGGCCACACGAAAGCAGTGGCATTGGTATCAGCTTCAGAATGACGGCGTTAGGTTGGTTGCGAAACTTCATTGTGGTCCTGCAAGGCACGCGTCAGCGCGCAGCGGGCGACTCCCACGTCGGGACCGTTAGCCCAAGCCTATCGGCCGCTCCGCGGGCCTGCTGGACGGCCCAAAGTTGGTCGGCCAGGAGGGAGCTGCGTAGGGCCGCTTCCCACCTGACCGATGTAGCGTCGGGGTTAGTGTACATTGCCTTGCACTCCCAGAGCATGTGCGCCAGCGCGTAGTATCGGCGAAAGGTATCGTTCACTTGTTTACCCGAAAAATTCGGCAGAGCCCACGTACCTGGGAATCGGCGTTATGCGAAGCATGCGGAGGGAAGGTTACCATGTTGCTATGGTTTTGTTGAGCGACAAGTCATGAAATGACGCTAATTATATGTAAAAATGTATCACGCACAAACATATGTTGAAGAGTTGCAGATGTTTATATAACCAGTTGTTAGCACTTGCGCAACGATGCCAACTGGAACATGCGTATTAGTAACACCAGAAGCTGATATGAAGCGCTGATGCTCGCGAAGATGTTAGTTCTGGACATTGGTACATGCATAAAGTATGACAACTAATTACAATTGATGTTAACCCGACGTGATTGCTGTATCAAAGGAGTACATATGTAATGTTCATAAAGTTGGGTATATGCAGCACTGCAACCACTATTGAAGTTTCACAAAGATTAGCGTCTATTCGAAAAATATACATAGTTCTGAGACCTGGCGTAGCTCTGTGGTACAATGCATCATTTCCACGCAAAACTTTGACATTGCCTACCGATGTCGGATATGTCTTAATGCTGGCGGGTTAAAATTGCTCATGTGTGTTCTCGTCGTTCCTGGGTAGATACTAAGTGTCAATCATCTGTGGCACATACCCACATACGAGCGGCACATACCCACCCGTGCGTATGTGCCACTGTCTGGCGAGAAGTGTTTGATGACGTGCGCGACGGGATTTCGACATATATTCATGTCTTGACCAGCGCGTCATATTCGTCAAACCATCTTAGCCTCCCAAGATAATTTTGGTTCACGCCGAGTTAAGGGGGTGCCCACGAAAGCACCCAAACGTAAGCGGCTAGATAGATAGATAGATAGATAGATAGATAGATAGATAGATAGATAGATAGATAGATAGATAGATAGATAGATAGATAGATAGATAGATAGATAGATAGATAGATAGATAGATAGATACGCTCAAAGTCGTCGAAGTTTGCTAAGAAATGCTTCGCATTTAAAAGGAGAGACTGATGGTGACATCAGTCTCTCCTGACATCAGTAGGTGACATGAGATCATGTACTATCAGCATCAAATGAAACCCGAGCAGGGCAAGCATTCAGTTCTCACTATGGGCAGGCGCGCGGACCTGATTTGGCAGCATTGCGCATACGCTCGCCCGAGCGTGGTGATAACTGCACGGCGCGCATTATACCATTGCGAGCACTTGACGCTATTCGAGTTTCGTTTGACGCCGATACTACAGTGTTCGGCGATGGAAACGTGATGTTCGGAGCGCGGGACTGTTGGCGTTGAGGGCGAGGGCATTTGTGACACATGTGAGTGCGTACAGCAAAGTCGTTCAGGGTGTGATTCTCGGGGACGACACAGCATTGCGGCATTCCTTCGTAACGGAAGCCGACAGATTCAGCAGCTCCAGCCGCTTCGCGTGGCATGGGAGAGCATTGTGTTGAAGCATTCATGGCAAGCAGCGCTCCTCCCGCACCACGAAGATTCACTTACCGAACGGCTGTCCACCGCACGTAGTCACCGCATGCACCCTCACCGCCACCGATCACGCGCTCCGAATATCGCGTTTTCATTCGCCGAACACAGCAAACATGCGAGAGAACACACACAAGCCTCGACGAGAAGACGCAATGTTAGTTTTTTTTTTTTCAAATTAGAGTTCATGTTGATTTTCCTACTCTTTGCGCCCAAGCTCGCTCTACATCTATTTTGAGCCCGCCTCGGTGGAACAGTGGCTACCGTTTTCGGGTGCTGACCCGCAGGCCGCTGGTTCGGACCTGGCCAAGGCGAAACGGTATACGCCCGTGTACTGTGCTATGCCAGTGCACGTGCCAGAAGACCAAATCGTTGAAATTTCGTGAGCCCTCCACTACGGCGTCTCTCATAATCATATCGTGGTTTTGGGACGTAAAACCCCGGACATTATTATTATTCTCCTATTTTCAGCTTGGAAAAGAGTGAACAAGCCACACGTAAACATTCCGCAATAAGAAAAGTGTATTTGCTACCAGGTGAGACGACATGTCTAAACGATGGCTCCAGAGACATTACTTGTTCGCAGCGACACCTAATCGATGCACTGCGAGCGATTTCGAATGCAAATGATCGCACAGCATTAAAAAACAAATAAAAAATAAAAGCTAATTCCGCAAGCAAATGAAGTGGGATCGCACAACATTTGGATGACACACACGAAAAATGCCCACGCAGCTGAGCGCTGAAGAATTTAACTCGGCAAGCTTATCTCACACAGAATTCTACCATACAATAAAAAAAGACGAACAAACAAAGAAAAGATAACATTTATGTTTCCGACAAGGAAACTATCGGGCAACTGTAGCACAAGTTTGGATTCTAACCTTAATCTCTAACACCTCTTATATTTTCCCGTCCAGTATTTCTTTATGTTGACGTCTTAGTACGCTTCGTCCTGCAATGCCAACGGAGCAGGGCGCTCCGAGAAATCGAAATGCGGTGCTCGACCCCTTTGGCAGTCGGGGCGCTTTTCGTGTATACCGGTGAACGCTGGATGATCACGTGAAGACTTTCCACGACGGTTGCTTCTGTGTATTTTGAAGCGCCATACGACGCCATATCGCTGGTGCGTCGTTTTTGTTACACGGGTGCTGTTACACCGCGTAGACCGAGACGTGGTCGCCGATGCTGGACTAGGACGGGTCAAGAAAACTGCCCCTTCAGTGGCCTAAAAATTTCTGTGTTCGACAACGTTCACTCAACTTCCCAGGTTAGTAAATACTTGCTTTTCCTATGCGGTGAGATCTCACGCAATTGCGTCTTTTTGTATGAAATCGCGTAAGTTTGAGTATGTTTGCCATTTCATTGCAATATATAACGCACAACACAAGACAAGACAGAATGACAGATGAGGAAGACCTTCGTAAGTTGTCGCTTGCTGCTTGTGTTGTGTCCTATAAATATTGAAAAAAAAATCCTATATACTTTTACAACATCCCGGCGTCGTGTTGTCCGTGTTTTGCGATAGAACCTTCCTGTTACAGTTGGGTTAATTTCATTGCCTTGATATATCGATGAGAACATCGCGTCACCTATTGTGGGAACTTATTAGATGAATGTAAAAAAAGTTTAAATCAGACTAATTGTTATCTTGTTGCGTATCCATACCTTTCGTTCTGTAGAACAACAAAATGACAATGATGTTAGGATCAAACGGCATTAGTGGCCTACATTACCAAAACATTAATAATAAGTAATACCAAAAGCAAGCAATGGGGAACGAAGTTAACATAGATCATGTGGAAAATGTGATGAGGTAAGTCGTGGGCTAAAATTGGCTGATACTTTCAACGGATGCAGTGCAAGACTGCTGCATGCGCACGGCAAGTTTGAAGACGCATTGCGACGCTACAATTCCACTTCATAAACAGAAAAATAAAGATAGACTGTTCAAATACCTCCTGACGCCTTTTTTTTTCTTTCTCTTAGCCTACAAGTAATCGGCTGAAAAAGCGTACATGAAGTTTGTGTGTATTCGGGTGTTTATTTTTTTCCTTGAGTAAACATCGCTAGCTTGTATTGAATGGAATGTCAGTGGTTCAATTATAGCGGGAAGAGGCGGCTATATAGGCGTTGTAGTGTGCGCAAGTGCGGTTATCCGCGATTCCCTGCCCATTTCCGATGGAGGCGGAAATGTTGTAGGCCCGTGTACTCAGATTTGGGTGCACGTTAAAGAACCCCAGGTGCTCAAAATTTCCGGAGCCCTCCACTACGGCGTCTCTCATAATCAAATGGTGGTTTTGGGACGTTAAACCCCACAAATCAATCAATCGATTCCCTGCCGCTTAACGCTACAAAGAGTCAGTCACACAGCTACATGATAGCCGCGAGCGCTTATTGCATTTTTTATGGCAATGTCTTGCATATGTGGTCGGTAAAGTATGTATACATTATAGCATGTGTGATTATCAGTGATACGCAGAAAGAGAAAGGAGAAACTGCCTTGCAAACGCAAAATAAACGGTTCGGCCGACAACTGTTCACACGTACGCTTTCGTCAAACTAGGCTGAAGATATAAGCCTGACCGAGTGCGTGTCGTTTAAACTCTCATGGTGCAGCGCATGTCAGGTTGGTTGCTTGTGTGCTTGCGCATAAGGTCTCTCTGTTTCCCATTTTTCCTTATAAAGCACTCCCTTTCCGTGTGGTCAAGGGTCACGCGTTTTTAAGAATCACTGGTGTGAACACAGCAAACCGGCGAAGATCTATTGTCGTTTAACTGTCGTTTTTCAGAATAACGCAGCAGTTGTTGTATTCCACGAAAAAAAAAGGTAAGAGAAAACAGGCAAACCATAGTGTTAAAAAGGTGTTGCACTTCGTGATAAAAGCTACTTATTTTGCAGTGATAATGCTTCCGCGAGAAAAAGATATTTAGCTTTTATCACGAAGACAGCCCGCGAAAAAGGTAGGTGAGCTCCAAAAAATAGACTGATGAGCTAGTCGATAGTGCATCATTCGGAATAATAGCGAGAACAAGCACACGGACCACGACAGATCAAAACGGCATAGAGCGCTCTCGGTAGGCGAGCTTTCAGAAACAATATAAATCTAACTAATAAATGTACAACATGCTCTATATTGATGAGCTTTATTATTTAAATTTTACAGACGAATACACCTATGTACTTTCCGGATCATCGAACAGTTATTTCGTACGCAACCTTCTGCCGATGGCCTCATCAACTCGACAATATCCCGAAATGCTATCTGGCTGCCATCGCGCGGGATTTCTCCCACGTCGAAATGGGCGATGGGCTAAAATCGGGAAGAAACATCTTGTTTGATTTTCTAACCAACAAATGAAGTGTATTATCAAAATGCGATCACCTTAATGCTGGGGTTCACACGAGCGACGATGGAATAGTCGCTCGATGGAATAGTATTGTCGACCTAAGTGTGCCTTCCTCCGGAAACGCAAGATGATGGAAACGCATGATGAGAAACGCTTTCATGCTAGCGTCAAAACTTAGTATCTGTTAGTGGTAGCGAACATACTCACTAAATCACTCACTCACTCACTCTCTCACTCACTCACTCACTCTCTCACTCACTCACTCACTCACTCACATGCCGATCTCCCAACGCCCTTACGGAGACGGCCACCCACCAACTCGTTCTGTTCTGCCTTCTCCAAAGAAGAAAAAAAAAAGATAAAGAGAATGAAGTGCTCGTGTACGAGAGTCTGTGCATGCCGAACCACTCGGAAGAGCTCAGACCCAACAACGAAGAAAAAAAAAAAAAAGAGGGTGAACAGCCTTTCGAACGGAGCGAGACTCGAAACAGTGAAATACGCATCTCTTTTGTCGCCATCGGCACGCGGCGCATACATCTCCATTTTTCCAGCTCCTTGGCACCGTCGTTTTGCCAACGACGAAGACAGGACAAACCGCATTCGTCTTCATTGCGACGCCCTCAGCCATTAGCTACGCGGCCCGTCCTTCCATCCGTACGCGCCGCTGTCTCGTTGAAAGCACGCCTCGAGTGAGGACGACGGCGGCCGTATTGGTAGGGGACGTCACCATTGTTTCTATTTCCCCATCGACGTCTCCTCGGTGCCTTCGAGCCCGGAACGCTGTTTTATGCACCGTAGGGGCGTCCCGGGTGAGCCTGGCCTAATCTGTTCTTACTTCGGCAGTCGGCATGACGCCTGCATTAGACCGGCGCTCGTCGATGTTACTTCACCGATCGAGGTACGAGTTGTGAGTGCCTGGTGACGTATACGTATACGACCATCGGTGGGTCCTACCGGTCTGCGTGATAGCTAAGTGCGAGCGCGTGTACCGACGGCGTCTTCGTCGCGCTGGGACAACACACGACGTGGACAAATGGTGGCCGATGCCCGCGAGGTCACGCCACGATACCGCGATGACGTATGGTGTTTTCTATTCGACGCGAAAACCTTAGATGACTTTTTCAAACAGCGAAAGTGACCATCAGCGGCATTGGCGTCAGCATGGCTCGATGCGAAAAATCATTGTCATGTGATGACGCTATCAGATGACGTCACAGATCGCAGACACTCGTGACGTGAATATTACATCAGTGTGCCACCCTACGTCACAATGACGTCACATCACATGACATCGTTGCCATTCCCGAGACACTGGTCTGGAGGCGGAAATGTCATAGGCCCGTGTGCTCAGATTTGGGTGCACGTTAAAGAACTCCAGGTGGTCGAAATTTCCGGATCTCTCCACTACGGCGCCCCTCATAGTCGTATTGTGGCTTTGGGACGTTAAATTCCACATATCAAGTCCCGCAGTTTTTTCGGGTATAAAGAGAAAAGAGGGAGTTAACAAGTGTCCTGTCCCACAATCCATAGTTAAATGGCTTGGGCAACTGTACCTTTCAGTTGAGCAGGAATAGAGTTGTCGGAACGATGTATTTGCGCAAGTGACTCCCGTGATGCAACTAGTTCTTTAACGGCATAATTTGGGACCATACTACATACATTGCCTTTTAATAACAAGCAACAACCAACACTAAAATTTGCTATATCAAGGAAGACTGCGAAATTCTGAAGAAAACTGCATTCCAAGCAAAAATACTGGAACTGAGTCTACAAGGCCCACTCTTCACAGTGCAAAATACCGTTTCAGCTGTTTGTGTAAATCATTAGTTTTGATGCTTGCACTCTCGAAAAGCTTACGAAAAAGCCTGTCCTCTTCTTCTTTTTTTTTCCGGCGCTGTGCAGTCCAGCCGGCGCCGATTGCGCAAGACCGATGCGTTCGCAAGCGCCATAAATGAGGACCGCGGATCCTGTTGCGCCATCTGGTTATTTACTTGATTTCACGTCGTCTGGGACGCAGGAAACGAATGGATAACATCTCTGACAAAAAAAACAGAGGAAGAAAACAGGCCTGTCGAAAGTCACTCGAAGCTAAACTACAACGATTGCGTGGTATCGGCCGCCGGTGCCATAGATGAAGAACAAGCCGAGTCCACCATCCCCTCTATATACACCGCAACTGATTGCGCGTGGGTGCCTTTGGAAGGGACACGGCTTTGCTTTCAAGAGCACCGCGCAGGCTGGACGGTGTTTCCGTCCTAACGGCATGGACCAAACGACCTCTCTTTGAAAGGGGACACATTTGTCTAGCCTTGTACAGAGGACGGACGCCGACGCGTCCGGTGTTGTGTTCTCTGCGGGAAAGCCCCCACCCCCCCACCCCAAGTCATATTTCAGGAGTTGTTTGCTAAGGGTCGTCTCAATGAGGGCAGTCGCGAAGGAGGACGGCAGAAGTAGACGTCATTGAACCTCTTAATAGAGAAATATGTCGGGATGCTTCATCTAAGCTCGTGCTTTCGGAGCTCTATATACGAGCTGTAGACAAATTGACGGGGGGATGAGACGTTCAAGCTAACGAGGGTGTGTACAGATAGTAATTTTGTCACATCTCCTTTCAACTCGTCCGGTGCGCTGTTTCACAAAATACCTTTCAGCACTTTTGTGTGAAAACCTATTTTAGCATGGCTCGGGGGGAGGAGTATAATAGAAGGAGGATAAAAAAATAGCAAGGGTGGTTAACGAGAGTTCAGTTAGATTGAATACCGTGCACTGCGGTAGGGTGGAAGGAGAATACAAGTGAAAGAGGATGATCAGATTGAAAAGTAACTTTCTCTGTCTCTCTTTCAATCCTTTATTCTCCAACCCCAGTTTAGAGTAGCATACCAGATACTAGCATCTGGTTAACCTCCCTGCCTTCCTTTTTTCTCGTTTCATTCTTGTTGCGGCCCCGCCGTGGTGGTCTAGTGGCTAAGGTACTCGGCTGCTGACCCGCAGGTCGCGGGTTCGAATCCCGGCTGCGGCGGCTGCATTTCCGATGGAGGCGAAAATGTTGTAGGCTCGTGTGCTCAGATTTGGGTGCACGTTAAAGAACCCCAGGTGGTCTAAATTTCCGGAGCCCTCCACTACGGCGTCTCTCATAATCATATGGTGGTTTTGGGACGTTAAACCCCACAAATAAATGAATCTTTCTTGTTGTCGAAGTAACAACATCCATAATGCATCTTCAGCCCAAAGAAAGGGACAGGAAGCAAAACGACACAGGACAATGTGCTAACTTCGAACAAATACCTTTACATAAAGAAAACCATAGTACTATACCACCTTCCAGCTCACGGACGTGCAAGAAAGCATCGCAAAGCGTACAATCACGCCAATGTAAAATAGTCCAGAGCAATGCTCTGCATGATGCTCTGTTACCTTAGTGCCTGCTTGCCGCGCACTTGTCCAGAATTCCAGTTGCTTGCTTGAAAGATCAGTCGGTGCAATTCTGATGCACGAGAAACTCGCACTGTCCGTTTCCTTCGGGTCGGCTATTTCTGTTGTAGCCTTCTATGGTTTCTGCTGACGCTGTCAGATTTCGCCGATGCTGCTGCAGAAGAGACGTGCATCCACAGTTCCTACAATGCGCGCTTAAACTGCCAGCAACAATATATATATATTTTTTTCATTGTTGAGAGGCCTACGTAGTATAATAATACTGCATCTGTCAGCCTAGCCTACGTACGTTTTCTTGCAAGATAATTGGAAAAAGTAGATCACCGCTTTGTTGAAAGAAAAACAAAACAAAACAATAAAACTCGTTCTTGTGTTTTCTTTTGCTCGCTTATTTGGCAGAGTTAAAGGTAACCTTCCGTAGTGAAGCTAGCTTGTAGAGTGCCGATAGCACGAACTAAATGGCTGATTTACTTTCAACCTTTTTAGTGCTGAAAACTTATTAAGAAAGCTTCTTTATTGCGTGCGAAAGCAGAAAAACACATTCGATTTTTTAATAAAACAGCGCGACACCGTGTGGCTCACAAACCGGTTCATGGAATCATGCGCAAAAAACGTGATGTCAAGAACCCTGAGGACGCCCGGGATGCGGGTTCTGTGAAAATAAACAATTGCAAAAAAAAAAAAACACTTACTTCATACATCTCAATAATACACATCAATAAAAATATTTTGGGCTTTGCATTAACAAACCCCGATGCGATTAGGAAGCACGCCTTTGAAGGACAACACCGTCTGGTGTTATTTAAAGCCTACTGACATCGCATGGTGCACGGGCTTACACCATTCCGCCTCCGTCCGAATACGACCATTGTTGCTGGGATCAAACCTGCGACCTTATAGTCAAACCCGCAACCGTGCACTATAAGCACTATTCCTTCATGGCGAAGTCAATAATGAATATCGAAGTTCCGTCAAGCCTCGTCGAATCTCTGGAGCAATCTCTCGCGCTAGAAACAACAACAACGCGACCCTCCACTTTTCAAGAAACGAGTCATTACTCATTTTTCGCAATATGGCGCGCTTAATCGTGCGGAAATTTATTACTAGCGAGAAATACGGGTGTACCGAGGGAGAGCTCTTTGTATTCAAAAGTGGGTCGCCCATCGACAGGAAATTCCATTTGGTGCTCGCCCGCGATCAAACATCCGTCGTACGCCTTGATTTTTTTCTTTCGACCTCGTTTCGAACAAAGCGGTGTTTTCTCCCGCCACTCGGTTAATCTCAGTGGTATAAACGGTGCTTCTAATTAAGAAAGGCGGCCGACGTCGTTCTTAACTCGGGCCAGCGGCAGCTTTAGCCGATGATCGATTCACGATCTGCCTCGCAGTTTGAAATTACGATCTTGGCGAATGCTTAATCACGGGTCTATGTTTTGACAGTTTCTAAAAAAACTGGTTCTCTTCCCACACTCCTCTCCCACCTTTTTTTTAGAGATAGGTTACTCATTTATTGAAACATTATGGCGCGTTTTGTAATCGGCCCTGCACTGCACCGGATGAAGTATTGCGCACTGATTTTGAAAGGACTGTTTCACCAGAAGGGCGTTTCTTAGGATTTGTCATTATAAGTAGTTTGCGGTGCAATTTCTGCACGTCCTAATTGTTATTTTTTATTATAAATATCGTATTTGCAGTTCGGTTTCTAACAACGAGATTGTCAGTTGGAAGCCCTTTTTTTCTGTTTTGGAAGCTGCTCCTTTATTGACCTGTCAAACGCGAAAATTAATCATCAGCATCAGCAGGGTCAACATGTGTATGGTATGGGATGCAAAAAATTTACTTGGGTGGGTGTGATGCACAAACATAATGTGGCTGATCTCTCTTTCTAGAAATCGGTATAGCGCGAAAGTGAAACATGTCATCACAGAGGTAGTTGAGGTTTTTTTTTTAATTGTTTTGCCACAAGGGCGCAATAGTGAATGCTAAACAAATTGCAAAGTCACGCGAATAACGACAACCAGCTCGAAACTTGCAGCGCGCACCTCAAGCAGAAAGCACACACAAAGCGGGCATACAGAGGACGTGCGCGGACTAACAACTGTCCCAGCTGGACACACAAAGCGTCCTGTTAAAAGAAAAAGAATCGCGGAACAAACGCACAAGTTTACACAGGACAAGCATGAACAGCTGTCGAAATTCTCGCTTCTTCATGTGTGACAGCATGCTCCTTTCGTACACACGGCCCCGGCAGCGAGCGAAGTGACCTTCGTGCTTCCCCGAATCACGAGTCGGATAAGCGCGCGCAGGAGACACCACGCTATGTGGACGCGGCACTCGTCGAAACCCTAGAGTCGACGACGACCTTTAGCGCGCACCCAACGCTAAAGCCGGGGCTTTACCCAACGCGAGACTGTCAAGCCATCTCGCTGCTAACGACGAAAACGCACTGAAGCGACATAGCTCTGACGGCGCCAAGCCATCATAGCTCTGACGGCGCCAAGCCATTCATATGCACATGGTGCATATGAATGGCTTGCCGTTAGCAAGCAGGAAAGGTACGCTCTGCGGCCTAGGGGTTAGAGTTGTGCGCTGCGGATTGAGAGGTCCATGGTTTGATGCCCCGATATAGAACCCTTCCTTCTCGTTCTTTTTCCTTCGTTATCTGTTAGTACAAATTTTACAATGTCATATCAGTGACGGAAATACGTCATTGGAGCTGTGGTAAGCCCCGGCATAAAACACTTTCGTGTTAAAATAATCATAACCGTGGAGTGATGCCATAGATGACAAAATGTGACAGAAAAGCAATGTGTGGCCTGGAACGCGCTTGTTTTTCATCGTCAT
The DNA here is from genome assembly GCF_043290135.1 of Rhipicephalus microplus. Classification (NCBI taxonomy): domain Eukaryota; kingdom Metazoa; phylum Arthropoda; class Arachnida; order Ixodida; family Ixodidae; genus Rhipicephalus; species Rhipicephalus microplus. The sequence goes on from NC_134702.1 coordinate 29,327,905, forward strand.
CAGCGTCATCGAGGGACAACAGCGGACATGGCTCGACCCTAAGGAGCTTCGTCCCTTAAACTGGAAACTCCACATGAAGAGAGCGTTAGAAGATGTGATGTAACACAAGGACGTCATCAGATGGCAGCGTTGCTCTATCAAAGGAGGCCCTGTCACAAAGACAGAGCAAAAAAACACTTGAGTTGCACAAACCTTACAATGCCTCCAGGATCGCGCTTGAAATACGAGCATAAAGTAGTTGAAAAGTTTTCTTGCTTGCTAAAAATAGGAAGTCTTACTAACTGAGCCTCCAAGCCTTGCGGCTGGCTAAGTTGGTAAAGCGAACGCCCCGGAAAAGCGTTCGTCCCGGTTCTGGATTCCAGACCAAGACAAATATTTCGACGACTGAAAACCTCTTCTTCAGAGGAATCCGAATGAGTTTTCTCGTAGCTTCTTGCTACAGACAAATTTTTGACACTATTTTGCTCGCGTAGTGAACTTCTTGGAACTGATATACTAGATCTGAGAATTGTCGTCATTGGTATTAGCGAATGCTTAAGTGAGAGCGAATGCTATGTTTGGAGTGCATGATGTTCGAAGATAAAGTGCTGTGTTGTACATGAATTTCAAGACTAATGATTATTCACGTGTTAGTTTTCTAGCATAGCTGCACAGCAGACCAGACAAGGATGCTTCGGTCTGATCACTCGAGAAAATAGAAAGCCCTTTCTTCACATTTTTTTGCAGTCTTCCTTTACTTTTAGTTGTTTAGCCTTGGAAATATATTTGGTATTCACATAAACAGGATGAGCATCGCGTTGCTAGCTTTTTTCAATCAAAATTAATTGGGGCTTTCAGTCTTCGTTTTTAGGGCTCCTCTTTCTCAAGGGGCCTGGCGGCAAAGGCTCTTAAGAGATGGAATGCGTTTCACTCGTCTCGGTACCGCTGCTGCATTTTGATCTTACGGACGAGCGGCAAAAAAAAAAAAAAAAAAACCGCTTGTTTACGACTAGAAGCAGGGATGCGGGTCCGGTTTTCTTTACGAAACTAGATGAATTCCTGCTCGTAAAACCAGCTGTGTTCCCACGCTTCCATTCGGTATCGATTTAAGAAGTAATTTTGAATATGCGAACCTAGAGTCACTCTTCCCCAAGTGGTTTTTACGCGTGTCCCGAACTTCCCAGAGCACAGAAAACACACTATTGTGTGTTTGTCTTTATTTTCCGTGTAGATTTATTTTTCACAAAAAAAATCTATGCGGTTGCCATTGCAGTCCTTCTTAAGACAGGATAGAAAAAAAAAGAAAAAAGACATTTCATGGTTTGAGCGAAGTAAATCTGAAAAGCCGATAACTCCATGAAATTTTATTTCTTACTCATTTCCCATTTCTGAAAAAAGTGGCTAAAGTTCTTTGTGGAGCGTCTGCCTCAAGTCATCGTAAACTCGAACTCAATTTTTGTAATGGTATTCTTAACTCCGGCCCAGCCTCTGGCGATTGTATTGGATTCCTCCGGATGCCATTGAAATATCTCTCCGTAGACTTGAACGTGGAATGATGCTCCTCAGCGTCGTATTCTTGAAAGGCCGAGGGTTATGTTCAAGCTGTGGCGATGAAAGGAAGAATAAAATTGTGGGCCTTTGGGATGGTTGGTCGGCGGCTTTCTATACCGAACCAACGGCAAATACCGACAGATCACAAGATGCCTCTGTAAAGCGTGCACCACTGTCAATAGAGTCGTTTGACGGCAAAAACCGCTTTACGTTCGGCGATAAAAATGGGTGTGTGCTGCTCCTTGTTTACACCCATTTTTATGGTCGAGAAAAGCGCGCTACGTTGGAGAAGATATCGAAGCGCTTATGCCACGAAAAAAAAAGCTTCAAGTTTAGTTTTTTATGCTTGAGAAATTGTGACCAAGTGAGCTAGAAGCCGCGTGTTAGATTAGTGAACGGGAATACCAAACTGAGTGTTATGTTCGAAACTGCGTCTGATTCACCTTAAGGTAAAGCTAATTCAAATCTTATCCCGTTTGTACTACTTTGATATCAGTAGTAATGCTACATATCAAGCAATGATAATAATGAAAAAGTCTTAATGATATATCAAAATAACTTCTCAGTGACATATTTTTGTGGGACAATGAGATTTTCTCGTTTAAATTGCGGAAATTTAGACCTTCTTTCTTCTTTCCAAGTTCAGGACAGAAAATCAAGGACTTACTTTGATTAGTCTATGTGTTTTACATTTTTATTTCTTTTTTGTGTTAATTATACACTTTTGAGAACATATGGTGGTTTTGGAGTGTTAAACCCCACAATCCACAAACCCCACAAATGATCAATAGATCAGTCAATCAAACAATCGAACAATTTTGATAAGTATTACTTTATTCACCCTACCTACGTTCTGAAAGAGCTGCAAAGTTGAGGCCCTTCTGTGACAGCTACTATTTGGGAAAAATAGAGATTACCCGAACTCAAAATATAACCGATTAGTTCTAATTTATTTATTTCACCTGCAGCGTACTCGCCCCACGGAAGTGCGATAAGGAGGCACTACTTACACTCCTTGAAGTTTGGGACAAGACTAAATTATTTTCCAAGAAACACAGGCTTCGAAAGCGACAACCAAAATGGGCGTGGCTGCGTATCTTCCGCGGCCCTCCGGAGATAACGTGAGGCATGTTGGCCGCGTCTGCGCCGTGCGCCTCGGCATACGAATTGCTATGCGCACCAAATAAAATTATCGCGATCACCGGCGTCATCGCCCGCTACTCACCCAAAGTTCACTCAAGAAGATATATGATTCAAGGGATCTAAAAGCATGACATAATTTCATAAGGCAGCTTGCCAAACCCATAAAATCTGCTTTAACTTAATTATTTTCGGAAGCTTTGGGGTTAAAAATGACCCGTGATATTGCACTGTTCTACTCGCCTGTCAAAATGCCCTTTTTTGTAGTTAGATTTAGGCTTACTTAGAATAAATTTCGGAGTATTATGTGCCAATATCATGGTGTGATTCTGAAGCATACCGTAGTGGAAGACTCCGGATCAGTTTTGACCCCCTGGGGTCATTTAACATGAATATACATCTAAACACACGAATGGTCATGATTTTCGCCTCTATCTACATGCGGCTGCAGTGACTGGAAGTCGAACTCGCGTCCTCAATATTAGCAGCGCTCACTTTACTTGATAATCCACACCGGATGGTAATTTAGTTTTATCTGTTGACCTTCTGAACTGGTCTAGTAAATATGTTTGAAAGTGGACCCGAAAGTCGCATAATGGAAGTCCGACTGTGCTGGTCGCATTTTGACGTAGGCTAAATACTCGAAGCTGCTGTGCTTAGATGTAGATGCACGCTCAGGAACCCCAGATAGTCGAAATTTTCAGAGCCTCCCTCCCCCCCCCCCCCCCCAACGGCATCTCACATAACCATATCGATGTTTTGGGACGTAAAACCTCAAAATTTATTAATATTATTAGTTTTATCTCTTTGTGCTTTCTCCTCACTAAGGTTAGCCTTGTAAGGAATACGAACGGCGTCATCTGTACCTTCTCGATATGGCATTCGCGTAATTTCCAAGCAAATATGTGAGTGGAGTCGGCAATCGATAAGCTGATGACTTCCTCAGAAGCTTAAAAAAGGACTCTCAATAAAACAACCAACTTACTACTTAGTCGAGAAAAAAGATGAAAAAGAAAAGTATCTAACGTAGCATCTACTTCAATGCTAGAAACGATAAGTGGTCGGGGTTTGGAGCATCCAATACCATTGGCCTACAGTGCAGGCAGCTTTATGTGTGTTTCCTACCGCCCTCTTCAATTCTTCGCGCGCACTCACGTGCGATTCCAATAGCGGCTCATTTCCTGGCGAAGCCGCGGGCCTTTGTGGGTGAACCTTTATCTCGATCGCTGGTTTCTCTGCTCGAACGAACCGGCTGCTGGTGCGGCCAGCTTACGTATGGGACCTGTACTTGCGTACGTGTTGCGTGTGCGAGGTGAAGTCATTCACGAGGCTGACTCACAGTTCGAAGCAGATAGCGGCCTTCGAGTGAGGTGGAGAGGAGGAAAGGATGGTTGGATTGGAGGAGGGAGGTATTGGGAGAGGTGGATAGGGCGTAATAGAAACGGTCATTGTCGTCGACGGTGCCGCAAACGGAGCAGAATGTGAGGTCGCGGACTGTTTCATTGTGTTGAAAGGTGCGCTGCCTCACTTAGGCTTATCTCTCCCGGAGTATTTATTTCAATGGGGTGCGGCGAGGGCATAGGAAGCAGGGGCGACTAAGAAAGAAAATAAAAAATAAATGAGTAGTTTTTGAGGGATGAAGAGATGCCTGTTCCTGTTTCCCGATTTCTTTTTTTTTCTTTTTTTCGCGGTTCTCGCTTTACGCATGCGAATGTTTCCGTTATCGAAGCATTCTGAATGCGCCTTAGGGTTTACAAAAAAGAAAGTAAAGAGAAAGTCATCGGAGATATATTTTTCGAGGAAGTTGGAGACGTAATGCGGCAACTTTTAGAGATATAAGAGGGCCTGATCAAGTGGAAAACCGTGTGACTGAGGGGGACCCCGCATTCAGCTGAACAATGAATTGTGCCAGACGGTGAGCCGTGTAGGAGAAATGTTTCGAAGGATCGATAGGGTAGTGCGATTCGATTGGCACTTGCGTAAGTAAACGTTTCGAGGGGAGGTGCAGTTTGAAATGAAATGTATCCCAGCGCTTATTTGTGTGCTGTCAGAGTTTAGTTGATAAAAAAAAGCGAAACTCTTCATGTGTATTAACATCGATCCTTGCATTGCACTGTTGCACAAAATATGCACCGTATTTACAATTATGAAGCTATCAAGAAAAATATTTCTCTGTTTTTTTTTTAGTGGAACGCATATTATTTTCTAATGCCTGGGTAAAAGGTGACCAAAAAAGCGATACAATGTTTGAAGACATCGAGAACTGACTTCGGAGTGCTTTCCTAAACGGTTTTGTAGTTGCCCAACAAATCGATTAAAAATTAGAATGAGTGCTTTTGCTATCGATGGGAGGAACAAATAAAAATGATGGTGAAAATTACTTGAGTTTACAGCTGAAAAATGATTAAGCAGGCCGTCAATGTTAATCTGATCATTACTGCGATATTCTGTGCAGACAGTTCTGCATTTACAAAATTATCCGAAAATCGATCATAGTCAGCTATGACTCAGCTAACGTATCTAATCTCTGCCTGATTATGGCTTTCACTCAGTGTGGATACCTCTACTGCGCTGATCAAGACGATGCTAGACGGAAAACTTCTATTGTTACAAAGGTCTTACATTATCTGTAGAAACAATTGCAGAAAAAGTGAACAATTAGTTTTAGAAAATAATAATATAAATAAATTATTCAAATAAATATGTGTTTACCAAAGTGCTTAGACTTGATTTGGGGGAAAAAGTAGCGGCAAAAAAAAAAGGAAGAAAACATGAAAGAGGAAGAGACCAGAGTGCAGCACTTACAGCTGAAAGATTTTTGGAGGGGAAATGAAACTCACGGACAAACCAGACACGTCAAGTGAGATCGTACGTTCATCCCTATAAATCTTTTTGTGCAACATCAATGAGGTTCGGCTCACTGGCGTTGGCTAACACAAGAACCACTGGACTTGCAAATGCGAAAAGCTTCTGAAACATATCATGTAGTTCTAAATCAGAACCGTAGTGTTAGAACAACATTCCCTTTCTTGTCTTAGTGTTTTCCAAACGCTGTCTTTGTTCTGAAAATAAATACCCACTAACTCGAACAACTTGACCATTTGTTGACACCTCTTGATTCCTGCAACGTGCTGTCATTTTTTTAGCGATTCCGCCCGAAAACCAAGAAACGGGGCCTCTAGACACTTATGGACTTCAAATATGAAAGAAAATAAGCAAGCAATAAAAAAAACGCTCGTGTTGGGCAAAAAAAAAACAAACAAAAAACCCGGACTGCCGTACAGAAAGGGCATCTCTTTGTTTCTGCTCATTGTCGCTCGGAGCTCTAGTATTGTGCTCTTTATTTTATCGTTATCGCTGTTTCCCCTTTCGTCTGCCCCTTCCCCTTCAGCGAAACCCCCAATGTTCACTGTCAGCCGGCGCCTTTCATTTTGCCGAGAACCCCGGCTCGTCCGCGAGCCCTGTTTGTGAATCCCCTCGGGGCTCCTGGCGCACGTTGGTCGCGGGCTTTGATTGGAGAGGGCCGCTCCGAGTTCCCTTATCTTCAATTTCTTTTTTCTTTCTATATTTCTAAGTCGTTATTTTTCTCCTCTCATCTCTAGCTTTTTCTTGGGGCCTTGTTTCGACAATGAGAGGCTGTGGTGGAGCTTCGATATCATCGCTGCTCAAAACTTTCGCCGACCCAGAAGAGGCGAGGATAAAGTAATAAGGGAATACAGCGATGACGGCCACACTCGGCAGCGTTGGCTTGGGGTTGAAGCGACGGCGGTGGGTCGGAAGCAATTGAAACTCCGGCACCGCCGCTGCCGGTGCTGCTGAAAGAGTAAGGGGTCAAAGGAGCCGACGGAGGGCACGATGGGATGTGAGTAACGTACAAAATGTAAAGGAAAAATTGCGCCATCTCCCGCTAAAGGGAACCATGTGTAGATGTGAAGCAGCGCACGCTAAAGCTTACACTAGCGGCCGCGATAACGCTGGCGCTCATCGCGGCTTTGCGCAGGACAAAAATCTATGGAGATGCAAAGCACGGAGTGACAGACCGGCGTTTCATACTGAAACATGTCAATCTCTGCTAATAGGTAACGAGAGACAAAAGACTACCACTGGACACAGAGACCCTCAATTCGCTTTTACTTATTGCGCGTGTTGCGACCGTCAGTGAATGGTTGTGCAGTGCGAGCAGTCAGTTTTTTCAATCAAGAAACTAACTATAAGCAGAAGCTGCCTGCGAGGGCGTTGCGAGGAAAGAGAGAGGGAGGGGGAGGGGAGCGTAGGCGCCGTAATATATGGGTCATTGTGGTTTTGCTTTATAGCTTTACAAAGACTACTTTTCAGAGTAATGGTGTACGTTTCAAAATGGCACCTGTTGCATTACCCGTTTGTAAAAAACGGTATGGCCTTTTTTTTTCCTTCAGCTTCTAGCGATGGGGCTGTGTTCATCGCATCCTTGACTAGTGCTCATTACAAAAGATTAGAAATCTTTTAATGGTTTTGAAATATTTATTCTACACATAGAGATTAGAATGGAGGTTTGCGGCGGGTGTGCTGGTCGTACCAATGCGTTACCAACCTTCTTTATAAAAGAGCTAGTTGGCCAATCCAATAAAAAGAGAGAGAAAGTAGTAGAGAGGACGGTACCTTTATTTCAGCTGCAAGTGTTTAAAGCGTTCATGTATACAATAGTGAGAGGCACTGGGTTTGATTGACAGTGCCGCCAGGCACCAGCCAGTGTATCGAGAGGCACCTTAGTCTGGCGCACAGTGTTGTGGCCACTCGTATCTCGAGAAAGCCACCTCTAATTTCTTTCTTCACCCAACCCTCTTCCCCACAAACGTCGAGTTCTTACGGGTTGCAGAAACAAAGGTCTTTACTATCCTCAAACCACTACTGCTACACGCTGCAGTGAAATTACTGTCAGTCTCTCATTTTTTTTTCTCCTTCTCTTCCATCTTTCTTATCTTTCTTGTCCCCTTCTCTAATATCCCAGTGTAGGGTAGCCAACCGGACGTCTTTCTGGTTAACCTCCCTGCCTTCTCCTTTTTGTTGCTTCCTTCCTTCCTTCCTGCTCAAAGGCTGGTATAGTTAGTGGTGATTAGAGTTGCTGGGGGAGAAAACAAACAAATAACTTGTGGCACAGTTGAAATAAAAATGAAGTTTGGCACAAGGCTGGAATGACATTGACCGAATCTGTTGTCCTTAGCAGTTCATTACAGCAGAACTGTTGAAGTTAGCCTTGTGTCGTAAATAGAAATCGAAAATCACACGGCTGCATGAAAACAGGCATGCGCCATCTTTGTTCTTTGCTTCATCGCCTTCTCCATCTTCTTCTGCTCCACGAAGAGAAGGCTTGAGTACATGATGGATGGATGGATGGATGGATGGATGGATGGATGGATGGATGGATGGATGGATGGATGGATGGATGGATGCATGGATGGATGGATGGATGGATGGATGGAGGGACGGATGGATGGATGGATGGATGGATGGAAGAAATGGAAAGAGAGAAAAAGAAGAAAGTCTTGGAAAACTTTCTTTTTCCCCCCGAGGCGAGATTTGAGCTCGCGTCGCCATGATGCGAATGCGAGCGTTCTAACCAATCGGCATGCGGGCAGAGCAGAGCCTTGTCGTGTGCAAGGTGGGGGGAAAGTGGCGTGAGAGTGATAAGGAGAAATGTGAGGTTAGTGAATGGGAAAGGAGGTTGTTAGAACGAGTGAAAGAGAGAAAAGGAAAGATAGAGAAACGGAGGACTAGATAAAGATTAAACGAAGAAATGAATAAACTGACACTCTCTACTGACAGAGAGAGATAGAGAGAAATGATAAGTGAGAATATACTACAAAGTGGAATAGGTGGCGAAACGAAGGCGTATACAGAAACAGAAAGAAAGAAAAGATGTAAAGAAATGGAAGAAAGAAAGAAAAATACCGAAATACTGAGAAAAAAAAGTAGAGAGAGGGAAATAGTTTGGTAGCCAGAGATAAATAGAGAGCAGTAAATGGCGGGAGAGAGTTTACAGAGCGACAAAGAAATGACAACTGGAAGAAACATAAGAAGATTGAAGGCAAGAGACAGCTTACGCAGAAAGATAGAGAATAACAACGATATAGAAAGAACAAAAGAGAGGAAAGAGAGAAAAAGACTCAAAACAGGAAGAAAAGACAGCGAGAGAAAGAAGTATAAAGCAACACACACACACACACACACACACACACACACACACACACACACACACACGCACATGCACACACGCACGCACACACACACACGCGCGCGCACACACACACACACACAAGAAGATTAAAAAATATACACAATAGCCATGTAAAGTACGGTAGAGTATGAGTTCTTTGCCGTGTGACGTTGGAAACTATCATTTTCACGAACCTGTGCGCGCGCTCTTCGTTATCTTCTTCATCTGCGTCCTGTTCTTTCTCTTTTCCGTGTAGTCTACCAGCGCTGCTGTGACCCATCCTTGAGCGAGTTTGTACAAGCTGTTCAATTTTTTTTCGTAAGGAGGTTTTCATAAGTGAACAACATTGTTTAGAACTCTTCCTGTCATATGAAAGCTACGTCATGTGTTATTGGAATGTTGAAAGGAAGCAGAACGGTGTCGTACGCAATACGTAAATAAGAATGCATGATTCTGGAATAAAGTCAGGTTGTCGATCACTCCACTTCTCCGTACGCTCCTTACGCCTCTTTTCTCGAAAGTTTTCAGAAGTAGAGATAGAAATCGAGCTATGTTGAAAGGTTTATGAGGGGGAACGACAATTGATGTTGACGCAACGCAGCGTGGATAAACTGTTGCCCGTAGCAGCATCATTCTATGTTCGTTTGTCTTGTCACTGATTTACTTTACCAGTTTCGCTTATGTCACTGTTGAATATCTTTTAAACTTTTTTTAATTCATAACACGTTAGGTTTGTAAACGCGGTCTTTTTAAAATAAATGCAGAGCGTAAAAAATGTAAACACAAAAGAGACAAAAGTGCCACTCCCAGCACCGTGTCTCTTTTTGTTGTTTTTTTTTTTTTGCATTGTGTTTTAATATTGAACCAACTCGTCCAGCAAGACATTCTGTCCACTGTCTTACAGTGACCGACCACCTTCAATGAGAGTACCATCAGGATCCTCCGAAGTTTGCTTTTAGGAACAATTTTAGCATAAGTGCCCCTTTTTTTTCTCGATGCAGGCCTAGAACGTTAATCGTGAGCGACAAGTACTTACAATCACTCCTGTAGGTGTACAGCGAACACTGCAATGATTTAGTTAAAGAGCGCAGCAAGAACAAATCACTAGAAAGTGAGAGAAAGGAGGATATAAAGAGAGGATGAACGTTCTGCGCCGGCTGGGCAGCTCCATCGGGATAGGAACAAATCCAGCTTGGGGGAGGGGGAGTTGAGGATCGGCCGTCGTTGCAGAAGCCGATGGCGCACGGCGGCCAGGGGCAATATATATACGATTTCAAGCGCGATTGAGCCTCCTAAATCTCGTGGCGAGCCCCGCGTTATGGTCTCGCGGTGTCGGCGGCCGAAGGTGGGCGAGAGAGGTCACGTGGGTAAGGGCATACACGCAGACTGTCGCGGCGTCAAACGGCGACAGCGCGTCTGACCGAGCCGCTCGTTGCGTCGCTTCAACCCCGCGTCGCCGCAACCCAGGCGGAAAAAAAACGGACGGTACGTATGGGCTGGAGCCTTGCCGCTTCCTATCGCTCGCCCGAATGGCCGTCGTAAAGGTGTCAAAAACGTCCGAGCCGTTAACGCTGTCGCAGAATGCCGCCCACTTCTGACGACGGCAGCGACGAGGGAGCAATAGCCCGTCGCCGTTTTATGACTCTTCACGTTCTTTTGTCATTTTTGCACGTTCCGCGTTTATGACTATACAGTTCTTTTCGTACTCGACTCGATGTTTCATTTTCTCTTTCTATGTTCAACTGTAGAGCGTGTCAGGGAAGAAAGCTTCGTCAGCCGAGACGCGGAACGATCGCGAAAGGAAAAGATAAAATCGTAAGAGAAATTTTCTGGAGAGAAGGAGAGACAGGCAGAGATGTATGAGAAAGAGAAATAAAAAAAGGCAGACCCAAATGGAGAACGAAAGCTGCACCAATGCATCTCCTTCTTCACACCAGGTTAACGTAAAGATGAAGTCAGGAGGCAACAATTAAATGAGGACAAAAAGGAAAATGAAGATGAAAAGAAGACATGAAAGAAAAGGAGCGGGTGTGAGCTTGTAATGTCACGTGATTCAGAAATCGCGAGCCGGGGGTCCTCTTCCCTGAAGCTAGCCGAGCGGCTTAATGCGGCACGGCGGCCAATATTCGCGTTTGCGGCGCCCTTTATCTCGTCTATTTGATTTATTCTTCATCTCATGGCGCGGCAGCTTTGGCTACTAACGTGTGGGAAAGTGTGAAAAAAACAAAATAAAACGTGATATGGGGGATGGGCGTAAATGGGTCGAGCCATAAATTGCGAGTTCGCAATATCGAGCCCCGCACACGTAGCGAAACGTGTCATCTGACGCCCCTCACTGACCGTAAGTCATTACTTTGGTCAAGTTTTTTTTTTCAGATACCTAAATTTTTATACAACAACATCTTTCATACAACAACAAAACGATTCACTGCCTAAACGTCTTTTTTCTTTACAGTGGGGGGAGTGCTTACGTTAATGCGATTACATCACGCGGAGTCGAACCGAAGTTAGAGAGATGTAATGCTGTCAGGAATCAATCTTGTGCGGCTTGTCTGTGGAGGGCGACCACCATAACATTCTGCTCCTGCTTTTTTGACCGTAACAACCGAATCACTCGAGTGGATTGTACAACAATGCTAAAAATAGCTTCACAAATTAGTCAGCCAAAGCCGCATGGCATAGCCTTGTTACCTCACGTGCCTATATATATTTAGCCGACTATGTGATCCATACTTGGATGTAGTTTTGATGTATCTGAGCGATTCGCTGAGCCACCATGTTGTTTAGACAGCAAAGTAGCCTGCATCGTATTTGTCTATGATGCGGTCTTCTCGGAGCTGTCTATTTTGCCGGCTACGTGGGAATTGAATTGATACTTAAGATGGCCGCCGTCCATTTAGCTGTCTATGTAGTCGTCTACACACCCTCAGTGGTAGAGTACTGGGCTGGCACCCAGCGGACCCGGGTTCGAGCTCCGTTGTGCCATTGGTGCTAGGTCATGCCTGCGTAAGGCAAGGGTGTATTTCTAATTTCGCGTGGTGTGGTTACAGACACTGGCGGTGGCGGCGGTGGACAACATGCAACTGCGCGTGACCCGAAAAGTGATCTCATAACAGCTATCGCTGGGAAAAAAAGACTCCAGCGCACGGAATCGAACGTGGGACCTTCGCGTCGTGAATGCGAGGCGTTAGCCACTGATCCACCGAGGGGCACCTCCTTCAACGTTTAAATGGCAAGCCATTTATATGTACCACTTGCCGCTGTTGGCGGGCATCTCGGGGGAAGGAGGCTATCGTGTTTTCAGCATTATCAGCAAGATGGCGCACTGCGCGCACGACAGCTCTCATTTCTCACGCGTACTTCAGCCCGCGGAGAGGAGGGGAGTGAACGATCTCTCGCGTGCCCTTATATCCCAGTGGGGAAGATAGTACGTCTTGGCTCGCGTAGGGCTTGTACTGGAACGATTCTGTTGTAGTTATGGGGCTCACAAAGGTCACTGCAATCGTTACACAGCCTCCATTTGCGAAATAGGCGCGCTTTTCAGACACAGCGAAGTTAACAACTGAGACGCTTATTCGCGTTCATCTGTACCTGTGAGTACGTTTCGTGCGTCATTTGTGCGTGAGAAACGAGGGTCACGTTTCGATCTGCTTGCCATTCTGCACGTGACCTTCCAATTTGTTGCTATCGCATTCATCGCTTAGCCTTTGCGGCAAAGCTGTGACTTTTTGTTATCGCTTTTAATCTAATTTTGCTATAAATGAATGGTGCTGCGTACCATTGTAAATTGAGGCTAGAGCAAAATTTAAATACACGAGTTACGAAGGAAGCCACGGCTGCATCTAGGAGATATAGATAGCATTCATAGCCACTGCGGCGCAAGTCAACATTTCCGGCCAAACAACAACACCACGTAAATTTTTTATCAGGAAGGAAGCCAGCAGCACGACAGAAAAGAAATAAAATAAAGATGGCGACGCACAACGTCGTTTTCCAGCTTCAAACCAAGCAAAAATAACGCATCACAAATATAGCCCGAAGAGAGTATTGGTCAGTGCAGTATCAACAGTGTAAATGATTGACAGAGCGGGACGTCACTATACGTCTGGAGTATCCAGACAGGAGCACTGGAAATGAAAAATCTGTCTTTGTCGTCTCTCTCTCTCTGAAAAAACCAACAAAAAAGCAAAAAGTACAAATGCCGAGAAATAAACAATGACCGTCTTTTATAGCTGTAGAACCAAGAAATCTGCAAGAATGGACTCAAACAAAACTGCACATTGGGGTAAGCGGTTGGCAATTTTGCCAAAATAGAAAGTCCGGGGCGCAGAGCAAGGGTCTGGGTCCAGGATTGGAGGAGAAGCTGACGTATAGCGTGGGAAAGGGCAAGGAGATGAGGGGGAGGGGTGGCGTACTCTTCTCGTCAAAAGCTTCCTTATTCGCTCGAGAAAGCAGAACATGTGCGACGTCCGGGTTTCTAGAGAGCCCAAGTTGAAGGATACACAAAAAACAAGACAAAACAACACAAATATATCACGCAGGAAGGAGTAAGTCAATACAAGAATGGCGACGCCAGCGCCTCAGCTCGGTCCACAACATTTCCTTCCTTCACTTGGCGATCTTCTCACTCGAGAACAAAGAAAAGAAATGCTCGTTTCTCCACGCGATTCTTTGCTCCTTTGTCCGCCAGCTGAACGCCTGCGTTCCTGATACGGCTCGTGTTTTTGGAAAGCGCCTGCACAGAAAGAACGCCCGAGTCGAGCGTCTGAAGTCAACAGAGAGAAGCGGGGAAAAAAAACTAAGACTTACCAATGAGCTCCATACCCTGATGTCTGCTGTCGCCTGACGTTTGTCGTCAGGGCGCCTTCAAATAGGAGGAGTCTTGTCGGAACCATTCCCTTTCTTTACTTAGTTTTTCTTTTTCCTCTTCCAGTCGTACGGCGTGGTTCCCCCCCCCCCCCCCCTTTTTTTTTTTTTTTTGCTTCGACGGTTCGGTTCATTCATGGTTTGTGGCACGATGGTTCTACGAGAAATACGCCTTGCGTGCTTTCTTTTTCGTGCTCTTTTCAATGGCTCCATCTTGTCGGGAACTGAAATGCTCTGTTTGAACGCTGATGATTTAGAACCTCCTCAACGTCTCGACGAGTTTATTATTTTCTTTTTTCTTTTCTCTCCTTCTTCGTCGCAGCCCTTATGGTCCGCGTGTGCGTCGAACGTGATAAACTTTTCTTGAGTATGAGAGTCAATGGAGCGTGAACGGTGGGCTCTATGCTTCAACGGCGTCTGTCTGACGCCGTGTTCTTCAGAGCGACTCGGTCGGTCTCATCATGACTTTTTTCCCCCTTTCTTCAATGGAGTCCCTTCTGTTTGCACAGTCTGTGTTTAAACACGCTCTAAACTGCGGTTCCTTTGTGTGCGCTGCAATTGCTGCTTCGGTGAACTGTGCGGTTTTCTGTAGCGCCTTCACGTAAATTGAATCACGTCCACGCTCTCAGCAGAGGAAGTTCGTGCTGGTTCTTCACAATGAACGAATCGTTGTTCGAAGAAGCGTCTTTCGCCCATTTCGAGAATCGAACCCTGAGGCGTGCCCTCGAATTTTTTTTTAGAAGATGCTCTGTTAAGCTGTGATTTTATTTAACGATAGAGGATGGATGATTTCTGGCAGCCGTGCTGTAACTAAGCTTACGCGGGAAGCATAGAAGACTGATGTCGCCAAGTCAAGTTGACGGAAAACTCGAATCTCAAAAAAAACTGGTTGGTGAAATTAATTATACGATTACCGATTAAGGTGTGGACAGGCAGGCCTTTAAGGGACAATCAGCGTCTGGACGTCTTCACGTTAGTGTAGAGTTTTAGTGTACGTTATCAAACTGGATGTTACGGTTGTGTTCGAACTCCCTTCATTTACATAGTTTTATTATCTTTTCCTCTCACCCTCTCTCACTCTCTCTCTCTTTCTCTGAAAGAAATTTATGATGAAGAGGAGGGATTTTTAATTTATTTGCCATGGAAAGATTCTATAGCCAGAGCTTGCCTGCTTTCTGAGAATTAGTTTAGTGACTCGTATTGATGTGGGCGCATAGGCTTAGAAGCTAATAATCGAAACTGTTCATGAAGCAAAAGAGGAGATGGAATAGGCTTTCAATACTCTAAATTCCAGCGCATAAAGCAAGCTGCCGTTCTAAAAGAATTGAGAAAAAGAAGCATTTTTTTTCGAGAACATTCGCAGTGCGCAATTCCGCAAACGGGTATGAACATGTGAACCACTGAGCAATTTGTTAACGACAATTACCGAATACGAAATCGTTGCACTAACGTGAAATTAGTGTATTTATAATACATTGGAATTAGTTTAACTTGTTTTAGCTGTGTTCAAGAATTTATTGTAAATCAATTAATTTCAACTACCGCACAATCTTGAGATTTTTATTTGTAATTCGTGTTTCTTGGCGAGAAGCTATGCGAGACAGAACTCTGGGCTAACTTACATTCAAACAAACGCATGTGCGTTGCGCTGCTGCGCCTTAGAATAATTACACTCACTACACGAAGGAACGCAATTCGTACGTGACTACTTCATTTTTTTTCTTTTTATTTGCGAGTTAATGCTATTAATAAATTTTGAAACGGACCAAAGCTACAAAAGAAAAGAAATGGGCAATTTATAGCCTTTTGTAAGATATATCATGCGTACAAGATTGAACATCTAAAATGAACAATACAAGCTATAGAATACAAAATAGCAGAATACAGCGTTGGAACATCTTCGCAAGCCCAGGACTACTTAGGGTCTCAATCTATTTTTGAACAAAGAATCATCTAACGCAAAATGAGGCTGCTGGAAGTGGCTTCACAGATTACATCGATGACCGCTGTTCAACATTTGGGATATCTGTAGGTCGGTTAACAGTGTTAACTGATGCGCAATTTGAACAGGGACTGTAATCTGAGACGATCGCTTTCGGTGACAGTGTCGACTTGCGTCACGTTGCCCTCCAGTGGGGAGTGCCTCGTAATCACACCTTATGACTACATCATAAATTATGACTACCTGATAATCATATCATGGTTTCGACGCGCAAATACCTAGGTATTGCTATTATTATTACGAGTTATAATTACCAAAGTTCAAGCTATCTTCCAAGCCTTGCGTCTGCGAGGTCTCCGCATGACCGACTCGACGTATCACAGGCAACAGAGCACGGAAGCTCGTATACCGTTAGGTGACTCCTTGATAAAGTATACGGCACCCCTGCCCACGCGAGATTTTTCGCAAAGTCATGCTTACTTGCTCCAGGCGTGCTTCAAGGTTCATCTCGAATGGCTATCCGTGACTTCTAAGCGTTCTCATTGTGCCGGCTTGGTAGCAGGGGTGAGAAGCAGTGTTATACGGGCCAGCGACTCCGTCGATATATTGCCGTTGTCACGACCCCCGCAATCTACCTGGCCTACACCACACCGCACGTGAGGATAGTGGTTCCGGTGGTGGTGCTCGCGTTTCTGCGAAGACTGTGCAAGGATGCGAAGTCAGGGGAGCTCGCGAGATGAGAAGGGATGGAGCGACCGGACCACTGTGCACCGTGGGGTGGGAGACGTGAAAAATGAGCGGCAGAAATGGCTCCAGCGTAGACTTGGTTTACGCCAGGGATGTAGGAGAAGAGCGGAGCGCTTGCTTGCTTGTGTCTGTGCGCGTAGCTTACAAACGATGGGAGGATGTGCATTGATGGCACCGCCATTCTGTAAGCGCGCGTGCGCGCCACGCTTGTCCCTGAGCGCCTATTTGGTTCGCATGGAGATTCTCTGAGACGCTTCTTTGGGTGGAGAGTGAGCCGCGGGCTCTTTTCGGTGGTGCGGGCTACGCTTCCACCGTGACTGATGCCATCCTCGCAAGCAGTGAATGAAGCTGCTCGCTCCAGTCTGTGTAGATATTTGTACGACCGATATTGAGACTTTTAGACTGCTGCGGATAAGGCAGGGTGATATTGATTGATTTGTGGGGTTTAACGTCCCAAAACCACCATTTGATTATGAGAGACGCCGTAGTGGAGGGCTCCGGAAATTTTGACCACCTGGGGTTCTTTAACGTGCACCCAAATCTGAGTGCACGGGCCTACAACATTTCCGCCTCCATCGGAAATGCAGCCGCCGCAGCCGGGAATCGAACCCGCTACCTGCGGGTCAGCAGCCGAGTACCTTAGCCACTAGACCACCGCGGCGGGGCATGGCAGGGTGATATGTGTGAAGCTTTGCCTACTGGATATATGTTTTCCCAGCTTGCCATTCTCGCGAAGTTTAAAACCTTCCAGTTTTACGGGCGAGCTATTATATTAGTCCATGCGTACATGACGGGCGTTGCGCAAGATAACTAATTCACTGTACATTTGTTTGATTGGAGGATGCACTTTTGTAGACATATTGCTGAATTTCTGAATTTACCATTGACTGATAATTGATTGACTGATTGATTGATTGATAGATTTGGTTCTGTTAGATTAGACTTGGTCTAGCATACTAAAAGAACGCAGTTAAAAGAGATGTCGCGGACCAGACCTTAGGAATGATTCATACCCTCCTGCGTTCGTTAAAAGTGCGCATTATAGTCAATACAGCAGTATCTTTGCATCGTGAATTAACGGTATGCGATAGCAGTGACCCTTCTACAAGCAGTACGTAGTCGATTATATAATCACTGAGTTGCTCTACTGGATGCGTCTTCTAAAGGGCGCGAAGCGCTAGTAGACGAATTAGGAACCAATTACCTATATATAACATTAGTGGCGCGTGGCTCACATCAATTCCAGTAGAGCGAGCCTTCCTGTTTCAAGAACTCGATCAATATACCGTTCTCGCCGCCATTCCGGTCTTGCTTTACAAAATACTGACACTCAATTTTCGAGCTTGCTTCACTCAAAACTCGTTATCGTGACACTTTTCTCTCAGCCACGCGTGAACTGCTGTCGTCGAGACGAGCCGCTGCGGCAGACGGCGGCTCATAGCTCGACTTATCTGTCAAAACACGTTGCCTTGCCTCCAGCCGCAGAAGAAAAAAAAAAAAAGGGATATTCATGACCCAATCACGTCGTTCCTCTATTCCGTTAGGATATCCCTCCTTCAGCCTTTTCCCACAACGTTCGCCAGGCCGTGTGGCTCCAATATCCCCCAAGCTTTCCGGGCACGGAGCACGAAGGCTTTCTGGCTTCCCGATATCGAGGTGATGCCATCGCCGGTTCCCTTCTATATTTCGGTTTTTGCAGCCGCTGCTTATTGGACTGGCATAGAGCCTTCTGGCGTCATCTTGGTATGGGTCGGTTGGGTCCGTGTGCAATGGCGATGCCCCGGCGTAGGACGGCAGATGGCGGCGGGACCGCCCGGCCGAAACTGTGCTTTCGACGTGACGGGGGCTTCAGCGGGGACCACTGTGTTTGGAAAGGGCAAAGAAGCGGCCGGGGAGAGGAGTAGTTGGCTCAGTGTCCTGCCGGCTGCTCGCTGCTGCTTCTTCTGGCCTCGCGTCGTTTTCCGAACGCTGTTACTCTTTCGGCTTCGTCGCTTGCGCCCTGCGGACTTGGAATCAGTGCAGCGACGGCCCGTTTCGGCCTATCTTCGGGCTGGCCTTACCCCTAGCTCGAAATCTGTCTTTATTTCGCCGTACTTTCTATCCTTACGTCCATTCACGGACGGCTGCCTTGACTCGGCTTTACCGAGGTCTTCTCTTCCTCCTCTCTATTACCTCTCCTCCCCACGATGTTCATCTCCTCTCCCGTCGCCTTAGTGAGTCTCTTGGTTTCGTACATAGCTTCGCTTGCTCTTTTCCTAGTTCACATTTCGTGACAGTTTCTTTTGCCTAACTCTCACTTCGTCCGTTTCAGCACTGCGGCCGTTACACCTCCTCCAGACCCTTCCCCTCTCCCCATTCACCATCCTGCTCATCTCTCTCTCTCTCTGCCTCACGCCCGCCCTCAAGGCAACGTCTTTCACGCTCCTTCGCCTTCGCTTTTCGCGCGGTCACACGCGCGGAAAACACAAGACAGATCGCTCGCGGAGTCGTTCAGTCGCGAAATTGCTGCTGACGCGCGCGCGGGCGCGCGCCCACCGACCGCCGCCATGTTTTATTTTACTCTCCGTCCCTGTCTCTTTCTGTATCTCATCTTTTTTTTCCTCTCGGCACACATAAACTCGAACGCTTGCGCAAATGCGCAGATGCCGCTATTCTTCTTCACTCCTGCGTCTTCTACTGGGCCTTTTTCTTAGTTCGTGTATGACTAGCATACTGCCATGCCCTGTCACTTCACGTTTTGCTAGTCCGCCCCGGCGGATCAGTAGCTTATGTGCTCAGCTGCTGACCCGGAGGTCACGGGTTCGATCCCCACCGCGGGAGTCTCGTTTCGGCGGAGGTGAAATGGTAGAGGCCCGTGTTCTGGGTGGTGCCAGTGCACTTTAAATAGCACCAGATGGCCAAACTTTCCAGAGCCCTGCACTACGGCGTCTCTCATTAGCATATCGTGGTTCTGGGACGTATGACCCCAGGTATTATTATTATTATTATTATTATTATTATTATTATTATTATTATTATTATTATTATTATTATTATTATTATTATTATTATTATTATTATTATTATTATTATTCATTTTCTGCTATTGTGTGACGCACTTACGAGACTTAATGTCTGCAACTCAGGTTATCATTTTTGTTGAGGAGCATAATCTGAGCACAATGCAAGCTGGTACGCACTCCATCTGCAAATGGGTTTCGTATTGGTGGTCATGGTATGGTACTCTTCAATGTTCACACCCTAGCGCACTTATTGGTACTGCGAAATACACCGGTATACAGCCAGTGCTTATTGTTACAGGCTACTTGAGTGCAGCGTCCCTATGTGCCGACCTGTTCTGGCTGAAATGTTTGCTTCTGTTAGATTAAGTTGGCTTTCGAGAAGTGTTGCAACCAGATTGTGTGTGACTGTTTGCAGTACTGCATAGCTTGAGTTATGTGACATACTATATGTGCATGCGTAAAAACAAGGCATTTGACATTGGGTTTCTCGGTTTGCTCGTACAATATGAGCTGAGAAGCTGTTGATATAAAGCAAATCTTAGCGTTCGCGGGAACAAGCGCAACTTATTGTTGACTGAGCAAAGACATTAGTGTCTTCTCGGAGTGAACAAGTGAGCTTGATCATTCAGAAACGGCACTCTTGTGGGCGCGCGCTGTAGTCGGGATACTCAAGTTAAACTTCCTCCCATTCACCAGAAAGTAAACAAGTCAACTCGTTAATTTGTAAGTGCTTTTTCGATAACCCAACGGAAATTACTGCACAACAGATGAACAAAAACATAGTCGTTCCTATACTGCTGTTGTGCTACGACTTATTTTTATTTATTGTAATGCACTGTCTGCAGCCAAGCCTATCTACTTTTATTAATGCAGAGCATGATCATGGAGGCAGGTTCTCAGAATGACGCGTATTATAGAAGATAACAGCCTATTCCCATGTGGTCCCTGCGTGCCAACATCTGGGGTAATTTATTTTTGTCTTACGTGTATCGAATCACTTAGAGCAGCGCGCAGTTCCACTACCCCAAATAGCACAGCCGATGCAGCGACGTAGTGTTGCGGACCGGGGTCTACCCGACGCGTCCCCGCTGACGTGGGTTGCCGAGACGTCACGGTGACGCCGGACCCGGACTCCTGTGGTATACCACAGGAGTGACGAACGCTGACAAGATGGGGAATTGAAAAAGCAAACTGGTTTAAGGAACGACTTTCAACTATTTACAGCATAGAGGTTAGGAGTTCATTTCCGATGGAGGCGGAAATGTTGTAGGCCCGTGTACTCAGATTTGGGTGCACGTTAAAGAACCCCAGGTGGTCGAAATTTCCGGAGCCTTCTACTACGGCGTCTCTCATAATCAAATGGTGGTTTTGGGACGTTCAACTCCACAAATCAATCAATCAAATCAGAGGTTAGGAGTTCTGCAAACCAAGAGCGTGGTGGATGAACCGTCGAACCATGGTTCAGAGCGACGTTCAGCGCATTGCAGCGTCGTTTTAAACCCTGTTGGGTTCCTGCTCCTTGATTGAAACTCCCAATCGCACACGTCACGCCACCTACTTTGGCATCAGCCAACAACACACAACCGCCGAATAGTCATCGCATCTCCTGACGCAACGCTCCTCCGCGGCAACCTTCACTGAGGGGATGGGGAATGGGCTCCTTCCCGGAACAAGTTGGCGGTTGGGTGGCTGCTGACGTCTTTTCCTGAAAGGGCAGCCAAGGAGTAGACTTTAATCGCTTATACACGACCTGCGCAGTCGGTGTCGGTTTGCTTCGCCGTCTCGCCGAACAAGCCATCAAGAGGGCATGCCCTTAGGCATTATGGGCTCATGAACAGTCAAAATCGCCCCATTTTAATCCCTTTGTTGTTTGTCGCCGCTTGAGGCTCCTTCCGGGAGAAGAGCACTGGGGCTTCCGGACGTGAGAACGCCGCTCGGCTCTGCTTATCATGGCCAGAATGGCGCCTTAGGACGAGGGTCAACACAGTGGCTTGCTTTCATACAGCTTCGTTAGGAGAGCCAGATCACAAAATTGCCGCAAGAAATTGTCTCTTTGCTTCTTATCGTTCAACCCAGCAAGATACAATGGTCAGACTTCGAAATGCCCGTTGATTATCCTTGCTCAATGCACACGTGCTTATACGAACATGGAATATGTAAACTTGAAAAAGTTGCCATGGTTCGTTACTGAAG
This sequence comes from Rhipicephalus microplus, assembly GCF_043290135.1. Lineage (NCBI taxonomy): Eukaryota > Metazoa > Arthropoda > Arachnida > Ixodida > Ixodidae > Rhipicephalus > Rhipicephalus microplus. The sequence goes on from NC_134702.1 coordinate 29,349,518, forward strand.
TACGCTAGGATGTGGAGGTATTTATTTTTAACCTCCTTTCAAAATGAGTTAGTATATCTAATTCTCCTTTTCTAAGTGCATTATTTAGCTCAATATGAGCAAATGTGTTGTGGAGGTAAAGCAGGCAAGTAGCACTGTCTTGCTCTAGCACGATCTCTTTTTTTCTTTAGACATTCTGGTGTACCTTGCTCCGCGTGGCTCCAAGTCGAACATTGTGCCTGTGCTGCCTACCTTAGCACTGTTCAGCACTGACTTGATATTTCATCACTAGCACGCCTTCGCCCATTGCGCAAAAAAAAAATCGTATCGAATGCCTTTTGCAAGCGCCACGACTTCTCAATTGCAAACCAGTATAAAGGATACCAGCAGCCTGATTCTTCAAACTGAGTTCACACATGAAGACGCAAAAAAGAAGTGATTACATAATCTTTGTGTCGTCATATCGTATGTATCAGCTCTATGAAGATAAGTATATATAAACTAGCCCAAAATACAGCGCTGATCGATAATACCAGCCTCCTAAACTTATAATACAATGCCAGCCTGTGATAAGAGTCAGCAGAAATGTAGAGTTTTCTGAACGTTAGCAAAGCAGGCCCTTGAACTGATTCCCGTTAACGTTATGCTGTTCCTGCTGCTACCATTTCCTGTAGTTCATTTTTTTTCTCGACGTTCTTCGCATTGTATAACTAGCTGTTCACCACAATCTAGGTGTTTCAAAAGTCTCCGCCAGACATCATAACGGTGAGCGAATCGCACCATAAACGGCATCGTTTGCGTCTCGTTCGTCGCTTCTAGTTTTCGTTTCAACTTTTATACCAGCGTCTCATAGCGCTTCAAGCAGGAAAAATGCCGCGAAACTTCGCGAGAGAAGATATTCTCCGCACGTCACGCAGTTAGACACCATATACGCCGGCGCCGCGCAGGCCCGAAAGAGAACTGTTTTCGAGTTAGAACCACGTCGGGAACCGAGAACTTGGTATTGCGTCGCCGGAGATCTCATCTTCCGGAAATCTGCTGGCTTTAGTGTGGCTGCGACTCCGAAAACTTCATCTCACCCTTCTCGTCTTGTCTTTTTCTGTTTTTTTTTTATTTCAGACGAGCACAGCTCGCGAGCTTCTTTCATGCGGATGAAGCCGCAGTGTGGTCATCGTCCTTTTGACTCGTATTTACGCTGGTGAGGCCGTTTTGTGAGCGGAAACGACTTATACTGTCTTCAGTAACGCCGAGGAAGACTAAGTCTAGCGCAGTGCGTTTATGCGGGCTCAGTCGTAGAGAAACAAAGGGAATGTATTCATTTCATTCCTGTCGTGGCGCCCCCGTCTTGACGCTGCCGAAATGCAAGCAAACTTGACGGCTTTAAGCGTAACAACTCTGGTGGCGGAAATGAGTTCCTGAAATGAACCTTCTTTTGCGTGACCACCGTTCCGTAGACAGCAACGGAGCCTTCCAAGACATAAAGGGTGTGAGAGGTGTGTAAAACGAAAGTAAATGTGTCTGAACCAGATGGACGTAGACGTATGTTTAAAAATTGCAACTGGCCTGTAATGCATTATTTATTTATTTATTTATTTATTTATTTATTTATTTATTTATTTATTTATTTATTTATTTATTTATTTATTTATTTACACCTTTCGTGGTGAGCTAGTGGTTGGTGATGGAACGGAAAATTACGATGGAGATCCCATATGTATGGACACTTCACTGAGCGATTCGCAAATAGAAATAAGTTGAAACAGAATAGATGCTTCCTATTCGTTTTACTCCTGGCAGTTTGCACTTGTGATAATATAAACTGCCAGGATAAATAGTGATACTAGCGGTACTTGCTAGTGACTCCACTTCGTCTAAATGTTGCCGATTTCACCAAAACAAGTGCCTTATGCATAAGAAATAGTGATGGGAAAAAAGGGAGAGGGTGCACAGACGAAAAAGAAATTACCGCTTTAGGCCTGTAATCGAAAAGCAATTTCATTATTACCTCGCGTTTTTCTTATCAGTTTCGCGCCTTTAGTGGTTTTAATAAACAAAGGAGGTTGGGGTTCACAAACCTGTCTCTTAGTTATCTTCAGCTGACGTAACAGTTGCGTGTTTGCAATCACAAACGGTGAATCTGTCTGGCGCTTGAGAAATTGCTACGGCACTTCCGTTGCTTCTCAAAACTGTGATCGGCAGCCCCATGGTCTCAATATCTTCTCGAGAATGAAAGCATTTCTGTCCAAGAAGGAAGGAAAACGAGAGAGAAGAATGACAGGAATGTTAACCGATTTGGCATAACTGGTATACTGCCCTGCACGGGAGAAAGGAACGGTGGAGATTGAAACAACAGTGAGGAAGGAGAGAAAGAGAGGCGGAGCACACACATACATAAAGTCACAGTGCAGAGTGGCAGTCTATAGTGCGGCATAAGGCATCCCAGTTTATACAGCCGCTCGTGCCACTCTGTTGGTTTTAGGAATTTCGGCAATGCCTTGTTTGCTTTCATTCTCAATGACTTTTATTTTCATTAAAAAAGTTTTTTAAAAAATAAAGTTTTTTTCATTCCATTCATTTCCAAGATGACATAGAAGAATTTTTTTCCGTACAGGTAATCTAGAGCAGTGTGGAGGTGAAACCTTTCGTTTAATAAATATGCAACTTCCTTCCCAGCTTCCCCAGTTCAGGGTAGCCTACCGGGGCTCAGCCCTGGTTAACCACCCTGCTTTCCTTCGATTCTTATTCTCTATATCTCTTAGTTATCATTTACACCGTTAAAGCTCTCGTGCCTCTATTCACCTTTTCATAAACGCCTCCCTGGGCGCCGCCATAGCCCTCCTTGGGCTTTGCAAATTGGCGCGTCCCCTCGAAAATGCACTGGCAACGCTGCGCCCTTAGCTTTTGTACTCCCGCGCACAGCCCATCATGGCGGTGTTTTTTTCCTTCCTGTGAAAAGGTGTGTAGCGCACGTAAAATGTACAGAAACTTAAAAGAACATGAGATAAAAATAAGGCTATTTTGTGAATACGAGCATTAGACATGTGAAGATGGTTGACCAGCGAAGCTGAAAGGTGCTGCTCCGGCGTTTACGTCTGGGCACGTTGGGGAACCATTCCGCTCGGCAATGGTGAATGACCAACCTACATTTATGATCAGGTCCCACCTAAAGCGCTAGACATAGCCAGGACAGATGACATTTTTCTTCTGGTTTCCTGAATATAGCCAGCATTTAACCAGGACTTGATTAAGAGTGTAACTTTGGAGAACACCTCACAGAGGCGACACTGCTTTTGGTGGAAGGTAGAAAAAGAGACAGGATTTGTGGTAAAGATGTTGAGAGTCCTCATTGGATGTGGATGACATAGGGTTGGGATAGTCAGTAGGTATTCAAGCTTAACAAGCAGGGCGTGCAAACGTGAACGCGAGGGTTTGGGGTGTCTTGACTTTGCAGTGTCCGCGTTTGTACACCCTGTCTCTTAATCGTGAATATCTTTTGAACGCAGAGTAGCGCTTCCCTTGTGTTCGAAACAAAGGAGAAAGAAGGGGCGTTGGGCACGAGCTCAGTTGTTCCCTTGACCTTCGATGTAGCCAGACGATCCGGCCCGGGTCCCTTTCTTCGTTTCTCACACCTATAGCTTTCCATTCGAGCTGCGTGCATTGTTTTGCTGTGACGTGAGGGCTGTTGTATGACTTGCCGCGAGCGCTTGGCGTTTCGTGGTATATTTTATGTGAAGCCATTTGGGCGGTATGCGTCTTCCCTGTCGCATTCTTCATTTCTCGGCGACACTTCATACGAGCCCTCCTGGGTAGTGAGGCTTGTCCAACTTTCCGTGGCGCATACCGGACAACCTGTCTTCGGACATCCATTTCGCCTCGACATATGCAGCTCCTTGTGTGAAAAAACCCCAACACAAAAACAAATAAGGTCATTGGATCTTATCACATTTGATGCGAAAGCTCCAGTCTCACACAGTTTCGTATACATGAAGGCGTTCAGGTTCTTTTCTAAGCACGCATACAGCGCCGATGAAGCCACAGCGCTGAAAACACAGGGTCCAAGGAAGAAGACAGGACGTGCACAACTCGCAACAGCTTTGAGCAGTGCACAACAGTTTGAGCAGTGCACAAACCACCTAGCCCAAAGGTGTGTTCTCCTGGATGTAGCGTCGTGCTGGTTTGCTACCTCACTGCGGTAGTGTCGTGCCGTTTTGTGGCGTGCACAGATGCCACCTCTCTCAAAGACTGTGCGGAGCACGGTAAACGCTTCTGAGGCACGATATACATGGATACCCGGGGAGACGTAAAAAGTGGGGAGAGGGCGTTCCACCTAAACGTTTGATGGGTTTCTGGGGGAAGCCCTCGTACGGCCTATGCAATGGTATGGATGGTGATGGTGGCTCAAATGGGAGCCAATAGATTCCGGTTAGGCGCGTAGCGGGAAGCGGTGGCCCTGCCTCATTCTCTTCTCATAGTCCAACACTGACAGACCGCCGCATTGCCATTCAGCGACGAACGAAACAAAGTTTCCAGGGTATCATATATATGACTTTATGCGCATGCAGTTCCGCTTCACCGAAAGAGCTTTCGGGCGTATTTGAGCTTGAGAAGCTTCATTTCACTTATAGCCCGTAGAGCAGAGTACTTGGTTACGCCAATAAGGTTATTGCCCAATTTTCACCCAGGCATGCATCTTCGGTAAAAGCGAATATGTTGCGCAAAGACGGAAAAGAAAAAGAGAACTAGAGAAGCCGCATTTATTAATATTTTTGTAGAGCTTGCGCTGGTAGGCGGGAAACATTCGCATTTAGTCTTAGCTTGGCCCAACTATAAAATGTGTGTGCGTTAGTGTAGTGTTACTGTGTATTCCATCTGAAAACGCTGTATATCACTCCTGCCTTGCTTCTCCCTTTTCCCCCACCACCATCTTTCTTTCTCTTCTCTGTTTTGATTTATCTCGTGGACTCGTTTCATAGCAGTAATTTAGATGTACGAGCAGTGCATTTATATTTAAAGCTGACTAAGCCTGACCAATTGGTATTTTTGCGTGGAGAAAGCGAAACGTGCAGATCTTCTTTTGAATGGGCGACGAGTCACAAAGCAGCTGCCCAGAGACCAGATATATGATAAGTATTTTAAGCTTGCTCACAATACGTTTCTCTTACATAAATGACTTTCGAAGCTTTCAGCGTAAAATGTAAAAAAAAAGCCCCGCCTCCCCGAAGGGAATCGTGAGGAAATGCGAATGCATTTCTTGCGCCGAGAGAGGGTACTGTTGCCGTCAGACACTCGCCTTCACCGGCTTCTGCCATCGCCTTGAGATACGCCCAGCCAGCGAATGGTGGTGGTGGTATGTGTTAGTGGTTAGAAGATGAGAAAAGGCACCTAATTTCTGCAACCAGGTCGGGAGCACGGCGCAGTGCCTGGCGAATGGTCGAGAGTGATGCGCGAGCGGACGGGAGAGTGGGTGCAGGGAGAAGAGAGTAAATGGAAGAGAACGAGCGGCGAAGCACTGCCCCCTACACTTTCTTACTCTCTCGCACCACATGCTCTGGTTGCTAGGGGCGAAGATAAGCGCACGCTCCCGCAACTGTTGCTATGGGAGAGGGAGTGAGATCGGAGAGATAACACCTGCCGGCGCGCGGACACCACCGCGGACAACGCCGGATACCTGACACAACCCGGCTAAGAAATTCATTCGCATTATAAGAGGGAGCACGCAAAGAAACAAAAAACTTGTAAAGAACCAATACGAACATTGAGGTGACATAAATTTGGCACGTGTTCCTAGTCCTAAATAGGCGTCATGCGTGTTTCGCGGCAAAAGCATGCAGCACACTCTCTTCTTCTCTGGGTGACAGTTTCGATTAGTGGCTGTCAAGATCGCCTCAGAGCGAAGTGCCTCTGCACTCCCTTTGTCTCCTAATTAGTGCAACTGTACGAGCTGTAAGTCACACACTGCTAGTCTCTCCATTCGCTAACTTCTAGCGAGAGTGCCAAGTTGCACACTATTCGGAACATCTTTCCACGATATCCAGCACAGACTCTATAGCGTTCTCATCTAGTCCCGTTTCCCTGCGCGCATAGGCGAGAGCATGGGAAGCTGCCCCCTCTCTCTTTCCCTTCTAACACCTCGCATTTCCTAAGTGCCCCAGTCGGAGGGTGTCGGGATGAGCGGGGCGTGCTCTGCGACGACACACCAGCCCCCCAACCGCCCTTCCTTATGGATAACCCTACCCACGCTTATGACTGTACGCACCCTCCAAAGACGAGTAAAGTTACTGACACGTTGAGGCATTTGCAGACACGTTGAGAACGCACCCATGACAACCCGGAACTGTATACAGCAGATGCACTCAGCTCTGCATACCGGCAGTCAACGCCCTAAGTGCTCACGCAGGTTTTCTCACTTCCAATCTCCCGGCGTAATTTTGGTTAATGGCGGCCTTTTGTTACAACAACGAACTTCCCGTCCCCATTTCACAGGTTATATTACGTTTGGGCGAATACAAACTAACCTGAGCGTACGCGGAGAGGACAGCTGAGGGAGAGAATCACAAGGGAAAGGAGTAGAGCTCGGCGACGGCCGAGTCGAGTTGAGCCTCAATTTACGGCATTGTAATGCAATTTCACGTGTGGTTGTGTCACAGCACAGTTAATTCGGGTCTCCGTGCGGACAACGCTAATGCTGTACGCGTTTGGAGAACTGGAAGTTTCGTCTGCAGATGGGGTCTGTCGCAAATTGACAGAGACTGTGCTGACGAGTGCGTTTTGAGCACGTACCGACTCTATACTAACCAAATCAACGCTTTAGATTCTTCCTTTAACTTCTTTTCCATGGAATTTAGTGGCAAGCCGGACATGCTTCTTGATTGGTTGGTTCGTCCTTAAATTCCAGGCGCAACCCATGGTGCACCATGGGGGATCGGCTATGAGACTTACGATACCTTATTTCAGAAATAACATTCTTGACTTTCTTGTGATTGATACCCTCCTCCTCTTTATCATCTCTACCCCCTCTCTGTATCTTTTCCTCAATGGTGGGTATTCATGCATTAGATTGTAGGATACCCACCTGAGGCACTCGTTCATAGACGCAAGAGAACTTTCTCTTGCTCAGTGATGGCAACGTAATGTGGAAATTATTTGTTATAGATGTGCGCTCAACGTCCAGCACGTGCTTTCAGGACATACGGCCTGTTCATCTAATCATGTCGTGGATTCACCAATGCGCGATCACTGCAAATGTAAACAACGCTGTCAGTCGGACTCCCCACTTTGAAAAAAACTTGATGACCAGCTTTTCGTTCAAGAAAAGTTCATGAAAGCGTGACCTCCCAGCTGATCATTCCATGAAGCCACACAAGCCCTCCTGAAGTTCTAAGGAAAACTAATTTCGACAAGCGGCTGTGACAGCGATGCTTCGTACCACGCGAGCGTGATAGGAATGTAACTGACTGCATGTTTGTGTGTGTGCTATATTTTTCTCTGTTTTTCCACTCTTTTCTCTACATCTTCCGATTTTCTTCCTCTCTTCCCCAATGTAGGGTAGCGAACCGGCTTTCCTGATCTGGCTAACCTCCCTGCCTTTCCTCCTCTACAATTTCTTCTCTCTCAAGTTCTTGATAGCGACAAAATTAAGATCACTGGTTGACACGCTGCACTGTGCATGTGTATTGTAACTTGTGTGAGCTCATATTTTCTCACTCTCTCTTATCTCTTATTCTCCCCATGCGTAGGGTAGTAAACTGGACGTGGTATCGTTTACCTTTCTGCCTTTCATGTATTTTTTCTCTCTCTTACCCTCTCGAAGCTCTATACCAAAAGTATCGACCCACCGATTTAGGCAACATCCGAAGCCATGCCAACAGAGAATACTTATGGTCACATAATCGCGTTTTGAGCCAACACAACAATATCCTGAGGTGCATGTGCACGATATCTCCGAACATTAACGAATCGACTCGGATTACGCCGCAGGCGTGCGTGAGTGCAGGCACCTAACGACCTTCTTCATCTTTCCAGCTCAGGTTGATCTATTTTGCTGAGTGTCGCTCGGATTTGAAGCCTGCCAGTTATTTGTACCGAAGTGAGGGTTGTGAATTGAGTTCGCAACATCACTTCCTGTTCCTAATGTCATCAAACATTCTTTATAGCGAAGCAAGAAGGATTTGGTCGGGCCTTTGTCATTAAGCTCTCCTGAAAGAGTTTGTTTCCAGTTTTTTGTCTCTTAAAGACAACTTAGCTTTGAATTTGCAATTCAAAGAAGGCTCGTCGTTTCAACTATCCGTGACTACGAAATTCTTTTTGTTGTTTTATGGCACGAGCAACAAGTGACATCCATGTTTTTCTTCTTAGCACTGCTGGTAGATCACTTGCTTAATCTTTTCAGAATATCCAGAAAGAGCGTTTAAAAAGTAAAACTGGCTTGAAATCAATGGTTCTGATTCAAGTTAACCGGTATGTACACTCATAATATCCGAGCATAGCTCTAACTATTGATAAAGACAAATTAACTGTTGGGATAATGATGAAAGCTAATTGACCGATATCGTTGAAACATTGTGAGAAGATTCAAATCAACACGGCACCTGGTGGAACAGATATCAACCACGGGCTTACTTCCACGTAGCCTCCGAGATCAACTTCGGCTTTGCGACGAAATAGAAAGGTAGCCCAACAAATAAAGTACACCAGGGTACACGAACGCCAAAGTGTGAACACCGCCCCCAGACGCTTAAGTCAAGGATTAAGGTTGCCTCCAGTTTTTCTTCTCAAAATTTAGTTCCAGCACATGTGCCTTCACGAACTTAGAACTACTAATCGTGCTCTTCGTGACATCCAAAAAGCGTCAGTCTAGCCAGCTGTGAAATATAAACATATCTTACAACCGTATCGACTATCTTTTTTCTTCGTGAATGCTTCTATTTCAATTTGATGCATTGTTTAGGACAGATATCTCTAAGGTAGTGTATACATTACCATCTTTTTTCATCTGAGTAAACACTTGCGATTGGAAGGAAAAGCCATCTTTTTTTATTTTGAGGGGGGAGGGGGGCTCAGTCAATCGAATGCTTCTGGCCCGCTACCCTACGAAAGCTTTCTTCTCCTAACGTGGTTTCACATTGCCCCCGGGATCGGAGGCACCTCATCTGTCTCTGCACTGCCTTCGTAATTGGATCACCGTTGACCAAGCTACAATGTCATAATGACGTCATTTGGTGACGTCATCACACGATGACGATTTTCTGCATCTCTCCTGCTGGCGCTGCCGACACGAGATGAGACATCTAAGCTTTGAGTTTGATGATGCATTGAAGCCCTTCGCCTTAAAAAGTATATTCACTTGCGCGCCACCGAATTTCACAACTTGCGGTTATTTAATCAACTTCGGTAAACACTACCTGATTGATCACCTTACTAAAAAAAAAAGAAAAGCAAGGTCAGATTGCGCTATTCTCTTGCAAACAATTTTTTTCCCCTTTCGAACACTGATAAGCTTCAAGAAAATAAAACAAATGAAGGATGGGAGAAAATGACGGGTTGTAAAGCCAGAGGATTAATTACAAAGTCGAGTCGAGCGAAGACTTTTTAGCCAACTTCAAAGTCGCGAAGACCGATCGAGCGTGACTCAGAGTTGCCGTGTTGAGCGATGAGCCAGCTCGAAAGGTTAGGGTTAGATCCCCGCGGGAGAAAAATACTCCGAAGCCTGGCACGCTGACTGACGCGTTGAAGGGTCCTCGAATGGATTACATCGCGTCGAGCTTCTCGCACAAGCCAAAACGGGAGCGATGTGTATATATTTCGTTCTCTTATATCCCTTTCACGTGCCTTAATCCTCAAGTCCAGAGAATGAAAAGCAGGGGCTCAAGTGGGCTACCACTCGCTGACGAACGAGGCCTTTAAGAGTGAGTCAATGACGCTGCAAAAGTAAAAAGTAAAAAGAAAGCCAATTAGCTGGAAGAAAGGCCAAGCGAAAAGCTTCGATGTGAACCGGCACGCGAAATTGGTGTTGCGAAAGCGCACTTTAGGTCGTTTCAGTCGTCGTTCGCGAGGTAATTGAAGACCCTCCGCTTTTATGCGCTTTCAGCTGTTCATTTATTTTGCGTGGCTCGTATTTTGTGAAGCGTTATACCTTTCGACACGGTTCGCTGCAAAACGATGACGTTGCGCAAGAACGCGAGCGACACTCGCTAACGCTTCGTGAATGTAGGGCGAGCTATTTATTTCGCTCCTGAGCGATGTTGCGTCACGGCTTCACTTAAAAGAGACAGCTTTCATGGATAACGCAGTGGTTCGAATGGAAAAAAAATAAAGAGGAAGAAAAGTTGCTTTGTCAGATGAAGAAGGTCACTTTAGAAACGTGCAGAAAAAATTATTTGTTCACTTACACGTACTGATTGGACATTTTCCAATAGAAACTACCAATTTCAGATATGCTAACGTTGGTGCTGTTGGCGAATGCATGCGCGCTCTTGAACTCGCGCGATAGAAAGTAAATTAGCGCCTATAGTCGATTGTTGAGTGCCAAATCTGTACTACGTTAAAAAACAAATCACAGCATATCCGCGGAGTGCATGATGATGAGTGGGGCGAAGCATTCGTCAGTCCGTCCGCGTTTCCGTCTGTCCGTTTGTTCTTGCTTCTATCCGTCCGTGCGTCCGGACGTACGTTCGTCCGTCCGTGCGTCCTACCATTTGTCCGTCCGTCCATGCGTCTGTCTGTCTGTCTGTCTGTCTGTCTGTCCATCCGTCCGCCCATCTAGTGAACACTCCAAGCACCGCCATCTTGCATCTTTTCGTCATATAATCATCATAAAGAAGTACCGCCATCCAGCGGACATTCCAAGGACTAAACGGGAGGTGGCACGGCCGAACTAGAGGAGCGGCACGACCGCACTCTCTAACGGCCTGCGCTGCGTGTCTATAGTATCCCACCTTTCACAGCCACTAGTTCATGGCACTGCGGCCCAACCCTCGCTAAACCTTGCTAAAACCAAGGAGGTTTCGCCCAGCGAGTTTAACACGGCAATCACTTCTCGCTAGATAGTGCTCAAACTTAGTGCGTCCTTCTGTTACTAGTTTATTTTTTAAGTAAGCATCAATTTCAAGACAAATTTTATCATAAATTAAGTCACCGATACTCGTATTTGTAGGTTATTTCATCAGACACAACTAACTTTCTATTTATTATTAACATGTGCGGGTTTCCTCCTCAATTCAAGAGTTCGCGTGTGCTGCTCCTCTAGTCCGGTCATGGTGGTGGCTACCTACAACAACAACAACAACAACAACAACAACGACGACGACGACAACAACGACAACAACATCATCAACAACAACAACGACATCAACATCATCAACAACAATGACATCAACATCATCAACAACAACGGCAGTAGCAGCAACAACAACAACGATGACGACAACATCAGTAACAGCAACGACAGTAGCATCAACAACAACAACAACAACGATGACGGTGACATCAACATCAACGGCAGTAGCAGCAACAACATCGACGGCAGTAGCAGCAGCAACAACAACGATGACGATAACGACGACAATAGCAACAAACATATATAACTGCATAAGCGTTCGTAAGGAATATTCACCAGGTTTAGTAAAGCCTCATAACGTGAGCACAGAATACGCATGATTCTATCAAGGCGCGATCGCGGGTGTAGTTCGCCAGAATTGCGCGACGGTCGTTCTGCGTTCACGGTATCCGACATCCCTATACATTAAAGAGCAAGACTGCGGCAAGCTGTATTCACGCTGGAAGAAAGAAAAAACAACAACAAAAGAGACAGAATAACAGGCGTTGTTCGTTCTCGGAGCAGCCGTCAAACTTGTGTTTACTCCTCAGAGATTTCGCCTATCTCGATTGTCGTCGTCGTCCTTCGCGTCGCAACTTCCCGAAGCCTGGCGTTCGGCGCTGCGTTAATCTAATGAAAGCTCGCCGGAAAACAACGTGACACCGGAAGTGTTTCCAAATCGAGGTCCCGAATCGTGCGGCAGGGCTGAACTTTGACAATGCTTCACTGGAGAGTATCTCGAGAGATCTGGAAGAGTGGCGGACGCGTTTTGTGTGCTAAGAATGCGAAGACAAGTTGGAGCCGGCGCGAGTGTTCACGAGCGGCACGTTGAAGAATACTTGATAAGAACGAAGATTGTTTCGGGACATTCAAATTCGCTGTGAGTGCTCCGGAACGAGCTGTTTTGAGAAGTTCTCGAGAAACTTGATCTTCTTTTATTATTGGTTGAATCACTCTCCCGAGACTTCGGTGAACTTCATTATGATGGTGCGTCTTGATGCATCTTTAGGCGACCGCTTACGATGTTGCGGCGTTGTGATGTAGGGCGCATGTTCAATGTCGACGTCAACATGAAACCAGTCTGCTCATTTCCCTCATGACTACAGCAGTTCAATATTAACAGTTAAAGTGTACTTTCAACAAATTTCTGCAATGTATCTATTCTCTTCGTCTCTAAGTTTAGCTTGCGCCCCCCATTATCCTCAGATTTTGTGCAGAAATTTTAGAATGAAATATTCTAGAGTCATTACTTATTATTCTGCTATTTTAATTGTTAAATTATACTTCGCCGTGCAATATGTAGTGATATGGAGACATCATATGTATGCTGACGATCGTTCATACACATATTTTTTTTTTCAGTTGACTCTTATCTTCTGGTTCATTCGTTGAGTCAATACCAATTCCATAATGTTGGGATAGTTGCATTTAACGCACCACACCTTTGCATATTTTGACGTCTACATAACAATAATAGGGGCAACCGGATTGCTGCTTGCTACGTCGATCGCTCCACAGCAATCCATTTATATTGGAATAGAACATCTGCACTTCCTCATTTCACTTCGTGATCTCGTGCTTTCTCAAGTAATATAAATAATTTTCCGCCTCCTGGTATGATGCTCTCCAATGAAGTCATGCTATTAGCCAATTAAAGAAAAGGCGCCCTTGTCTATGGGACCGTCGCAAAGGCTGAACCTTACATGTCCTAACAGGAGTGTGTTCCTGGCCATCGACAGTTTCATTCGTTTTAACCGAGCGTCACCTCCTCCCTTCAAACCTGTCCTGGGGACGTAGAGGAGCGTAAGCACTCAACATAATTAACTGCAATACAGCGGGGCGTACGCACTTAACGCTGGTAGGCATCCGGCTTCCCTGCACGCCTACTTTATTTCCCTTTCCGGTGAGCTCTCCCGAAATCTAACTCCCTTTTACACCACCGAATCGCCCGTCAGAGTGGCTCTTTTCCTCTCCACGCAGTGCATTTCCTGCGCAGCCGCTTAAGCTTCGTCCAAATGTGCTGCGCGTTTCTCGGGCGCCGTTGTCACCACTCTAGCACGGTTTTCCCTATTGTTTGCAGGAACTCCATTGTTAGACCCCTCGCAGGCCACCGCCGGACGCGCGCGCACTTTTTCGGCTTGCCTGCCTCCTTTCCACCCCGCGTGGTTTTTCCTGTTCCATCCTCTCCCTCGTTTCACATCACATCTTGGGAATGAGCCTAATTTAAAACCGCCCCTCTCTCACTTCTCCTGTTGCCCCCTCGATCCACGTCACTGAGGTTCATTTTCTTAGCGCTTTAGATTTTCGAGAGGTGTGTCGAACAGAGCGACCGTCTTCTGTTCGACACATTATCAGAGATAGGAAAAACACTAGCGTCATTCACATAACGAAATATAGGCTATAGAACGAAGCAAACACTGGCGTAAGTTGTATTGATTTATCTGTGATGGCTGAGCAGCTTGATATCGGGGTGCTTTACTCTTTACAAAGTAGCGTAAGTGACGCCAGTTTGCTAAACCCTGGTTTCACAGTGTTTGCGTACATTACGAAGACCTTTGAAGCTTTTCAGTCGCACAAAGTTGTTAAAGGTGCCATGCTCGGTAATTGCATGATATTTTAGCCAAACATTCCTCACACGCCAATAACAAAAAACTACCGCCAGTTTTCTCAACTATAGTGTCAATATCCAAGTTCATCAAGCTTCACGTGCCCTTTTTAATATTTCTCACCCTTTCCGACAACATCTACACTACTTGCATGTGTGACCCTACCACAGCATCCACTCGATCACTCATAAATACTGTTTTCAATGAGATATATGCACAATACACAGAAAGTTACAACGCAAAGAGAAACAACATCGCTATAGTACGCGTAATATGTCGTCGCACCTGTTCCCTAACAGCTCGCCCTCGTAGCTGCGGGTCTTTCCCTACGCACCGCATTGCATACATACTGCCTCGTTCTTTCCTGCATCGCTTTTTCCCTGGCGCCATCCCTTCGCCCCCAACCCCAAGGGCACCCCAACCCGTCTGCTTAGTGTGGGGTTGACCACCGTTGCCAACTGGATTGTGCCAAACTAAGCGAACTCTCAATAGGGACGATGGAGGCGCCTGTCGTTATAGCTGCGTATGCAAGCGCACCCCTCGAGTCATCGGGCAGACGGGAAGGGAAGGGGAGTTGTCTAGAAGACAGGGGGAGGGTTCGGGTTGACGCGGAGGCCAGCGGCGCTGACACGAGCTCGTCCACGTCTATGGTAGAAACTCGCCCGCCACAGCGCGCATCCTCACTGGCCTGCATGCATGGTGGGGCACCCACCTACATCCCTCCCTACCGTCCTGTACACACGAACCTTTGGCTGCAAGTGGGGTCCCTCAACCTTTAATCGAATCAGTCAGTTCCTCTTTCCTTTTTCTTTTAGCTCGCTCGGCCGCCCCAGGTCTTTGGAAAGACAACCTTCCTTTTCCTTCCCCATTTCTCCCCTGCTTTGCTTTTGCTTGCTGGCTCGTTCTCTCCTTTCCCTTGCATCCATTTCTCCCCTGGGTTTCCCCAACTCCCCAATACTGGGAGAGGTGCATTCCTCTTTGTTGCTCCCCGGCTTCGGCGGGGGAGATTCTGTGGGGCCGGCAGTTACAACCGTGTGAGTGCGTTTCTCGCCGGCCTCTCTGAATCACGCCAGCCGGTGTGTATGTAGCAATGTGTGCGGCGCGGATACAGTCGTAGAAAGCGGTGTAAAGGTTAGGAAAACGCGTCGACCGAGTGTATAGCATCGTAGCAACGAAAAAAGGCTCGGGGGAGAAGAAGGTAAATGCGGCAAGGCTAAGCAACCTAGATAGATACGAGAGAGAAAGGGGGAGAGAAGGCAAGAGAAAACGATGGACGACGTCGAGGATAGCGCGGGAGTAAAGAAAATAAAAAGACGGGAGGGGGCCACCTTTCATTTGTTGGTCCCAAGCCCCTCGCTAGGTGGGAACTTAACGTAGTTCGTTCTGCGTGACGACTCGCCAACGCTGAGGCTCATTGTGTTTTGTGTGTTCGTGTGTGTGGCTCTTTTTGCTTCTTTATTCCTCTGGCTGTGCGTGCTTCACGGAGCCACGAATGGTGGGTGAGTGCGATGAGGTTGCTGGGGACGGATCTCTGTATTGCTCGAGGTCGACGCCACTCAGCCTTGCTGAATGTCCGAATGGCCGACGGGTCAGGGTGGTAGTCGCCATCATTTCGTCTCGTGTTTTCGGACACTCCTTACACAACTATGCGTTACGCCCCCCGTTGAAGCTCTTCCTTCTTCTTCACTGTCCCCACTGACGGCAAATGTTGGAACTCGCTTCAGAGCTCACTGGTTCTATCGTCATTGCAATTTACCGCTGGGATCTCAATATTCGACTATGTTTCCGTCATCTTAGATATTTTAGGTAGAATGACCAACATCTGCAGCAATAACTGCTTTTTTTGATGATCAATGTTGTTTCATTAATTAGGCCAGCAAAAATATTCCTAAAAGGTGCCTTCGCGTTCGTGTTCTTGGCGTCGCATAGTAATGTCCAAGTGACTACGGGATGTCATTTCTTCATTACTGTAATATTTGAGAAGTTGAAACTGCCATGGCATCACGATGAATTAATATGATGTATATATTATATACATTTCTGTTTTACTTGTAAGAGATAAGCTGGTGATTGATGAGCATCTCGTACAAGCGCAGTCGTCATCGTTTAGGTGTCATTGTTGACCGAGACGTCGCCTGGAACTCTCACGTATTTTGCTTGAAAGCGAAACTCGTATCTGTTGTCCACGTCCTGAAATTCAACACCGGAAAAGGATAGGGTTCATCACTGATTTCCATGCTATAGCTTTACCAAGTACTTTCTATTGGCTTACGGCGCGACCGCTCTCCTATGCTTTCTAAAGCTTCCATGTCAGATATTCGACAACTTCAGAGCATGCAAGCATAGGTACTACGTGTTTGCCTTCGCCTACCAGGATTCACCTCAACAGGGGGAACAGTTATACTGGTTCTTGATTGCAACCAGCATCACGACTCACTTACTGAGAGAGCACAATCGACATATTTCATGGATGGTGTCGAGACATATGCCGTACCTACAACGACCTCAGGCGTTGTTGTCCATTGTCATTAGCTCTCACCACACTTTGCTACCAGCGGGTAGCACACCCTCGGTGCGTTCACGATTCGTCTTACGGTACTTGCGTCCTCCAGACGTGGGTCTTTCCGTCCCAAGAATAAGAAACAAAAATGCCTTTTTACCTTGGCCTTGAAGCAAGGAGCCCTGGACTCTGCGCATTTAATATGTTGACAGAATTCATGTATACACGGGTGGCTCTACCACCCAAACCATCTCCACCAGCGTGGAGTTCATATGATTGAGTTCACATATGAGTTTATCGTCATACCATCACGACACATCAATCTCCCTTACGAACTTTGTCACGTGAGCACATCGACAGGTTTGGAGACTGTTTCCTGGCGAGGTTTTGTCGATTATATCAAGCAACAACCGGCTAATCAATGGTGAGGGTTCTGCTATACAAAACTGGCTCTACAATATCTTTAATAATACTTCGTCGCAGATTGTATGAACCATTTGTGTGGTAGATACGGAACAGGCTGCACAATGCGATTAAAAAAGGACGCAACGTTGTGTTTCAGTGGATATAGAGTCATTGTGGTATCTCTGACAATGACCTCGCTGATGAAGCTGCTGAAAAAGCACACGTAGAAACGAATGTTCCTTCTATACCTTTATTGAGTATTGACGCGGTTCGACACTTATGCTGGCGCAGAACACGACACTGCGAAAAGGGGCAATCATATGAGCTCGCACATCATCGATTGTGTTCTTTTGGCTCATCTACAGGACTGTGATTAATTTACTAGCCGGTATTTCCCGGGAGGAAGGTAGAGTATTCTAGTGTCTGCAGCTGTAGCTTTCACCAACGCCTGTACTTATTTGAAATTAGGATGGCCGACAACGCCAAGTGCAACGACTGCGCCGTCAATGAAACTACTGAGCACATTGTGTGGTACTGCCCGGCATACGCAAACGAGAGGCTTCACCTTTCTACATCAACTGGTCGGAAGCGCATTCGCTGTCGAGAAGGTGACGAGGCCATGGGGCTTCCCATCACAGTTTCGAAAGGCGACGAAAGCGCTGTTGTGTTTTCTCAAGGACACCGATCTGATTCGTCGTTTGTGACGTCAAACGTGGAACTGTTACTTCGGCTCAGTGAGTTTTGTCTCCGGCTCTCTAACTTTCCAACCCCCTCCTCCTTCTTCTGTGTAGGGTAGCCCACCAGGCTCAGTCCTGGTTAACCTTCCTGCCTTTCTTCTAGTCTTATTCTCTCTCTTTTTTACTATCTCTTCCTTTTCCTTTTCCTTTTCTTCCCTCTTTCTCATCTTTTTCTTTAAACTATACCTAATCCCCCAGTGCAGGGTAGCCAACCGGATGTCTTTTTGCCTAAGATCCCTGCCTTCTCTCTTGGTCTGCTTCCTTCTTTCTTTTGCTTATTCTCTCTCTCTGTGTGTCATTTTTCGTCATGAGCTGCGTCAACGGTAAAATACACTATGCGTACAATTATCTCTTTAACTTTGTTTAAATGCATTTTCGTGAACAGGAGGCACTTAAAGACGAGTAGAAGGAATCGCGACAGCCTCTTCGAAGTTTGTGATGTAAGCCGCCGCGGCAATAGTAGGGTAGGTTGTTACCAATAATATTTATTAATCGAATCCTCATAATGTTGACGTGGGATATCAAAGCAGCTCAGCGGAAGGAATCTATATAGATTGCCGACACTCGCGGAATAGCTAGGTCGCCTGTAAATGCAAGCACTCAAATGTTACCTCGAACGTTACACTTTGAAGCTGCGAAACATTTTTCGCTGTGAAATTCTTTAACGAGAGACGTTCGAGCGAGTCAGCGAACTTATTGTATTAAAAACTGCATTCGAACCCGGGGCTCGGGCACTCGTCTGGACTGCCTCGCGTAACGTCTTTGTTCATTCCACAAATGTAGCGGCAAACGACCTTTCTACTCACTGAGGCGCTCCAGTTTCGACAACTTCGCTCTGTGAAGAAAGGAGGCTCGAACTTGCACCGTCAGCTGCTGTCCTACATAGCGTTGTAACTTTTTTTTTCTGTGGCTTCACGGAACTCAGTGACAAACAAGAGGAAGAAACTAGTAAACAGCAAGCCTTGTGTAGCGGCTTGCAACACGCTACGCGCCCCACATGCCTGGCAGTCATTGAGCTTCATCATGTCAGACTATTGAGGACGCTAACGCGATGGGCTCTGGCCAGACCAAAGTTTGCTGAAAGCAGGGAAATCTAGTCAGCCATCGTATAGTGCTGTCGCTTCGGACCGAAAAATAAATAAATAAAATAGCGAGACAACTGCAGAATATACGATAAGTCTTTCTGGGAAGCTGAAGGGCAATCCAGGGTTGGCGCAGTTTGTTAAGCAGAGGGTTCCTATAGCTTTCCCGGAGGCTTCGCGAAAGAGGCAGCGTGCGCTGATTGGACAATGAGAGGCGCAAACATTTGACCCGCGGTGCGCCCGGCGCAGTTTTTCGCAACATCGTCTTTCCAACGGCGTGGTCTTTCCGCATACTGAGCGCTTCTCTTTTCTCTGTGAGCTTGAGATGGGGTTCGCCGGGTTTGAGCAGGGACCCGAGTCAAGCCCGTGTGTTTGTACTTACTAACGAGCTTAGGCTTTCCTTTTCTGCAGCGGTCGGCAGGCGTCGCCTCTTTCGGTGGTGCAAGCGCCGCCCCGTGGTTCAGCGAAACGCGAAGCTGCTGCTTTAGCCGCCGCATGCGCAGCGCAGTTCGTTTTCTGCTGTTCCACTCGAAGCTTACTGCGGTCACGTCTAGTGGCACGTGGCTAATGACCGGCCCCTAATGAGCGTTCAAACTGTTGGGAAACGAGGGCTGAGTGAATTCTGAAAAAAAAAAGTGCACTTGAAGGTCACGATTGCGCAACATTCCAATCTCATTGTCTTTTTGTTGTATTGTGTATGTTATTTCTTGTGTGCCCAGTTATCGTCGAATGCAGCGGTGGACTCTGATGACTGCAACTAGTTTCGACGGCGTGATTATGAGCTGCGGCCACCAAATCGTATCACCCTTGTGTTTCTTTTTCTTTAGTCTCAAAGGACAACTGCTCCTGGTATGACGCAATTTTGCAATTTGGCTGAACACCCCTTTGCCGGGAACGTCTAAATGATCGCGCTCAAACCACTCTGTTAACAACCTTCACATGCGAAAGTAGCTCAATGGTAATAACGTTGTCAATGACTGCAAGTACAGCTTCATTTCGACAGTGTGAAAGGGGAATAAAGTCATTGCGGTGCTTAGATTCAGGCCACTTGGTCCAGTTTTTCTTATACTGTATAATGAAAATGTTCCTCTTGCGTGAAAGGCACAAGATGTGCATTTTTAATGTTATCGAACGTATTTGTCTTTCATTCACAGCGTAAACGTGTAAGGTATATAAAAACGGACGCCTGGACACTTTAGGCGGGACGACCCCGTTGAGGGTCGCCCCGCCGCGGTGGTCTACTGGCTAAGGTACTCGGCTGCTGACCCGCAGGTCGCGGGATCAAATCCCGGCTGCGGCGGCTGCATTTCCGATGGAGGCGGAAATGTTGTAGACCCATGTAATCAGATTTGGGTGCACGTTAAAGAACCCCGGGTGGTCGAAATTTCCGGAGTCCTCCACAAAGGCGTCTCTCTATTCATATTATGGTTTTGGGACGTTAAACCCCGCATATCTATCTAACTACTCCATTGAGGGCACAAATAAAGGCCCCGATATTATCATAGCGCTGTAGATTTGCGTGAGCCTTCCATTCTAACCCACCTATATTTATCTTCGTAGCTCTACTGATCGCAAAATGAGTGCATCAAGTTGCTGCTAAACATATGGACAGCTAGCAAAGAGTACTACCCAAATATAAAAAAAAAAGACAGCAAAACATTTCTGGTGTACATACGTTCTTTCGCCTATGTGCGTAAGTTTTAAGGTGGATGCCCTACGTGTCCCTTCAAAGCCGAAAAGTGGCCGTCAGGGGAACACGCTGGGCGGATTTCGTGGCTGACGGTTGTCCCGTCCACGATGTCCTCTTCGACGACCGGCACTCACCGACAGGGGGCCTCGTCCATGGACTTCTCTAACCTGTCTCCCAATCTCTACCTTTCTACCTTTCTCTCTACCCCTTTTGTTCTGTCGTTATTGCTTCTCTTGTGAACCACTGTTGAGGTGTCGCACTTAGATGCAGACAATTGTGGGGTTCACTTTTCTCTTCATTTCCTTTTTTAAAACCACTATGCCCCCTCCCCACCTCTGTCAGCGGCGTCAACACCATAGAGTTTCCAATATATACACTAGAGGAAGCTCTGGCGCTAGTGTCTGTGGAAGCTGCAACGCACGGCACTTAATCGAGCATGGGAATTATGGGTAGAACACGGATTTGCCCAGTCTTCGTACTTTATGCTCTTTTACGCTTCGCGCGGCTTGAATCTGCTTACTCGGGAAACAACAGTCGGCAAATGTTCGACAGTTACGCTTCACCACCCTGACCTTTTAGGATCACCAATTCAAATCGGGTCACGAAGTTCAGAAGCGTTTGTTCTTTCATTGGAAACAAAACCAAAACACCGCAATGAAGAAAGCCACACGTGCGTTCGCCGCCCGCAAGCACGAAGACTAGGCAAATCCATGCACTACCCATCATTCCCATGGTCGCTGAATGATCGCAGCGCCAGAATCTCCTCTATAGTTAATTTTGAGAAACTCTATGGTCAACACGAGTGATACTAGAAATCATCACATGATGACGTCGCCTTTTGACGTCAGCATGACGGCACAAATCGCCAATTTTTGCACGATTTTGACGCCACTTTGACGTCACATGTTGACGTAATGGCATGGCATAGTCGTTTGATTCAAGGTGGGTTGATGACGGAGGCAGTGCAAAAACAGATAAGGTGCAGAAAGTTTGCAGTGCCTCCCATCCTGGAGGCCATACAAAATTACGTTAGGAGTAGAAAGCTATCGTAAAAGGAGGTGAGGGTGGGAAGGGATCATCACAATGACTGAGATGCAAAGGCGGTTTTCGTCTTTGACTAGTCCAGGCTGTAGCATGCATAAGGGAACAAGTAAGTTTTTTTATTAACGGCCGATCTTATCTATTCCCGCTTTCAAAAGTCTACCGAACGGAAATTTTTTAATGAAGCTATATTCCCACTTTCTCTGAGACCATAGCCTGCAAACAAATGTTCCAACCTGTAGCATTACCTGCGACCTGGACAGCTACCCGATATATAGGTTAGGAGAGTCGTGCACTAACAGAACACAAATTCGCATTTGCGACCGATTCCACGTCCGTAAACTTTTGCGGCGGGCGGGTGTACTGCGTACAAAAAACAAAAAAAAACAAAAACAAGCGCCGTCCTTTTGCACACAAATATGTTCACAGAAGCCGCGTTCACTTAAAAGGGCCGTGCCATTTAAGACAATGTTGAGAGCAAACAAGCAGCCCTCACCGGAGAAAAGCCACCGACAGCTATAACGCTGCAACTATTATTCCAAATCACCGGGTGGTCGGAGAGAAGCCCGTAGAAGCTGGTGTGCGTGACCGGTGACCATTACTCTCGACACAAGGAGGACTCAGCGCGGGTGAGACCACGTCGTAAATGTTGCCTGCCATGTTTGGACAGATGGCCAAGCCAAGCCCACCACTCGGAGGTCGAACGCGCTGGCTCGCATATACGTGAGCGGCGGTCATCCACGTGTTTTCCAATTCATTTCTCATCCTCGTGCGAGGCACTTCGCCTTGCTCCGAATGCACACGCCACGTTGCGCGTTCGCCGACGTCTTCATCAACCATTCATGATGCCTCAACGACGTACGGGCTTCGTTTGTGTTCTTACGTTTACTCGAAAAGCGGACAAGTGTATTCGAATAAGGGAACACGCCCGTTCTTTAACTGAGGACACGATTACTTCTTATGTGTAGAAGAATCTCCGAGGAAATGCACCTGGACTTAAGGTTGGTACATGATGAGAAAGTACTTGTTTACTTCAGATGAAATGTGGAGCCATCTCCGACTCTAACTCAGCCTGATTCACCTGTGTCACCTTTTGCGTATAATTAACACTGTTAAAATGAAACGTTGATTTATAGGTTTCTATATTTCAGGTTTTTTAGTTGTTTTTTTTTATAAAGAAGGAGGAGGAGGAGGAGGAGGAAGAGGATTGAACGAGGAAGGACAGGGAGGTTAGCCAGTTCTCAGACCGGCTGGCTACCCTGTACTGGGGAAGAGAGTAAGGGGGATAAAAGATGAGGGAAAAGAGACGTCGAAAAAAAAAGGAGAGAGAAGGTCATCAGACGATCCACGACGCTGCTTACAGTCTGTCTCTAAGACCACTTGCCCGCAGAAAGCGCAACAACGCTCTCAATGCCTTGCGTGCAGAGGACGGTCTCGGCCAGTGTCCTAATACCCTTTCTTCGGACAATCGGCGATTGTCTAGTCTATCTAAAGCTTTCGACAGTTCTTTTCTTGGCACGCTGAAACGAGGACACTCGCAGAGAAGATCGGAGAAAGTCTCTGCGCAGCCACAGTTGTGACATGTCGGGCTGCTGACCATTCCGACTCGAAACGAATAAGCATTCGTAAAGGCCACCCCGATCCACAGACGGCACAAAAGTGTCTCCTCAGCTCTGGTTATTCCTGATTGAAGACGGAGCTGTAGGTGTGGGTTCAAATTATGAAGGCGGACGTTGGTGAATGTCGGTGAATTCCACTGAGCGAGTGTCAGTTCTCGTGCAAGGGATCGAAGCCTTGCAGCGGCGTCCGTTCTTGATTACCAAGAAGGAAGACACACTCTATATAACTAGAACAGTTCGATTCACGCTAGCTGAAAATTAATGAATCACAACATGAACAACGCAGCCTCATTTTAGATTTATTTGTTGCGCATTTTTTAGAAACGCAAGGAACGTGTGTTTGCTGTACTTTTTTTTACATGTGATTTCATTTGAGCAGCAGCTGCGAATCCGAACTCGAAAGATGCGTAAGTTGTCGCACGCAATTGTTCATTGTCGAGACGAGTGTACGACAATGAACGCCGTGGGCGCGCGCGATAACGTAGCCACGAGTGAAACGTGGTTAAAACGGGATGCCAAGTGAGTGCATTCGACCGGCCTGTCAGGCAGACTGGAAACAGAAATTTACTAGTGAAACTGACGCGCGCTCCATGCATCGTTAACTGCAGCAAGCATATCATCTTCAACGCTTGGCGGCGCTGACCTCAGTCCAAACGAGCCAAGACCATGCGGCGGCGCGTGCGAGTTAAAAGTGCTGACGGCTGTACAACAGCTTCCGAGGCGAAATTCCACGCGAGATTGAGTGGTCTGCGTTTTATTTGGCAAGCGTAGCATGGGAACTTACACTTCACTTTCGAAATACTGAGCGTCACTTTCTAGGGGCTCCGCCCCGCCGCGGTGGTCTAGTGGCTAAGCTACTCGGCTGCTGATCCGCAGGTCGCGGATTCAAATCCCGGCTGCGGCGGCTGCATTTCCGATGGAGGCGGAAATGTTGTAGGCCCGTGTGCTCAGATTTGGGTGCGCGTTAAAGAACCCCAGGTGGTCGAAATTTCCGGAGCCCTCCACTACGGCGTCTCTCATAATGATATGGTCGTTTTGGGACGTTAAACTCCACATATCAACTAATCAATCAATCAATCAATCAATCAATCAATCAATCAATCAATCAATCAATCAATCAATCTATCTATCTATCAATTTCTAGGGGCTCCCTTAGATATACGATTCGCACTTCAACGTTGTAATTGCACGTTTTAAGCACTTAAGTGAAAGTTTTCTCCGTGCAAATATAATTAACTTGTATGCATCTATTTTTCGATGGAGGAGAAATTTTTTTAGGCTAGTGGGTTTAGATTTGGGTGCATGTTAAAGAACCGCAGGTGATTGGAATTTATAAAGCCCTCGGCTACGGCGTCTCTCATAATCATGTCGTGGTTTTCGGGACGTTGAATCTCATATAATAATAATAATAATAATAATAATAATAATAATAATAATAATAATAATAATAATAATAATAATAATAATAATAATAATAATAATAATAATAATAATAATAATAATAATAATAATAATAATAATAATAATATATTATAAAATAATAATAATCGTTGTTGTTGTTTTTGTTGTTGTTTTTGTAGCTGTATGCTTCCATTAGGCTACAAAAGACTTTACAGACAACTTTTTCCCCTTTTCCTGCACAGATCGCACCTATATACTTTCCCTTTTCTGACTGAAAACTGGATAGGAACGTAATTCAGTTAAAAAATAAAATACTTGAAGCGAACAAGAATACGCAAACAACACATACAAGGAAAAAAAAAAAGTAGGGGCCACAACTTAATATTCGCTCCCAGCCCTCTCGAGCTATCAGACATACGCACAAAAGGAAGACAGGGTAGAGAGGAGACGTTATTGCGCCGACGTCGGGGGCATAAACGATATACGGAGAAATGACGCTCGAGAATAAACAGACAGACACGAGGACAATCTATACAAAATGAAGTTATCCCGATCGGCATTTTCGAGAAGTGTTCTCGAGCGTGGTTCAAGATCGCCTAATGCCCCCTCCCCCCATTCTTCTCTTATTTTTTCTTTCTTTTTTTGTTTTGATCTGAATAGAAATTCTTTAGGCGCCGTCTCTCTTCACTTGAAATAACAAAGAGTTTCTTGTTTCTTGAGCGTTCGCAATTCCGCGAGTTCCTTCTGAGGTACAATCCCTCTTCCCCGATTGTTTTGTTGTAGGCCGCAAATGTATATCCGCGGCTTAAAATCGCTGCCTGTGTATACGACGATGCGGCTTTGCGTCGGAAACGTCGTCGTGTTCCCGGAGGTTGATCGGAGCTCGGTATCGGAATCCCTCTCCGAGCCGTTTGAATGCTTCGGGTCGCACATACAGCGAGAAACAAATAATAAAAAATCGAAGCCGTGAGGCTGTAGGAAAACGGAGTTGAAGAAATTCGACTGATGAAGTATCCGTACCACTGTATACATCGAAAACCGGTCTTGTGTGCGTGGTCTGAAGGTGTTTTAGGATCTACAAACAATAAGTGAATCCTTACACACCCCCCAACCTCCTCCAAAAAAATAAAAGAACAACACCTATTTCATACGGTTCTCTCAAGTAGAAGGGAGCCCTTCTTTTTTTCGTGTTTGGAGCTGTCTCAGCTGCAAGTGGATTAGTCGAGAAAAGCTTCTTAAAAGAGGCTTACGTTTTTTCTTGTCATTTTCAAAGTCGCCTTAAAAAAAAGAAGCAAACCGCACATGTAGTACTTCAGTTTTGTTCTTTTGTGCTCTTCAATTTGCCATCAGTAAAGTTCGCACATTGTTAGCGCGACAGTGGGGATTCCACTGCGGCTGACGTTGGGTCATAAAGATTGATTTTTTTAAGTTGTCTTCAATTTTCATCTCTTTTCAGTTCTTCCACCACGTCAGAAGGAGCTCATTTGGACGCGTCAACTTAGGAGAACGAGCGTAAAGTCACGGCAGTGGTTCGCCACGCTTTGTCGCAATGCCATGCGCACCGCAGGTCAGTCAGATTATGAAGGTCCACCTTTTGTGTCACCTCTCGCTGCCGTTTCATAAACCACTTACTGTCGTTTACCCTTCGTTAAGCCAATTTATGCCACCAAGTAATTTTTCGCGGTATCACTACGGGTAAGCAGTCTGCGGCACCATTAAAACTTAAAAAGATGTGGATTCGAGCCAGTTTGTACTCCGTGTTCAACTGCTTCTTGCGCGAATTTTTTCAGACAATGGACGCCTGTCCGTGCACGTCTGTGTTTCGCCCATTGTTTGAAAAAACTTTGCGCAAGAAGTAGTTGACTGTTAAAACATTCAGGTGCGTATCGTTTTCAGGTGCATTCAGATGCGTATCGGAACGTTTTGGGCTAGTTGGTATAGCTCGTCTTATTGTAGGTACTTAGCGCAGTTTGGTAAACCCTCGAAAAACACTTTCAGTGGATGCGTGTGTGAATGTGAGAGTGTTTTTAGAGAGATTAGTTACCAAGTAGCGCCAAATACGTACAATATGACGTATACGCATTCTATTGGGATTTTAAAAAAGTACCCATAAGTCAAATAAGATGTTGAGAAACACCTTATGGTTTGTTTTACGTCTGTATGAAGACCGAGCATGCTTAAAACTATGTAGAATGAATTGTGAAAAGCCATTGTGATGGTGGATCTGATTTAATTTCGAACATCTTTGTATACTTAACGTGTATGCATCGAAAATAATTGGGTGTTTCTGCGTTCAGACTCTTGAAAAGGAGGAAAAAAAAACTAAAGGACATGAACGTTAGTCAGTTCTCAGACCGGCTGGCTACCCAGTTCTGAGGAAAGGGCAATGAGAGTAAAAGGCGGCAGAAAATATATTTTACAAAAAAGATAATGTGATAAACGACACTGCTTAATGACTGTATCTAAGACCAGCTGTCCACAGGAAATGAAACAACGCTCTCAAAGATATGCTGATGATGGTCTTCGCGTAGAATCACACCTGTGACATCATGTTCAAAAGCTGTTACGCCATTACTACAAAGCCAATATTCTGGGTGTATGAAATTTTCAAAGAGAAAATGAGAGATATAGAAGGATTGGGGCAGATGAAAGAAATGAATTGATAAGAGTTTCATCAGAGTCCGGTCTGCTATTATGCAATAAAGCAGAGAGATTTCGGACGTGCAAGAGTTACAACAGAGATGGAGGAAAGAGAGAAAAATTAGTCATGAAGAACAATATTGCGACACTTTGGTGCTGTCGTCATAACCAACGTTGGCTATAAGCAGTGATAACGTAGAAATACTCACCAGAAGTTATTTCACTACAAGTTTCAAGGTAAGACACCGAATACTTTTATTCAATGCGTTCACAATAATAATGGTAACTGGGTTTTTCGTGTGAAACTCACGATACGATTATGAGTTTTGCTGTTGTGTGGCACTGCGGATTGATTTAGACCATCTAGGATTCTTTAACGTGCATACAAATCTAAATACACGTGTTCTCTTTCCGTCTTGCGGCCGTCGAAATGCCGCCACCGAGGCTCGGAATCGAACCCCCATCTTAGCTTAGCAAGGCGACAGCCCGTGTCATCAGCAAAACTCAGAGTTCCTAATGCTTTCACTTAATGAAGGTGATTCGAAGGCGCAAGCCATGTTCTTCTTCTTCTTCCTTTCAGCCGTTGTACTGTAGCTACCCCAACACCCTTTGAAAACTTTCTTCACGCCCCGCCGCGGTGGTCTAGTGGCTAAGGTACTCGGCTGCTGATCCGCAGGTCGCGGGTTCGAATCCCGGCTGCGGCGGCTGCATTTCCGATGGAGGCGGAAATGTTGTAGGCCCGTGTGCTCAGATTTGGGTGCACGTTAAAGAACCCCAGGTGGTCGAAATTTCCGGAGCCCTCCACTACGGCGTCTCTCATAATCATATGGTGGTTTTGGGACGTTAAACCCTACATATCAATCAATCAAAACTTTCTTCACCTAACGTGGCTGTGCATCACCTCCGAGATTGGAAGCACCTTACCTAGCTTTGCATTGCCTCTGGAATTGGATCCCTGTAACCAAGTTATGACGTGATGCGATGGCGTCATCATGCGAAGTTACGTCGTGCTACGTCGCGATGACATCGCAAGTTATGGCACGCTGTAACGTCGTCATTACATCGCATGACGTCACAATGATGTCACTAGTTCTGACAATCTGTGGCGTCAAGGCGTCTCGTGACGTCACAATGACGTCACTAGTTCTGACAATCTGTGGCGTGACGGCGTCCCGTGACGATTTTTTTTTTGCATCGCTAGTCCCCGACACCACGAGACGTGGGACACTGACGATTTCGCACTTGATGAGGCATCTAACGCTCTCACCTTATAAGGTGGCAGGTCTCTTGCGTACAGTGATTACGCGCAAAAAGCTTGTCGGATTCGGCTCCTCACAGCTGGAAAACCTTCCATCCTAAACACACCGACATTTCCACTTCATGCTGAGATGCGTAGACACTCGCCCAATCGCAGTCAGCGTCCTATTGTATGCAAAAGCTAGAGATTGCTTTTTTTTTATTATCGAGACAAAGAATACATGAAGACTTGGCGTGCAACAACTCGTTTTCTTTTGACATGGCGATGATGAAATACGAGGTAAGGGGGGTCACAGCAACGAGACTGAGAAGAATAGGCCTCGGTTGCGCCGTTTGCGTCAACTGCTCGAGTTACTGAGTTAGTTTTCGTGCGGTACTTCGGGGAACGGACTTGCCACCATAGGCCTGGCCAATAGGAAACACTTGATCAAACTTAAGTAGGTACCCGTAAAATACGCAGACGCCTCGGCCGTTTCGCTTCTCGATGAGTTTCCCTCTATACCACGCCCGCGTGGCACCTATAGCTTTTTCTATCCACCGCGGGGAAAATACTTTTACCCCCCCCCCCCCCAAAAAAAAAAGAGAAAAAAAACGCAAAACAAAGTGCAAATGTCGAAACTCCTCTACAAAGGTGGGGAAAAGGCGCTAAGACAGAGCGTTGCAGCGACGATGAGTGATGCTTTGTCTTATCAGCGCGGTGGCGGCGAAGACGGTGACGGGAACGGATGATGTTCCGAGGTGCTCACAGCGCTCGCTGGTCCCGTTGGGGAAACCCACTGGCGAACGGAGCGCCATCTGTAGAGTGGAAGCAGAAAAATTAAACGGATCGTGCCATGCCGGCGTGGGTGTTCTGCGCGTGTCTGGTAGGTTAAAGAAAAGAAAAAAAAGAAAGAAAGAAAGAAAGAAAGAAAGAAAGAAAGAAAGAAAGAAAGAAAGAAAGAAAGAAAGAAAGAAAGAAAGAAAGAAAGAAAGGAGCAAGAACAAAAGGCCAATGGCGACGCTGTGCGCTGCACAAACGAGCTCTGCTCGGTGGGCTGTGATCAGAACGACGACGCGACTCCAGGGAGCGGCGCAGCGCGCCCACGCGCGAGAACTAGGGAGTAGGTATAGACGAGAGTGTAGGACTGGTCCAGAGGTTGTCCAGGGAAAACCTAATATAAGAGGAAGAAGAGGAGGAGGATATCAGATGGAGAAAGAGAGAGAGAGAGACGGCGCTTATGAGTCCCACGGGCCGAATATTCGTCCGCGCAGTCGAATCGCCGGCAGCCGTAAGTCATCGACGGCGGGTGCCTCTCACTTCATTTCGGGGTGCGATAGCCCCTGGGGCGATACGCGTGCTCCTGCACTGGCGAAGACGGCGAAGGAAGAACGTCGGAGTGCTGCTAGCTGTACGAGGCACGTCGAAGGTTAGGGAGAGACTCCCATACTTCCCCCAGTTTGCCCCGCTCCCTCGCTGTCCAAGAAGGTGGTGGCGGGGAGGTTTACTGCAGTATACAGCAAGAGAGGGGCTCGCGATTCGGTTCGTTGACGCTGGCTTATACTCGTAATCGGGGCCTTCGCTGCTCGATCAAGGTATCCTGCCACGCGCGCCGTGTTGCGTAGTTGCCTCCAGAGCGATAGTTTCTTGATACCTCCGATCGTTGTATGTTCGATGCTGCACTTTTTGCCCCGCCGCGGTGGTCTAGTGGCTAAGGTACTCGGCTGCTGACCCGCAGGTCGCGGGATCGAACCCCGGCTGCGGCGGCTGCATTTCCGATGGAGGCGGAAATGCTGTAGGCCCGTGTGCTCAGATTTGGGTGCACGTTAAAGAACCCCAGGCGGTCGAAATTTCCGGAGCCCTCCACTACGGCGTCTCTCATAATCATATAGTGAATTTGGGACGTTAAACCCCACATATCATTCAATCAATCAATGATGTTGCACTTTCCTGCTTCCTCACTGCCAACAGAACTTATAGGGTCATGTCAAGGCGTTGCGTGCGGCCATACGAAATAAGTTAGCCTCTCTGATGCAATTGAAATGCATGGTTTACACTGATGATGCTGAAATTTTGCTGGTGTTATCGCTATCATTCTTACGCATTTGTTTTGTGTGTAACTGCAGAAGTATATATTGCGTGGTGGCAACGATTAAATCTTCGCTTTAAGTCAGTGCTGTTGTTTGCGTCTTCCATTTTTTTGTGCTCCGCCTTTCGCACTGTTGTTCTTTCTCCTAGTCTCTGATGCCCTATAATGACGTTCTTGATCTGTAAAAGGTGATATATCATCATCGTATGATACACTATGAACATACAAGTAAACCGGAACGACGTATACTATTGAAACAGTGTCCCACTAGCTACATTACTCCGTAACACGCCTTCAAACGTTATTGCTGCTGGCAAACGCGAGTGCCTTTCTTAAGTTATCTTCGTGATTGGCTGGGCGCATCTACAATATCATATAGCCAGAAGCATGGTTGTCAACTGCTCACATTTTCTACCGATTGTAGAATATAAAGTTTCTCTGAATAAGAAAAACTCGAACCTGTGATGAACTCTTTAAACGCACTCGTGGTCCTAAACGTGAGAGACTGCGCTAAATCTGGGAGGTTGCACGGCTGACATTCTGTGTCTCCTACTCAGCAAATATTCGCATGTCGTTGTGAAACAACATGGCGTGCCTATATATCTTAAAACACATTCTACTACGAGTGTGAATTGACACTTGAAACTTGGTTTGCTGTGTATATAATTACTGTCATTGTTGCCTTAACAGATTGATTCGTCTGAGCCACGAGGAGGCTTTGTTTTTTGGCCTGTAGTTAATAAAGGGCGTACATCATTTATGTTTTTGCACCATCGTCATCGTCATCTTCTACAAATATTCGAAAGGTAATGGTACGAAACGATACGGTGGCAGAACAAGACGGCCCAAAATGCTCCTTGTGTCTCGCATTCGATGATAATTGTGTCGTTTTGGCCGGATTTATCCGTCACCAGAGCGGTGCCTGTGGCGTTGTTTTGCTAAGCTGAATGTGACAGGTTAGATGCTCATCACGCTGGCCACATCTGATAGATAAACGAAAGTGAACTAATGTGATTTAATGAGTCAAAAACACGTTAACTTACTTTATTTAACCAGAATGAACCCACTACATTACACTGCGAAGCGCGTGATAATTAAGTGATTACTTAGCCACGTCGTACCTTTGGGCTATGTTCCAATTTAAGATTTTCTTAAAAACGGTGTCGGCTGTGAGAGCATGCTTCTGTAGAAAGCGACGTTTATAATCAGACGTATTGCTGAAGGCAACTGACATATTGTCAAAATAAAAAGAAATTTTCCACCATGACAGAACGAACATATACTACTCCGTAATACGCCTTCAAACGCTATTGCTGCTGGCAAGCAAGTATATCAGTCAAGCTTGCAGGTCGGTCGTTTTTGAACGCATATTCGGAACCATGCTAGAGGCTTCCATAACATGCCAAATAAATTTTGCCTGTGCATACGCGCTTCTCCGTCGAATCTGCGGACATGACTTTTCAATTATTGTAAGAGAACGTTGAGTCATTTTCTTTCACGAAGATTTCACGTGCTAAATAAGAGATAAGAATGAAAATATTAGACAAGACCTCTCCAGCGCGTGTGGATAGCAAAGCGTGCAAAAACAAAATTCGCTTAATCTACGCCTTCAGCAAGTGAACAAAAAAAAGCGATTATTTCGTCAGACAATGAGTTTCGCGCACGAAGTGCTGAATTCGCGTGACGAGAGCGATAACAATAAAGTCGATGAATAATCAGTAATGGCGTCATTACAGAGCCTCACAGGAAAGAAAAAAGCACGGGAAGAAGGACAAACGAAAAGGTGAAAGAAGAACGAAAAAAAAAGAGGCTCCTAATTAAGGTGTTTTCTCTTTCACCGCAAAAAAGTTTCAACTCTGCGGCGCAATGAAAAGGCTGCACGTCTCTCCCCGAGTCTCATAATTGTCTGTAATAAAGTTGGTATTCGAGCACGGTGCCTGTCAAAGTGGGACAGTCTAATTAGCCGAATTTTCGTTCTATTCGTTTCACGCGGCTCTCACGTCTGCGTTGTCATTTTGATACTTCACTTAATGTTCTGATCAAGCAGCCTACGAAAAAAAGAAAAAAAAAGATCAAAGCTTATTGCATTAGTTGAGGGAGATGAGCCGAACCTTTCCCTCCCGTATGTGACACGGCGAAAATGAAGGACATTTAGAGCTTATAATAGCTCTCGATGTCAAACGAGCGTTCAAGTACGCTGCCAACCCGAGAAGAGATAATATTTGGACGGCGTACGAAGCCGTTGCCTTCTATATTATAAAAGTGCAGTGATACTGCTGGGAAACTAATGGTACAAAATGAAATGACGTGCAAAATGAAATAAACGCATAATATCAACACGCGAGCAGAACAAAGAAAAATCAAATTGCCGTGAATACTTATTTATTCAGTCAATTAGTTACAGTGTATATTGTAATATTCAAATATACAGGGCAAGTGGGCAGGGTTGACGAAAATGCAGTTTATTGCCAGACAAAGTGCCGTATCATGTCCGAGTCATTAAAGTATGCAAGGAGCAGTAAGGTACACATTTACCAATAATGGCACATAGAAGCAGCCATAGTTATACAATTTCTTATAACAATCAACAAAACATCGCCTGAGAACAATAATACTTTATAATAGGATCTTCTAACCAAAAGTAGCAGTTTCTCTATGCATTGTTGTCAGTAGCGTGAGCTTGACGTAAAAGTGCACAGGAGGCAAGAATATCATGTATATAGTGCAGTAATCATGCCACGATAGTAAATACACTAGCTGTACTGGAAGTGCATGCATGCACTGAAAGTTATAAGTACACAATAACTTATAAGACGCCCTCAACGTCCGCCGCAATTGTGTAGCAGTTAGGCTACTCGGCTGCTGGCCCCCGAAGGTTGCGACTTTGATCCCGGCTGCCATGGTGGTCGAATTTTGATGGATGCGAAATAGTAGAGGCCCGTGTGCTGCGGCATATCACTGCATGATGAAGAGCTCCAGACAGTCAAAGTTTTCGCAACCTTACACCACGGCATCTCTCATGATCATGTCGTGGTTTTGGTACATAATACTCCAGATAATACTATGAGACATACTCGACAGAGGTCCCACCAAACAAGTCTGCTGATTACAATTCCGCACAATGTGTGATCATCTACGCGTACATGGTGTCCTTCCCAAGCCATACAAATATGACGACTGCATTCGTATTCATACTTTTTCAATCGTTTCTTTAGTGGTACTATGAATGTCATAATGAGGCTTGTTTACTGTCGCTAAAGTGATAAAAGAGCTCAATAAAAATATGTTAAGCTCCCGAACAAAGTATTTGGCGAGAACTGGTGATATACGTAAGCTCTACTCATTTCTTTGACACTTTATTTACGTGTCCTGCGGGTACAGCAGCAGCAGCAGTGGGAATTATAAAGAATGCAACAAAGATGCCATCAGCCGTTCTGCGTGCCAGCAGCAGTGGCCTTGCTCCTCATGATCCGCTACCATTCCCATGCGTGGTTGGTTTACTCGAAACACACGGGCGAACGAGCCTAGTCAGACACGCCACCTGATGCATTACGTGTTTATAGCAGCCCGTATGCCTTGATAATGTGGTCGACTTCGTGTAGCGAAACGCGAAATAGGCTTTGTCGTAGGCCTCTTTTCGGGTTCAGACGCTCGCCAAGATATTGATGTGTCGTACATTCTTCCGGCATCGCTTTGCTTTTGAAACCTACACGGATGCTCGCACCTCAATTTGCCCTTGCCTGGTATAGAGTAGCGACGCAAAGCACGGGGGCATAGTTTTACTTCCACCATCGTAATGGAAGGCCGCACACGCGTTGATGTTTTTTTCTCCGTTCGCGGAAGTGCCTAGTGGGTCGGCATCTTGTCTTCCCGGCGTCGCCGTGATATTATTTACAACGGCGTGTTCTTGCGCTCGCCTTGCCCCCCCCCCCCCCCCTCTGGCGTCTCGTCGTCAGTGCTTTTAGGGCATACGAGTGCGGCATTAGCGCTGTTCGTCTTCATTTGCGTCACCGGCGCGTCGCTCGCTCGACTCTCTGGCAGCGCTGAAAGTATATACACGGTCTCTTCGCGCGATCCCGAAGGCTAAACGAGCTTTTTACACGCTTCACGCCCTCTCCACTCCAAATTAAGGCACGCTCAGCGCGAACAGTGCTATAAGCACCCTGGCTTTTCTCGCTAATGCAAAGCGTCGCCAATGATTACAAATGACGCGGGTTATTCATTTTCGTGTTAGTGTATAGTACAGAACTTCGCAGCGAAGGGGGTGAAGTGCTGACTTCTGGATAAAAAAAAGCAAGAAAAAACTTCATAGCGTTAAGATAAGCATCAAGAAGAGAAACCTGAAGTCGGAAGCACTGTAAAACGGGAGCTTGTTGTTAACCCCTAGTAATCAATGCCCTGCTGTAGGTACTGTATTAGCGTTATGACCTCTTTCGTTGTGTTCTTTTATGTCCCACGCTGTTATTGGCGAGTAATTCTTTGTTGAATGGTAGACGCGGTGCACTCTAAATGAGCATTCATTAAGAGGAGTAGCAAATTAAAGTATGATAGAAATATACCACCAGACGCTGCTTTGACTCAGAGTTGGAGACTGAAAAAGAAAATTCAGGGGTTTTACGTGCCAAAATGCCGACGCGATCTTGAAGAATATGTTGTGGTCAAGTGGAGGGGAGGGGTAAAGCTTCAGAGTTAAGAAGTTGTTGCAAAATTGCTCAACCACTTGAGAAGTGAATGGAAGAACACATGTTTTCGAACATCCTTCTTCCGCTTCTCTCGCATATTTGTTAAGTTTGCTTCGCCTAAAGCGCACTGTTCAAGCACAAAGCACGCTTTACAGGAGCACAAAAAAAAAAAAGGCTGGTTGCAGAAATTGCGTTTTTGCCTCGCTTCCTCCTCCTCGGCTAGGGCCGCTTTATTAGATTTGGAGCTGGTTTACAGAAACTGCGTCTTTCCCTCACCTCCTCTTCTTTGGCAAGTGGTGCTTTATAAGATGCGGGCATTTCCTGCTCGCCGATATGTCACACTCAGGCGCCCGAACTCACACTACGCATTCGCGACTCTCCTGCTTCCCTCTCTCCAACAGCAGCATGTTGCTCTCTCCTCTTCTTTCCCTCCACCTGCTTGCACTCGCTCCCCATTACGCATGTGCATCCTCTCTCCTCTCCTACGCTCTCCCTCCTATACCTTGCAACGCCGACGCAGGGAGCATCTGCTAGCGAGTTTCTTGATTTAAGAAATACTGGAACCTTCTCCTCGAAAGGAAACCCTGATGGCATGCGAGGCAGTAGCACTGCGCACGGGTCAAGTTACGGGTTGAACGACACTAACGCGGGTGCTTCGTTTGAAGCGATGGCTGGCGCAGGTCTTGTAGGTGACACGTACAGACATGTTCAGCGCGTACGTTAGATGCACGTCATGTTTATTGCGCGTGAACCGACGAGTCGGTGGTGTAGCGAGCGGTGGTCGCGGCAGGTGTTGAGGGCGAACGGACGAGGCGGCAGATGTGGGTGCCGCGGCGAGCGCGTGGCAGGCGAGGGAACGAGTGACGTCCGCGGGCAGCAGCGGTGGGACCTACTTGGCACCGCGCCAACACCTGCGGCGCATGGCACGTTTGGCGGAGGGATAGCGTTACACAGGCTTATCAAAGAGCTGCTTCGCATCTAAAAACCGAGTGCTCGCGCTGCACAACCACGATACCCTGCGTCACCCCATGGTTCCCTTGGGAGAGATGGTGCAATTTTTTTGCTGGTCGCTTAGACTTCGCTACTCATATGCTCCACCCGAAGGTTGGCTTATGAGAACTATTGGAAACATTTCTAATGTATAGTAGCTTTATTTTAAACGATGATAGCCATGTGGTCATTGTATTTCTTCCTAATCAACATTCCGCCATAATACGGCTTGAAGAACTTCATTTAACGATTCTGAGGTTCCACCACTTAGGGCGACAAGCGTATTGATTTCTGCAGTACACCAGCTGTGGCTTCTATCTCGCCAAAAACAGCGTCAAACATGAAACTCCACTTCCCATAATCTAGCAATTTTGTATGCATTATCAACATTACTCTCTTTCTCTTCAGCTTATTGTGTCAATCTCGTGCTTTATTTACAAAGCCTTTCGTTCACAAACGTTCTTTCACACTTATTGGTTGCCTTCGCTAATAATATTAGTATACGCGAGATCACTTTAAGCTAGATGTCTGGTCCTGCAAATAGTTCTGGGGTAAAAGTATTCTTTCGAATGCAGACATACAGGCTTCTGGCGGCAAGAAATGTGTGAAGTAGAAGTAATGCTGACGTGTGGGTGTGTGCAGTCTAACCCATGGCCAGCGTATTAAAAATCTTTGAGGATGATTGAGCTTCACTCTTGAAAATTAATGTAATAACCTAATCCGACACCATCTACATCGCCTTCTCGTCTGTTTGTTGTGCTTCGCTCACTCGTAGTCTAAAAAAATTAACGTTTGTGGGTGTAAGTTCTTAAAGTCTCGCACGGCCCTAACTGCAAGTGTAGTCCGAATGTACGCCGTAATTTGCCGTTTCGGGATGAAGCAAGGCACCCGCAACGTGTTCGTAAGGTCATATGCGTACTTGCGTAGCTGTACAGCGTGTCAATTCCGTGGGTGATTGTAATGATGAATTATGGCTGAACTCATTGTTATGTTTGGGTAACTTTAAACCACCCTTCTTTAGCGCAGTCCACTCATTGTGATACGTGGTGTAATTCAAGCCTTTGGATGAGCAATACTACGTTTGAAGGGGGGTGGGAAGTGGTTTTGTAATTGGGGAATGAAGAGAAACGTGGCTCCTCACTGTACATGTTACCTGTATGGGGAACTTTTCGAAGCCATTTCACGCATTGGCGTGGCTCTGTCGCAGAGTACATGAGCTTCATGCAGAAGGCCAAAGCTTGATATCGGCTCGAGCCTTGGTCTGCCTTCGCTTCCCCAGAAAACTAGAGCACAGGCAATGATGCTTAGACTCTTACAGACAGATTCATCTCCGAATCAGGCCTCCTTTCATAAAATTTACCCAGATAGCTATACTAGCAGCTCGTTCCCACGTTGTGGAAAAATGCTTAAATTAGCGCATATGCTCAGGCGATGCCCCTCGTTACTGGGCAGTGATCATGCCGACCAGGTTAAGCGGTGCTCCACCATCCGAAGCTCCAACAAAGAGGGTCAACTTTGGGCTGTCCAGAGATCCCGTGCCAACGTGGGATAAGCTGCGCGCTAGTCGTGCCTCTGAGGACTGAAAATAAAGCTCCAACATCCATCCAATCCTATATATAGGAATTTTTCACTCATGGACAGTGCCGCAGACGAGACATTAGATTTACGGGGACACGAGCTCATTTACGCTTATGTGATTCTTATGTGGTTCTTAAAGGAGAGAAAAGAAGATGAAAGAGAGCTCCGTAACTGTCTGCATCACAGTGCGACGCCTCAACAGTAGCTCACGAGGGATGGGGGTAAGGAGGGATTAAAAGGATAGGATTAAAAGGTACAGAGATAGAGAGAGGGGTAAAGAAAGAGCGTGTCGCAGGGGCAGCGACATCCGGAAATTAGGAGAAAATAGGAAAGATGGACAAGGTCGCAGTAGTCTGAGTACGGGGCACCTCTTGTCGGCGTCAGAAGATGGCGTAGGGTGAGCCGGTCGGCCAGAGCTGCGCTGTCGTTGGAGATCGCCGGGGCACAACCGGTCGGCACGAAATCCAGAGAGCGAGTCGTCATTCACGCCATTGCTTTAAAACAGTGCCAAACCACATGTTTCGTGTCCTCCATTCCGTTTCTGTAAATGCGATGATGTTGAATAAACTACGTACGCGAGTGATTTTAAATACCACGCAAAAAGAAAAAAAAACACATGCAGACACAAACCGTAATCATATTAACCAGGGCTCCCCGAAACCTCGATATGATTATGAGAGACATCGTAGTGGAGGGTTTCGGAAATTTTCGGACATCTGGTGTTGTTTGACGTGCACGGACATAGCACAGCACACGGTTTTTGAGCATTTTGCTTCCAACAAAATGCATTATCCACAGCTGGGATCGAATCCGCGTCATTCGGATCGGCAACGGAGCACTGAAACCACTACACTACCACGATGAACTAACTATGCACATAAAAAAAAACACTAGTAGCTAAACATGTCCTTTGCATTTCACGGATGATGCACAAAATCTAAACGAGTGCAAGACGCTAGACATCGTTTAAAACAAAGAGAAAACTGAAGTGTTCGAGCTCGCCGCTTTCGTGTACTCTTGTTTTCGTCAAAGGTTTTCGTTTTGTTTAATGCACACTCTCTCCCTCTTCTTTCTGTCTCGAACAGCCCCACGCGCGCACATGTGCTTTCATGGGTGCTTTTGAATTCCATAAAAGCACCGAGAAACACCGTGAAGAATTCGCCTCATAGTTTTATATCAAATTACTTCTTTCAGCTCAACATCTCGCGAAGCCGTTTAGGCAAATTGCAATCTTTTTCTTGTTCGAAACAGTGTGCCGTGTGTTTAGTTTCTGTGAACGCAAATATGTTATAGTGCTTATCGCACGCGATAAGACAAGTAAATGCTTTTTGCTCTCAAAAGCAAAACACACACGAGTGCACAGATTGCGCAAAGCTGTTAACTGTTATTGTTCACCCTTGTTGTACTTACGACTTTCGTCATTACCACCACTCCCTGGCTTCATTTTTTGTTTTGTTTTGCTCTATCACGTTTTGTGATCGCCGCATGAGCGAATTTTGAAAGTCAAATTTATACGAAGCGACAAAGATTGCTTTAATATTTTTTTATTGTTTTTGATCAATTCAGGAATCTCTTTAACACGTGATGCCGTTCACTTTCAAAAAACTTCGATACATCTTACTTTCTCTTTTTTTTCTTCCCTCAATTATTACAGCTGACGACCTGCATGTCTACGGAGCGCGTTTTGAAAACTACTATAAATCTGATCGTGTTCTTTTTTTTTTTACAAAAATATGCTCACAACACGTTAAGCTCCCCGTTTAAGGGTAGCCCGATTTGTATTTCTTTTTCGTCTTTATTGAAGCTGGAGGCACATTACGGCTACTGGGAAGAATGTATTAAACTATGATTTGGGCAGCGCACGTTATTTTTTATGTTGTCGTAGCTTAGGCATAACGAAGTCTTAGTTGAAGCATTGCGCTGAGAGCTACAGCTACGCTTAGTTTTTTTTATTATTCAATGGGGCATGGCGTGCATAGATGCCTGAAGCAGAGATGGAAACAAGTTTTTTTTCTCAATTTATTCATTACGCATTACCCCCATGTCAAGTTAGGGATAAAGCACAAGAAACCACGATTTTTTTTCTCCTGAATACTCTTATTCAGGGCTTTTTTTGGTCGAGTGTGTACAAGGGAAGGAAGGAGGTGAACGTTAAGTGAAATGTTAAAAGTAAGAAAGATCACGTAAAGAAAGCTTGTTTGCAAGCAAAAAAAAAAGTGAATGTATTTTTAAAGCGACCACATCGTCATTTAACTGTTTACGCCTTTTCAAGTACAAATCTTCTTGCTGTATACGTGTCGTAGAAAGTGCGTCTATAGCTGCCGGAACTTTTGTTTTGTGTCGGTTCATTCGTAATGTGTAAAACGCTTCTTAACAGTGTAGCGCCATAACCACTACAACGGGGTGACGTCCATAGTGACCCTATAATACTTATAAAGGGCAGTTA
This sequence comes from Rhipicephalus microplus, assembly GCF_043290135.1. Classification (NCBI taxonomy): domain Eukaryota; kingdom Metazoa; phylum Arthropoda; class Arachnida; order Ixodida; family Ixodidae; genus Rhipicephalus; species Rhipicephalus microplus. The sequence continues at coordinate 29,389,551 of NC_134702.1, forward strand.
CGAGAACTTTCGCTCGTAGATTGACGAGCGATTCAGCGACGACGTTTCTAGTGCGAAAGTGGGAAAGTAATTATGAGAAGAGGGGAAAGATACAGTGCACAAGGCGAGCACCTGCTTTGTGCATGGTGTTTTTCTTCTCTTCTCATTATTCCTTTCTTTTCCGCTTTCGCGCTAAAAATGTCTGTGATGCGACACCAGCTCACACAACAGGGAATTCTATTGGGGCTATCCAGCGAGTAAACGGTGCGGCGACAATACACCACATTTCTAAGGATTGGAGTACTGTTTCACCCTCCCCCTCATTTTTTCTCTCTCTCTCCTAAAATCACTACATCGGGTGCGTCTGGCCGCAGGCATAACTGGTTATACTTGTGGACGTTACGCACACACACACACACGCTCTAGTAGGACTTGTAAGCGCAGGAAGCCTAGCGGATGAACACGAGATGAGCGGCGTGCGGCGGGACCTTCGTTAGGGTCTATTGGGAAGCCCTGAGGGGCTATACTTTGTGTGTTCCGTTTCGAAACGGTTTGCTCGTGCGATTATGGCCCCAACGACGAGCTCGGAACACAGACCTGGCAGAAAGCGCGAGCGCCATTTGGGAGCCGGATTTGAGGTTTTGCTTCGGGACGACCGCCCGAGGCAGCAACGACCACCGTCGACGGAACAGTACGCCACATTCTTCAGCGGCGCCGCGCCTTTGCCCCATTGTTCGTCTTCTGAAACCCCCCGAGTCATTACGCTGGCTGGATAGGCACTTGCTTTGCCACTCCGTGCCCATCGGGCTTTATTATTTTATCCGCCGTCACCCGCGCCCGTTCCTTCATTTCTTTTTTTTATTGATGGGGTCGTCCGTAATTGGCTGACGAGGTGGGAACTTGCACTGCTCACGGATTGAGGAGCGGGAACAGAAGGGGGAGGGATGAACACGAAATGAATAAGGAAAGAACAAAGAAAACAAGAGTGCAAGCTACGTAGTATATTGCCGGTTATTGTCTCGTGCAGCGATTGAATCAGCCAACCTGGCTTGCCCATGAGGTTAATTAGGGGATACGCCCTGCATATTAATGACTGGGATTCGTGTGGGCCGCGGCCCCGTGCACAGCACGTTTTAGAAGACTGGTACCTCGCACGAACCTTCCATTGAGGCGTCCGGGCTGTGGGCGCCTTTGGCGAGGCGACGTGCTCGCGGCGGTCTATGCCTCGCTTCGACCTCTGACCAGAATGCGCATGGGATTTCGGGGGGGGGGGGGGGGGGGGAGGGCGTTTACGTGTAGGGGTTTGTTGAAATGGTCTTTTTTTTTCCTCGAGTCGCGAGCTTAGATTTCTCTTCCCGCATCATGTGTTTGACCCGAGTCGAGATAATTATTTCATTACGGTTCTTTTAACGAGATAAAGCAGAACTCGTTACGAAAAAACGTGGTCTGGTGCCTGTATTGCGTACCTATCGACAGGTATATGTACATGTGAAGAGATGGAAACTTATAGCGCGTTTCGGTTGCCATTTTTCTGTCACGTCCGTGCCTGCTTCGGTTCCTTACTTTTTTTTTTTAAGTGCAGAGCACTTTAGAAGGCTGGGTTGTCGTATGCTGTCGTATGTTGTAGCCATCGCTTGGCGTCAGGCGAAAAAAATCACCACTCAAAAACTCCGTACAAACGGCTAACCATTCGAAACTGAAACGTGCGGCCCCGGTGTTTAGCAGTAGGTTCAACGCGACTCTGCACTCAAGCCTTTCACAATTCTTCGTTACATGTTCGTGCTTCTTATTCACGTCCGACACACGTTTGGCTTCAGGTTACCACAGTGTTTGTTTCACACGCCTCACATTGCACTCGCATGATCACGGTCATGGAGGAGCGTAATGAGTGGTCGAATGCGTTTCGCAATCCGTCAATAACAGTGGTTGAATTCTCGAATGACAGTCGTTCACAGACGTCGCAAGCCGAAGCCAAAGTGACGCTGGAGAAACTCCCGCCGAAAGAGGGCGCTCGCCGCGGCGAACACGCTCCCGCAATCATCACATTGATAATGTTGTGCCCGCAATGGTAGCGCTTAACATCGCGAACTAGCTCGGCTATGTGACACCATAGCTGCAGGCACCACCGCTCGACGGAGTGGATTGCAGGATCCACCCGCCACCAGCGCTTGCATTCCCGTAGGCGATTTAGCACGGCTTGGAAGGCTGCCGGGTCATCGGTGCGCAGTTGATGCCGGCACCCGGCCACGTGGGCCTGTTTTTGTGCCCTGACTGCCGCATCGGCCCGGCAAATTCGAGCTGTCTCACGTTTCTACTCTCGGCGCTCTTCTATATACAGTTGTACGTGGCTTATCCATGCGGAACGTTTCAGTAGAAACTGATGCGCTAAGACGGTAAGTTGGGCCATTTGGTTAGGATCCATCGTGAAGTTCATCCGTCCAGCGCCGTCTTTTCTTTTCTCTTTTGCTCCTTCCCTGTCCTGTGTTTTATGGTATTGCGCTGTAAATAAGTTCTGATGCGTGCCTGCTCGGCACCCCGGCTTCGATGCGATAAATGACGTCACTCACAACGCAGCCAATGCAGCGTGTGCTTGGGTACGTAACAGCAAATGGAGACCGCTCGTGACACCGATGCCGAACGGTTTTTTGTTTCTCCAAGCCATATACAGCTTTCGCAGTAAAACCATATGTAGCATATCCAGGCGCAGCATATTGCGCGCGTGCTCTCGTCTAAGACAGGTCTTTTTGTTCTTTAAGAGGCCTTGATGGCGGTATTCAGTGCGATCATTACCTCTATAGCTAGGAAAAAAAACAACGTAAGCCACGTATGAAACTGAGAGAGGAAGCAAGTGACAAATAGAAGGAAAGAGAAATGAAAAAAAATTAAAATGAAAACAGAAATCAATAAAAAAGAAAAAGCACAAGGAACACTGGGGGAAATAACAAGAAAGAAAAAAGGAGAAAAAGAAACAGAAAACTGAAGAGAAACAAAGTATATAGGCTGTCCAGCTCCGCACATCCTTCAAGCTTGATACCACCAGTGCGAAGTGTCCTTACCTTTTTCCGTTATTTATTTTTTTTACGCTCTCCCATAGTAGAGTACTATGTACTCAAAATCGTTAAACATTTTTTCTAAGTACGTCCAAGGGATGCTCGTTTGCATCTCTGCGATCAACTGCCTTTTTGATACGGACTACACGGAAATCGAAGAATCTCTGGTTCGCGTTTCTCGTCCGGTACGAGGGCAGCGCTTATTTTGGGAGACTTACACAACCAGCAATACGAGATGGGGAACGGCATAATTGCGAAGGCTGCGCCTAAGATAGGCGCAGCGAAGAATCGAGAGGAGGGGAAGGTCACTGGGCCCACAAACCAGCGCGGTCACAAGAAATGCGAGCCGAGTCGTCCCGTGACAAATGCTCGAACTGCTTCGATGGTCGCCGTTTCTCAATTCCTAATTGCTCTGGGGCAGCCACGCGCGGCGACTTGAACCTTTGCCGTAGTTGAGTAAGCGCTGTTTGCGCACTCTTGTTTTATTAACGTACTTCTGCTTCTGCAGAGCTGCATATTTTATTTTCGTATTTATGCGACTATCCTCTTGAGCCATCATATTTTTACTTCTCAGCTTCCACGCACGCGATATTCCAGGTCATATTTTTCCCTTCCCTTTTCTACCCCTAATTTCCACGAGAGGGCGCTGCAACACTGTTCCCGCATGCGTTAAGAGGCAGAATTGCGTCCGCAGGTCCTACTATATCGTAAATTTGGACGACGATAGCCGGTGGTTTTGCGATTGCTTAAACGCGGCATGATTTCTTTTATGGGTGCCTGGTGCGTTATTTTGCGGGCAATTTCATCTTATGCCCGCAAGATTGCTCGGACTGTCTTATGTTCCACGAAAACCGTAGCGAATGGCTTAAGCTAGCAGAATTTCAGTAGCACCAATAAGGAAAATCAAAGAAAATATGCAATGATTTCTTATGAAGCTGATTATCGACCGGTGGAAAAGGTGCCCCAGTAGGTATTCGAAGCGTGCGCTTTGAATAACAAATAACAGCGCTTTAGTGTAAATGTCAAGAATACAATAAATTGCATGCAAGAACTTTGTTCCACAGCATCAAAACAGCAGATATATGAAACTGAATATTATAATAAAGTATTTTTATGCTGATCATGCTATAGTGTACGCTGTACATTTCCAAAAACATGGTTGAATCCTTTCAACCATGTTTTGAAAACAAACAGTGTTCATTATGACATCAAGATAATTCCGTTCCACAGAGCTCAGAAGCAATATGAGCGTCTTGCTTCGATGCCCAGGATCATTGTTGTATTAGAACAAAGCAATCGTGATCCCAGCTGCACCATGTCGCGGTGCAGTTTAGGTCGATAACATAGCCGGTTCGTATTCACGAGATCCTTTCTCTTTAACTCGCCTGATCAGTCATACCATTGACTGCAGCTCCTCTTAAGTGTGAAGTGACGTATGGTCGAGCTGAATCAGGTGTGCGGCGTGACATTCCTTACTGCACATGCAATCCCCTCCCCCTCTTTCCTCTGTTGCGCTCTCGCCTCGCAACGCCAACCCAGGCAGCGTCTGCTAACTTAGGCTCGCTCCCTCTCTCTCTTCTACACATCCCTCCCCGTGGAGTTTACGCCCCCATTGTGCATGCGCGTACCCTCCCCCTTTCTCACCTCGACGCCGGCAACGCCGACGCAGGCAGCGTCTGCTTGCAATTTTATTGATTGAAAATCTGATTGCTCGCGCTGCACAACCGTTCACTGGGTACCCCGTATAATTAGGCACTAGGTCCTGACCTCCAAGGTAGTGCCGGTGGGAGATTTTTCCTGTGTTCTGTTGAACAATAAAAATTCGTAGTGTGCGCGCCAACTAAAAGGGTGGGTCTCTGCGTCCGATCGGAGTCCACTGTCTCTCATTGCCCATTAGCAGCGATTGGCATGTACCAGTAGGAAACACCGGTCCGTCACTGCATGCTTTGCGCCTGCAACAGTATCAAAACTTGGGCTAGTTGGCTTTGCATGGTATAATTGTGGTTCTTCTTTTCCCTCTCTTCCCTCTTTCTCATCTTTCTTGTCCCCTTCCCTAGTCCACCAGTGTAGGGTAGCCAACCGGATGTCGTTCTGGTTAACCTCTCTGCCTTCTCCCTTTTGTTGCTTCCTCCCTAACGCAGGAAGATGCGAATGCCTGTCATGCGTTCTTTTGTGTTTCCTCGTGCGTTAAAACCACAGTTATATACCACGCTTCGCGCCTCCCAAAGTTTCTCTCCTGTACGACGCCGCGATGAGCGCCAGCATCAACGCCGCCGCCAGTGTAAGCGTTCGCGCCCGCAGCTTCGCATCCACACATGGGTCCCTCTAGCGGGAGATGGTGTAACTTTTTTACGACTTTGAGCTGCGTACTTAAAATTACCGATGATATTATAAACAGCACGGTGTAGAAAACGCAACTGCTGACCCGCAGGTCGCGGGTTCAAATCCCGGCTGCGGCGGCTGCATTTCTGATGGAGGCGGCATATTGTAGGCCCGTGTGCTCAGATTTGGGTGCACGCTAATGAACCCCAGGTCGTCGAAATTTCCGGAGCCCTCCACTACGGCGTCTCTCATAATCATATGGTAGTTTTGGGACGTTAAACCCCACAAATCAATCAATAATTCAATCAATCAATCAGAAAACGCAACTCTTCTAGACAGCCCGTTGCAGCAATGTTGATAACGCTTCATGATCTCGCGCACGCTCTTGTTATCAAGTCTAGCTAAGCAAATCGAACCTTTCATTTTTGTCCTTTCTAGATCGAGATCTTATCTATCTCCCTCTCTCACCTTTATGCCCCCCTTCCCATTCTCCCAGCGTAGGGTAGCAAACCGGGCATGTGCCTGGTTAACCTCCCTGCCTTCGCTCTTGTTGTTCTTGTCTTCCTCCTCCTCCTACTTTAGTTTACTCTGCTTCGTTCTCCTTTCCAGCGTACCCAACGAGGCAGACGTAGTTTATCATCCGCTACTAAGCAGTCACACGCTACTATTGAATTCGAACCTTCCTTTCTACCATCGCGCTTTCGCATTTGGGCGGTATACGTTTGACTGTCAAGACGTTAAGATTAATATCACTTCGCGCAGCGCCTGGTATCGCTCTGTCCGGTGTCCCGTGCTCGACGCCACCGCCGCTTTCATTCTTTTCTTTTTTTTTTCGCCATGAAAAGGAACCGCGCCCTGTACGTTCTCGCTCTGTATTTATATACGGACGCCGAGAGCGGCAGCATTTCGACACCGCGGCGTTATGCCATGCGCGTGCACCTAGATCGGTCTATGTTATTATTATTTTTAATTTTTTGTTTATCGGAGACTCTCAGCGTCTTCCGCATGCTTCATCGGTGCTGGTTGCCCCGTCTCGCATTCGCCGAACCTAAGGACCGCGTCTTTGTTCTTTCCCGAACGCTAGGCCTCCTAATGTGCGGCTGACAAGGAGGCTGCGCTCTCGCGAGGATATGAAGATGAATGCGGGAAACCGAGAGAGAGAGAGTCAAAAAAAGAAGGAAGAGAAACGAGAATGACGAGAAGAAAACAGAACTCCTTCTCGCGGATGTATCAGGCACCTTCCTTGTTTTGTATGGATTATACGCTTTCGTTTTGATTTTACTCGAATGCAGTCGTGCCACTGCTTGTTGTTAGAGAAGCAGCTTTGGCGATATCATCACGACAAATGAAGATGTGTCACCTTCTTAACATTCTTCTTTATTTTTTATCGTGTGTGTTCGTGCGTGTGTGTGCGCGTGTGTGCTAGGGGGGAGGGGGAGAAGTGGGTATGCATGGACTCCGTGCCCGTGGACCATGTTGGCTAATGACTCCGTTGCATTGCAGAAAAAAAAAATGAAATGGATGACTGGCCTTTCTAGGTTTGTATGAGCGAGAAAACTACCCGCGCAAATGAAATGCAGCAGTCGATCTGTTTATTAAAATCGAGTGAGCGCGAGCGGTGAATGCACTTCCCCAAATACGTGTACGCGCCCATGTGAAAAATGAGAGCTCCGTGCATGGGCTGCGATGCCGTGCGGATGGCGAGCCGAAGAAGCCAAGTTTATTCCCACGAAGTCCGCTTCCGATTCGGCTGCGTATACACGCGCACTATTTGTCCAAACGCGGGTGGAGAGCTTGGCTGTGAAGAGTTTCTTGCGCTTCGCTTTAATCACAATACTCATCCAATCACGATCATGTGGACTGGACGTAATGTTATTGGACTCTCTTGCCCAGGTTGTTTACTTACCCACCATCCCTCTTTTTCTCTCGAAATATATCTATATGGCTCAAAATGCGGAAAGGCACATTTGGCGGACATCGTCTCAGAATGAGCGAAGGGGTTGGACCGTCCTCACGGCCTGATAAGCGAAGGTGTGCCTAAAAAACCTTCTCTCTTTTTCTCTCTCTCTCTTTATTTATTTTTATAGGGGGCATTGATCTGATGAGCTCCCTGTAATCGATATTACTGCTTAGATGACGACGACAACAGCAAAGTATCGGCGATTATGATGACACTATTATTTGTACTTGTCACATTATACTATAGTCACACTGGTAGACTGGTAAGTCATATATGACTTACCAGTGTACTGCTACTGATATAACTGCACTTTACATACTGCTAATACTAATATCATTGCTTTGCTGCAACTACTGCTACTACTAATACTCATGGCAGTAGTGTTAAAACGACGACAAAGACTACATTATTTTCACTTACCAACCTCAAGTGAACCAGATCACAACATCCGCACAAGCAAATCACACACGCTCGCGCAGGTGTCCTATACCTCTGCGATGTCCCTGCCTCGCCATAGTGCGGCCCAATATCTGTGAGCGTGCCAACACACTGACATCATAATGGTAACACGGAAAACATTTATTGGGGGTTCATTATGTTGCGGACGTCATGCGAGTGCTGTTCTGTTCTGTTCTAACTGCTTTGCTGTGGAGAGGTTGAGGTCCATATTGCCTCGCCTACTCCATATCAATAAGTTCTGCAGCGAAAAAAAAAACAGAAAAATACTGAATGGTACCCAAAAACAAACAAACCAAAGAAAAAAACCTAATAGCACTCTGAAACCAGTTCAAATATTTTGCCAACGCACAGTTTGCTTGAAGCAGTCCACACTGTCAAACTGTTCACACGCACACCTCCTTTTTCTACTGTCAGTATACGCACTAACACATTTCAAATCCCTGGCTGTCTCTTCATGTACTGTTCAAAGGTATACTACAATAAGATCTACGGAAGTGTTCGACACTCCAGATTTACACTCAAGTGTACATCGATCACCAATAGGCAGAGAATATCAACGAGAACTAACAGGCAATGTCGACAAGATGGGTGTAGGGGATGTTATTTGTAATAATTGTAATAACAGTGAAAGAACACCTCATTATATTTCAGTGGTTTCAGAGTCACTGTGAAATTATCGGCAATCAACGGGTCGGTAGAGCTCTCCGTTCAGCCCATACAGAAGACCACGACCTGTCAATACCCCTCTCTAGGGCCGACGCTGCTATAGGAAGCTCCGCATTTTTGCCCACCAGTGCTCGATTTCACATTGTAATGCGCCTCTTTTAACGCATGCAAGATTAAGCTCCTTTTAGCCTACGCTAAGTTTACGGCTTTCAACAAGACTCCGACGTGACGCTGCTGTTCTGTGCAGGCTACGGTTGGGCGTCGCGTTTACCCGTGCGTACGCGTACCGCATTGGGATGGCTGACACCACCGCCTGCGTGCATTGCGGAGAAGAAGAGATGATTGGGCACGTCCTGTGTGACTGCCTGGATTATAAAACGCAGACAATACCTTTCTAGAGCACTCAACAGGTTTGATGACCAACTGCTATAAGAGGAATGTATATTACGCCATCGTCTAGGCTCATCATCGCAGAAGGCCGTGCAAGCGCTACTGGGCCCCTTGCGAACTACTGGCCTGTGTGAACGACTCTTATTGGATTGAGTTAGCGTGTGCGTGTGTGTCTGTGTTTTTTGTTTTCATTTATTTTTATCTCTCGCTCTTTCAACCTTATATTACCCAACCCCAGTGCAGGATAGCATACCAGATCCTAGCATCTGGTTTACCTCCCTGCCTTCCTTTTTTCTCGTTTCTCTCTCTCTCTCTCTCCACATCAAGTTCCAGCGTGCCGCATTTTCTCATTTGTGTGGTTTTTATACCATGGACCACATTTAAAGAGTACGCATTGATATTATCGGGCCACGAAAGCACGGCAGTCAATTGTTTATTTGTTTTTGTGTAGATTTTTTTGACTGCCACGAAAGCACGACAGTCAATTGTTTATTTGTTTTTGTGTAGATTTTTTTCTGAAATGGCTCTTTTTTTAAAATCAGATTTACGTGTACAATCACCAAATTATCTTAAAAAATGACTCTATCTTCAGAACGTACCGGACATCTATAAAGCTTCGAAATCAAGTATCGCGCGCCTGTGCCACGCAGCTTTTTCCAATGTTTTGTCGCTTCAAAACCAAATGAGCTATACGAATTCAACTCATTTACATAACCCGGTGAGGATCAACCTTTCCGCATGAAAAAAAGAAGATGCGCGCTACAAAAAACCTTTTCCTCTTTCCATTCCTTTCTCAATGCAGTGTTTCCCTTCCTGCATGTGTACATTAAGCCTCCTCGAAGCTTTCAAATATTTTATGTGAAACCTGTCTGATCCCTCCTTACTCATCGAATCCGCACGAGGCATAAATAAGCAGAACAAAACTTGTATCTGTTCTTTTCTTTTTTTGGCTGAGTAAGTTTACCTACTGACAAAATGCACCCTGTAGGTTCACCCGTAAGACGTTGAAAGAATAAAGAAACCGAAGCGTGGGTCGTGCTTGGAAACTGTATACTCGGCTTTTATATAAACAACGTCGTCGAGGAACACATTTGCAACTCCTCCGAGATTCCTCGAAGCCCGCCTTCTTGGAAGTGGTGTGTACCGTGTTCTTATCGTGTATTTGTTTTCGCACTTTCTCTTACATTCCAGTGGCGGTGGGAACGAAAGTGTATGTGTTACCTGGCGCCACTCCTATGAAAAGCTACGCTACAAGAGTCAAACAGATCCGGCCGTCTTGTAAACCGTGTTTCATATGTCTGTAGTGGGTCACGGGAACATCTCGAGGTGTTTTCATTTCTTTGGCTACTTTTGTTTTCCATGACTCTTTTCCCCATGTTTACAACACGTCTTATTTCGCTTCTTTTATCCTGTCTTTAAAAGAGGGCTCTTTTGTATAGCGTCTTGGCAACTCTCAAAATTGCCACACTGCGCATCCTCGTAAGACTTGCTCTACCTTAACACTTTCGCGTACTTCTCGCTTTATTTACTATCCAAAAAGTTCACGCGAAACATTGTTCGCTTTTGTTTTCAACATATTTTTCGGCACGTTGCTCGTCTATACTTGATCTACCTAGTTCTAAAGCACAGTTCTAAACTCGCGAGTACTTGTGATAACGTGGCAGAGCTGAGAACTTTCAAGAAGCGCACTTCTTTTCTTCTTTCGTTTGTTTCGTGTTTTAAGCCTTACTTTTTCGCTACATAGAGCTGGATTTGTCTAAAGCACCCGGGCGGTAGGTGGTTGAAGAGGTGAACGAACTGGTAGGCCGACGTTTTCTTTTCTTTATTTTATTTTCACCGGTTACTCGAGGCGTCCTACGTGAGACAGCCTCCCAGAGATCCCCGGCGCAGCGCCAGCTGATCGGCCATCTATCATAATTTTCGACAAACGCCCGCTCTGAGCTATGCGAGCGAGACAGCGTACGTATTTTTACTCCTTTATTTATTGTGAATTTGTTTCTTTCTCATTTGCGGGCTTCTCTCTACGGCTCTTGATAAGTTCGTTGAGCCTTTTTATGGCGTCTGGCCCGGGCTGTATGTACATAACGAAACCCTCCTTAACCTCGAAGTGTTTATCCCGCACAGTACTTCGTTTGCGCACCCCCTCCCCCCACCAACCCTCTTCCATGAGGTTTATTACTCTTTCTTTCTGCCAACTGCTGATCATTTAAGGGGGGCGCGCACGAACGCGGAACGATAGACTCAACCGCGCAGCTTTGACAGGCTTAAACGTAGGCGTTTATTGACTTTAGTTTTGGAGGCGGAGGGGAAGTATGTAGAAGCCCGAGGGATTTTTCTCGTCAGAAAGGGTTAATCACGGCCCTTTTTGTTTATTAGATTCGCGTGCATGCTTGTGCGTGTTTTTGTTTGGGGCGATGAAGCTTGCTTAAGGAATCTAGTAATTTTCTCTATCGTACTGCCTGCGAACGCTGAAGTATTGCGCGATTTGCTGAGCCTGCCCAATGGCTCGAAACGGACGAAGCAACGGTCGCGCGCTGCCAGACACGCACTGTATACGCTTGAATTGATATCTATGAGTGCGCATTGGAGACTCCGAAGTCGCGAAGTTTTTCCTTGTTTTCTCATGCTTTTGCGTCCAAATCATTGGACGTAATTGCGAATGAGAAATGACGTAGGTGTTGATGATTAATTTTGGTAGGCACGCTGACAAACATGCTTAAGGGAAATCTTTTTTTTTCGCCTGTTATGTCCGTTCATTTTTCCTTTGTTCAAGTTCCAAAACATTCTCTAAGGTTCGCCAAAGTAAGTGGTTCCTCGTTCCTGCTAAATTATACGTTATGCTTTGAAACTTCTAACAATTGTAAACCGGAAGAGTCAGTGTTGCGAACGTCTATGAGGCGACAAGCTACTCGAAAAGTTAAGCAAGGTTTCTCCTCTTAGGCGTTATGATTTTTGCACCTTGCTGGTTTGTTCAAAGGAGTGGAGTCGGTGAAATTACTTGAAAATCGGAAATACTCAGTGATGTGCCTGCTTAAGTTAATAAAACGGAAGCTCAAGTAATTGGGCTAAATGTGCACTCCAAAGGAAACCACCTGATCATTTTCTGCGAGCAACGCAGTACATTTACTCAGTGCTTCATACGCATAATAAGGAGAGGCGTTACTAGAATGCAAAGTCAAACGATTACTTGACAACAGATTGTCAGGAGCTGGGTTGAATCTGGAGTACGTTTTACTTCTAAATACTGAGGTATTCCAATAACTGATTACCAAAGCGAGAAACGTAAAAAAAAAAAAAAAAACTGAACCTTGTGGAAAGAACCTATATTTGTAAGGACGGATATATGTACAGTACCCAATGATTCAAATGCGACATTATTTTTTTATATTGATGGGCGTGCGCGGTAGCTTTAAACAACCACGTCATGTCGAGATGATGCTGGCCTCTAAATATAATGTTAGCTCTAATCTATGCGTTCGAGGAAAAAGTACGCCGATTTAGCACGAAGTGACGACGGTGGGAACGAAAGTGTATGTGTTACTTGTTCCTAAATGGTCCTGTTTCAATCTCTGAGTATTACTCGAGTAAGTTATGGTCTGCAAAAAGAGCCAACCTTTAGGAATGAATTGCTGGGGTTACTACATCTGTTGTTTGTAGGCAAATTACCAAACAGTAAGGTTCCTCCAACTATACTTAGTTCTTAGGACTTCAAGTCGCCTTGCCGCGGTTGTCTAGTGGTTTTGACACTCTACTGATAACCCGAAGGTCGCAGGATCAAATCCTGGCTGCGGCGGCTGCATTTTCGAGGGAGTTAAAATATTTTAGGCCCGTTCAGTTTGATATAGGTGCACGTTAAAGAGCCCCAGGGAATCGAAATTTTTAGAGCCCTTCACTACGGTGTAACTCATAATCATATCTTGGTTTTGAGACGTTATACTCCAGAAAGCATTATCAGTACTTTAACTAGCACTGCTGTTTAGTGAACCACTTATAGAAACGCTGCAAATGCGGGTCATTAATGCTCTCTTATTGTGGAACCATGGCTCTCATAACCTGATTTACCACCTTGAGGACCTCTCTAGTGGTTGATACATAAGAGGTGGATATACAAAAAGAAAATGCTACAACGACCACGCAATAATTGCGCAGCCCGTGCAAGCCGGAAAAAAATATTGTCGGCGAGATGATAGCGGCAATACTTTCCGAATGACAGCCCACATCTCTGCTCTACATCAACATCGTGATAGGCACACCTTTAGTCGGAGAAAGGAACACGGTGGTGTGCGTGAAAAAGCAAACAGGGCCAGCTCATAGTCGTCTTGATGATAAGACATGGAGACCGGAAGCAAGGTGTGCCGTGTATTGCGCAGGCCTGATAATCGATTAAGGGATGGGTGCCGAGAGAAGGCAAATACATTCTGCATCACGCTAGCGAACTGGTTGTGTTAAAACGAGATCTTCACCCATGCTCTGGGGTGAGCGGCCTAAAACATGTAACTGGAGACTGCTGGTTGAGGCGTTCGTCTCGCAGAGGTCGTAGAGAGTGCGATGACATCGATAGTAAAAAGGATAGCAGCGAGCGTCATGGTTTTATTGGTTGCGAGGAATCAATATATATCATCGACTTTCGAGCCAAAAATTAAAGAGTAACGTATAAGCCAACTTTTATGGTTGTTGAAATTGTTGACTTCGCTTTAGTGGTGCCATGCCTGAAGGAACTGTGGAGCTGGGCGGACATCGTTGTTTCCGTTTATTTCCTCCTCTTCTTATTTTTGTATGTTTTAGGTGTTTTTTTTTAAGATGCGAAGCATCCCTTGCTCGAGCCTCTGTCCCGCGGCGTCAGCGGCGTCCGCACTCACACTAAGCATGCGCGACTCTCCTCCTTTCCTCTCTCCAACAGCTGTGTTTTACTCTCTCCACTCCTTTCCAACCACCTGCTCGCGCTTGCTCTTTCTCCCCCCCCCCCCTCGTTCTCCCCTCTGGGCATCCTACACCGCGGCGTTAAAGGGACACTAAAGTCAAATAACAATTTACGTTCGAGTTAAAGCTCAATGTATGACAACGTTTAAAACAACCACAATATTATCAACAGCGGTGACCTACTTACCGAGAAATTGAGGTAAATGCATGAGAACACATGCGCCATGACTATGATATTCGCAAAATGATCCCGATGACGTCACACATACCACCCGCAATTAATCACCAGTAATCATTCTAGCTGCACTAAATAAAGAACCTTCCGTGCTTCAAGAGACGTAATAAAATGATATACTTGTTCGTTTCTGTATGATTCATGTAAAAATGAAAAAAAAAAACCACCAGTCGTTACTATGTCGAATGGCGCGAGAGGTTGAAACATTTAATTTTCACCTGGTTAAACTGGACAGGTCGTGCCATCTAGCGGGGCCCAGTTGAACCAAGCACGCCTGCCATCGTGGAGGCCATGATAGAAAATTGTTCAATGGCCATTGTTGCTGTTGTGGCTCCCACTACTTTCGATGTGCTGCTACTAGTGTCGGCGAGCCGTGCAGTAAAGCCGGGCAATGTTCTGCACGGCTGCAGTGACGTGTTACGAGCCGCGTCGGTGGCCGCAGCGGATCCAGTAGGTAGCATGGAGCTGGGTGGTGGTCGTCATTCCGCAGGCCACGGGGACGTTCAGAACTCTCGAGAGCTGAGGCAGAGGGACAGGCGTAAAGGAAAACTTAACAAGACGTTTATTTGCAACATGTTGGACAGTAACGTCCGAACGACGACTCTTCTCGCGACACACTCCTGTTTTCTTCTGGCGGGCTGCTCCCGCTGCCTCGCCGTGCAGTTCCGAAGATATAGGCGGAATGTCTCTTCGGGGAACCCACCCACTCATGGAGAGCACAACACAAGTGTCCCTTCACACACGTGGCAGTGTGATGTGTGGTGCGCGTTCAAAGTGCGCGCCTTCGAAAAGTGCGCGTCAGGGAAAAAAAAAAACAAAAGGAGAAATACCAGAGTGCACGTGCGGTGCTGCTTAAACAAGAATGACGACGTTAAAGAGCGTCAAGCACGAGGATGCGTGGCAGGACGTGAAGTAAACAAAAGGTAAAACATCCAATGGGCAGCGAACACGGAGATTTCAAGGGCCAATGGCTTGACACCACGAAACAGCAGTATCTCCAATGAGAACGAGACAAGTGGGCCAGAGCTGAAGCAGGAGCCTGGGGAGACCAGAGCAAGGGGAATTCGAGGCAGGCAGTGCAAGCGGAAGGTCGTCACCGGACCGGGCGCTGAAGATGGGCCGTTGGGTTCCGGACCCGAGCCTACAGGACTTCCACCGGCCGGGGCCTCCTGCTGTCGGGTTCCCGCTCCAAAGGACCGTGGCCATCCGGTCCTGAACTCCTTTCCAGGGCCTGCGGACTTTGGTTCCGGCAGGCGAGCTACAGCCGTCGGGCTCCGGGCCCGAGCTGTGCGCCCAGCTGCTTGACTAGGTCGACCCTAGTTCCCGGACGCGTCGCCACCAGCCTGCGTTCTCCCGTCTCCGACGTGTCCACGCTCCTCAAGCCGAAACCATCACGATTTGGTAGGGCTTTTCGACGTGTCGCCAGCAGCCAGCGTTCCCTCGTCCTCGTCCAGCCCACGCACTGACGCAGGAGTCACGGCGTTCCGGTTTCTCATCACCGCCGAAAACCAACTTGTGGGTGAGACTGCACCGATACTCTTGCGCTACTCCCATCACTCAGCCCCTTTCGAACGTTAGGTTTAGTTACTGACTTTGAACGTTCTTGTTGGGTGTTTACAGATGTGTTTCGTCATGTCCAGTCAACTGTTTATTAAGTGTTTTGTTTTTGTGAGGAATCTTTGCCTTTTTACTTTTCAATTAAACTTTTTGTGTGTTTCTTGGAAACCGAACGGCTTTGTCCTTATTAACAAAACTCTCTGAGGCTCAGCCCGGGAGAAAAACAAATCAGCAACAAGAACCCGCATCACAGGCAGGTGCACGTGGCACACGCGCGGGGACTCGGAAGCGACCACGCAGGAGAAATTCACGGCAGTCCCTCCTGTAGCACACAACCGGCCTTCCGCACATTCCAGAGGGGCCCGCCCGTAGCCACTGCCCCGCAGGCAACGGGCACAGCCGAGACAAACAGAGCCGGTGCAGGTGACAACCCGCCCCCACACAGAATGTCCGAGATGACGGGAAGGCACGCTTGGGGACATCCGGCCCAAGGACTTCGTTACTGCTTTGTAACAGACGTTAGACGGTACGCTTTTTGAGGTGAATAATTTGAAGTTCGGTAACACGATGCGGATCACTAAACGTGATTTTATTTCAAAATAAGCACTTCCTTGGCACAAAAGTAACACTACGAGGTTTCTGGACCGCTATTTCAACAATCTACGCCGACTTAATAGTATAGCCTTTAGTGTCCTCTTAACACCCCCAATTTCGCATACACATTCCCTCTCCCTTTCTCGCCTCACAACGCCGATGCAGGCAGCGTCTGCTAGCGAGTTTCTTGATTGAAAAAAAAAAAAAACTACTGCTTGCACGGAACAGCCGTTCACTAGCCATCCCGTATATATAGGCACTGAATCTTGGCCTGCAAGGTAGTGCCGGTTTGAGATTTGTCCAGTGCGTTGTTGAATAATAAAAAATAAAAGCATGCGCGCTAACTGAAAGGGAACTGTGGGTCTCTGTGTCCAATCGCAGTATTCTGTCCCTCACATAGGCAGTGATTTGAATGTTCCAGTAGGAAACACCGGTTCATCACTGGGTGCTTTGCGCCTCCCCAGGTTTCTTTCCTGCGCGACGCCGCGATGAGCGCTAGTGTCAACATCGCCGCCAGTGTAAGCATTAGCGCCCGCTGCTTCGCATCTACACATTGTTCCCTCAGCGGGAGGTGGCGTGATTTCTTCCGGCATTTTTATCTCAACTTCATTTTCATTTCAGTTTCTTCCTTCTTTTCATTTACTTTTCTCTTTTCTTTTTCTGCCTTGATTCTTTTTTTTTTGAATTCTTTTACGTTGTTTTGCCTGTACTGGAAGAAGAAGTAGAAGAACACCTCCCCTTAGCGGGAGTGCACGCTCGCACCTGCAATTCACATGGAATAATAAATGGTGTCCCACGCGTAAATTGGAAGTCTTGATAACAAAATTACGTTGCCGTGTACCACCTCTTAATTTCTACTTAAACAGGTCTGGTCTGGTGCCATCCCCTCTGTGCTCAAGCTGTAACGAACCTGAACATATCGACCATTTTCTTATCACATGTCACCGTTTCAAAAATCAAAGAAAAAACTGCTTCGAAATTTTATTCAGAAAACTAGGAATATCACTTAATACTCCCAATATTTTGTCTTTGGGGCCACTTCATTGGGACACAGCGACAGGAACATCTGCGGGGCTCTCTGTGAATTCATATATAACACAAGAAGGTTACCTTGCTGAGTCAGAGATAAGCTCTCGAATTTTACTAGCCACACTACCACTTATTATTTAGCTGATACACTGCAATGATACAACTTTCAGGAGAATTTCATATAACGATTCCACCACAGATATTCAACAAATTATATTATTTCTCTCCCCCCTTTTTTTCCTTTTTTTACATTGCGCCAAATTAATTTCACTGTCAAAACACAGTAATCATATTCCCCTAATCTAGAAAATCTATAGGTATTGACTTGCATTAACCACCGGCTTCTTGGCCAATCCCCCTTAGTGGGTGAGAGCCATAAAAGAAAGGAACAAGCAAGCAAGCAAGCAAGCACGCTCCATGTTCTACGGGCAGCTAGCCATGCTATTTTTTATTTCGCCTGTGTTGATATCAGCGTCAAGGCGCTCAAAGTAACAAGAGGACGACTTCTCGTTGGCGCGAGCGCGTGCATGCTACAGCTGACTTTGTCTGCGTTACACCAATAGATTACGACAGCGTACGACAAAATACGATGGGCAGGCCCCCTGGAGTGTTCCACACTCACAAAATAGAGTGTGTTATAATCTTTTCGGTGATTCCTGACTTTTCAGGAACTAGTATGACTTTATTGAGAAACGAGGTAAATCTCGCTTGATTCGCATGACTGGCGAGAGTATAAAGATTTCCGAAGAGAGTTCTCTCGTGTCGTTAAAGACGGTCGTAAACGCGGAGACTGAGGGCGCACAGAAAAGAGTTAGAAAACAGCCCCCCCTCCCCCCCTCCCGCCCATTTTTTGTTTTGTTAGTGTGTAGGATATTTTCATGAATACTAGACCAGAACTTCCCGCTAATTAACAATTTTCGTTAGCACACAAGTTCGCTCTGCTTCGCACACAGCTTCGACGCCTCTAACACAGGTTGCAGCCACCTTACCGGAATTCCGAGTGCGGTGCAAGTTATGCTTACAATGAGTCCTTATTTCGCAGCGACTCAGACGGGTGCAAATGGCGCGGATACTTTTTCGACTAAACGGCGATCGGATGTCACGCGTCGCTGACTCCGAGCATTGATGGATCAGTTACAAATAACGTACGCCGACGGCTGCGCAATCTCTCCAGGTCGCGCGCGCGTGAATCGTCACGAGTGGCGATGCCACGCTGCCCTTCGGAGCGGACGCATCGGAGCGCGACGACGTACGTACGTGACCCTTCGGCATGGTCATTCGGGGTTGACGCTGCCGCAAGATGGCCGGGGATCTTTCGCGCGGTCGGGGGCGATGCGGCCTGATTAATACATCAATCAATCACGTCCGCCTCCTATAACGTCGCTCCCGGCAGAGAGTGGCATGGCTTTCGTGGTGTAAGGACGAGGAGACGGGTCCGTCGCGCGAGCAGCAAAAGCGCGCTGGCTAATCGAAAAACCGGCTGGGCCGATCGCGCGCCCCGGTAGACGTCGAATGAGGCCCTGCATCGAGATCAAAAGTGTCGCCACACGCGTATATATCTGTACACGCTGCTGTGCTCACGCGCTGTGACACCTATATCTTGGTCCGCCGAGCTTAGTGGGCGATGACGCAATGACCACGCGAATCCCTATGGACGTAGCGAGCAAAAAATAGCCATAATTGGGCAGAGAGAAACAGACATGAGGGTGTAGAAGAGAGGTGCAGTTGCGCTAACGGTGGCACGCTAAAGTGAACCTAGCTTGGCGGAGGCCGCAAACGTAACGAAATACGACGCGACGTAATTTCTCTTTTCGGGGTGTGTTGCAAAGCGTCATGGAGGGGGCAGTACAGAGAGTGACGGGGATATGGAGCAGGAGGAAGAGGGACTCAGTTGAAGTAGAGATTATCTTTCGGGACGAGACGGGTCTTGTGATATACCTAAATGTATCGTTATTAAAAACATTCAGTGCTTTGAGAGATAGACAAAGCCGTCCAGAGGATGAAGCATACGTCGTAGGTTCGCGTATTGATCCGAAGCCATGGCATTCGCGGCCTCCTGTCAACTGCCGCATAAAAAGTGTGTGCAGACGACCTGAGAACGCAGTCACCGTATAGAACACTCTTGACAGGACGTTTCAGTTTACAGTGAACATGCCGTTTTCTGAACGACTGTATACTGGAGCAAGAAACAATTTTCATGTCGGCAACGTGGACCAAAGCTGCCCGCAGCTTCCGCAGTGAGGCATGGGTAGCGCGCTAGCTTGGATTCCGGGGGAGGGGTCAAACCTCGCGCCTGGACGATGTTGCCGCAGCCGCTGCAGATCCCGCGTACTGAGAGGCAATCGGAGCGAGAAACAAGGCCGAGGAAAGTGTGTCGGGGAAGGAGAGAAGGTGCACGAGCAATACGGCGCAGGGCTTCCTTTCCCATGGAAGGCCCTCTTCCTCAGTCGCCCACGCGTGGACGACCAAGCGCCGGCAGCGAGCAAGAAAGGTGTCCACTCACGATTTGTCATCCTCGGTCCATTTGGTGCACGCGTCTCTCGGGTGCCACTCGCTGCCCATTTGTCACAATGGATTGGGCTTGTCCCCACGACGCGGACCTTTTTCCCCCCCCTCTCTTTGTCCTCCGCTATTCCCTGTGAGTCCCGTTTTCCCTTCTCCTTCTACGGCCTGTACGCTTTCCCTTATTTTTGTGCGCCACGCGTCTTCTGTGTCGGTGAGCGCGGCCGCTATAAATGCCACGTTTCTCCGCTTGTAACGCGCTTGCTTGTCCTGTTTACCTTTTCGGCTAACGGCAACGCATATCCTGGCTGATGTCGGTCAACAACAGTGACTGTAGATTAAAAAAAAAAGTTCACTAAAAAGTAGCGGCAGAACTCTTCACATAGATCTTGTCCCACCGCACCCTTGGCCTTCGTGTGTTACTATAGTTATTCAATTTGTTTATTTTAAGTTCCTCCAAATAAACAATGTATAAAGAAATGTCTCAATGCCACTTACAGCTCCCTTTCCGCAATTTTAATAATTTAACCACGAAGTTAAGTTATTGTGCGTTTACGCCATCGCTATTCCACAAGTCGTTTGCATATAACACTGAGGCAGCTGCATAATGAGTGGTAACACAGGTAAAACTGACTCAGCTTTACTCGCAGATACCGCAGTGTATCACTCAACCACCAACACCGCCTCTTTTTTCAACCCCCCCTCATTTTTTTTATTTACCGTGGGTCAGATTAAATAGTAAATAATTGTCTTTACAATCTGTCTTACGAATTACGTTCCCATTTTAAACTACGGGCTTGCGCAATTAAAAAAAAAATCTTTTATGGGCCAAACTGCTCCTAACGTCTTCGCCCATGTCCCAAAAGTCTTTGTGTCCGCTTTTCGCAACTTGTTTAACTGGTGGCAAAAAAAAAAAGGCAGCATATCCACGGAGTGAATGATGGAGAGTGGGGCGAAGCATCCGTCCGTCCATTCGTTCTTGCTTCTGTCCGTCCATGCGTCAGTCTGTGTGACC